>NC_090925.1:595038458-595341488 GCF_040938575.1 Ambystoma mexicanum
CAATGTCTTCTGCCGTGACTGCGATGGCCGTAATTGAGCCCCATGAACAAGAATCCATTGCTCCGGGCATGCCTGTACTGGCAGCAATTCAGAAACAGATCCAAAGCTCAATTGAATCTTATTTAAAACTTCGGCCTAGTCAATCATTGCAGATGTAAATAGGTGAGCAATCTAATTTACAACAGCCAATAATTCCAGTCCCTCATGCCACAGCCCTGAACACTAAATCTAATACTGTGCAAAACATAAATATGAATGAACTCAAAGTGCAGATTGCCTCAACTACCGAAGCTGCTCAGAAAGCTGACTGCCATACAAATAGTTTACAAGAAGAGATTAGGGCTTCGGTTGAAGCCTATTTAGCATTGAATTCCAAAGTAAATCCAGTTGAAAATCAGGAACATCACGCATTGCAAACGCTCCCAGCCCCAATCTTAAATCTGGTGCCAGTCTCAAGACAGGAGATACGGGATGAAATCAAAGCGTCAATTGAAGCCTATGTCCAGCAGTCAAAGGCCATTAACCAAAATGTTATGACGGAAAAAGGGTTTCCCTCACTTATGCCCTTACTAAAGGGGCCCCAACCAGCCTCTTCTAGCCATCAGGAGAGGTGGGCACTGTCCCCAGCAAGATTGCCAAACCAGACGAGAGATCGATCTACTCAGAATAAATAAAAAAAGATCAGACTTACCATCGCTTTATTATTAAGTGCCGGGACACGCCATTTAAAACACATGATTTAAACCGGTCCAGTGTTCTCAATATCTATGCGGAAATTCCAGCCTTATCCGATTTATCATCAGTGGATATTGAGCAGATTGAATTTATAAACCACACCGATTTGTCCTCGACCCGGTTATATATACGATCGTCCCTGGTGGCAGAGACATTTTGGCAGGCTAGAATGTTTCTTATTTGATTTGGGATTTAGTCTAACACAAGAAACCCAATTTGATCCTCCTATGTTGCAAGGCCATATGTCCCGAATTTTTACATCGACTAGTAATAATCTACCCCAGCAAGGTTTTTCAGATCAAATAAGGCCTGCATAACTATACATAGATATGAAAGCCTTAAGTGTGATTTCCTGGAATTCTAGAGGGCATTGTCACCTCAATTCCATTTCCACTGGGGAACTGATTGATATCGATATTATAGCCCTCCAGGAAACTTGGCTTTTATCGCCTCCTATCTGGGACTCACATGTAATTTTGTTTACACCAGCAGAAAAAGGTCTTTTGGGTAGACCTAAAGGAGGATTATTGTTAGCAGTCAAAAAACAAGTGGTTTCCAATTGAAACTCTGTCAGTCTCCCTTATCATCCTTTCAAGAGGTTAAATTCTTTACCAGTCATCAGAAATTAGTAATAGTAAATATTTATTGGTGCTCCAACACGTTAAAATCTGATGACTTTTTTGATCAGCTTGTGAAAATATTAGATTTCTTAGCTCTGGAGGCCGGTTTGATGTATATTGTAATCTTAGGTGACCTTAATCTCCATCTCATACCAGATGGGGATGTGGAATTAACAGGTGATGAGTTGACTTGGTCTACAATTATGGCGGAGCGCAACTTTCTCATGATAAACGGCAATGTGAGGGGTGACACCCCCGCTCAGGCAACTTGGCAAAGAGGCGCTCAGCATGCCAGAATAGATTATGTATACATCAATGCAAAGGTATTTAATTGCGTGCAAAAGCTGGAGGTGATACAGACCGATCTAAGCGACCATAACAAGATTAAGTTATCATTTCATATCAGAAAGCCCCAATCAATGCTGTCAATGAATGCAAACATATCAGATGTTGAAGTTAACAACGGGGGTAATAGACTGAAATGGAATCGAGCAAAATTACACAGCCTGGACCAAAATATTGAAAAAATGTATCAAAGCCCTGGTTCGATGGAAAAAGATTATACACTTGCCATGCAGATGTTTAAATGAATTGACGGTGGTAACGGTTTAATTAAGCAACAACATATACATTTTTTTGATTCGGATATTAAGTATAAAAAAGCTGGGCTACGACGTGAAATTCGACAGTTAAGGAAGTCGAATATAGACTCTGCAATCAAAATTAGATAATTAAAGCAGAAATACAAAAAGTGGCTTAAAAATAGAAGAGCTAAGCAATATGAATTGGACGGGGCGGCCATGCTGAAGCAACTTGTAACCAAATCTACTGCCGGCATTTGGGCCCTGCTTAATCATACCTCAGACAACCCCCAAATCATTACCCAGACTAATTCGATATCGGCTGAAACATGGCAGATGTATTTTCAAAACTTAACATATCTTTCACCCTTCCGTGATATGCGACTATGTCTGCATTCAGATATAGCCACCCATTGGTTTATATTTGACATCGATGACATAAAACTCTGCATCACAAAACTGAGCACTTCTCGAGCGATAGGTCCTGATGGACTACATAATGCTATGCTAAAAATGTATGCCAATGAGTGGCCAGGAATTCTATATCGTATTTTTGCACAAGTATTTAAATCTGGCTTCATTCCCGAGACTTGGAAAAAGTCTATCATCTTCCCTATTTTCAAAAAGGGGGATCGAGAGGATCCCAGGTCCTACAGACCAATAGCATTACTGGACTGCCCGGGCAAATTGTTTGCCAGGCTGCTATTAAATGTATTTAATACTTGGGTGAACTGTAGGAATCTCAGAGATCCATTCCAGACAGGGTTCTTACAGGGTATAGGCACTGCAATTAATATCATTACTTTTTCAATCATCATTCAGAAAACCTACCAGTGCAAACAGCCCCTGTATTTTGCATTTATTGATTTTAAAATGGCTTTTGATGCTGTCCCCAGAGAGCTATTGTATAAAAAATTGGCTGCTGCTAACTGCCCATGGGGGATTCTGAAATGGATCATTCAATTGCATACAAATACTACGATCCAGGTCAGCTTGACAAAGGGCGGATTGTTAACTGCCCTTGTTGAAACCGCTAGAGGCCTGAAACAGGGATGCTTGCTGGCATCGAGTTTATTTAATTTCTTTATTTCAGATGTTCATCAAACCTTCGCCAAATTGATCACTGATTCTCCAAAAATCATGGGGGTGCAAATTCAGTGACTATTATATGCCGATGATATGGTATTAATGTCACACACCCCCAAAGGTTTGCGGAACTTACTGGGTGCCTTGGATCAATATACCCAAGCAAATGGTATAACTATTAACATTGCCAAAACAAAAATAATCCAATTTGGTACAAGAAAACAAAGTCTAGCCCGGCTTCAATGGCCATTGCAAAATTGTCAAATTTCTGTTGTAAATGCTTATGTGTATCTGGGCATGATTATATATAATCAGCGTGCGCATGACCAGTATAACAAACAAGGGCTGCTTAAATTGCAAATGTCTATCTCGCAAGCCCGCACTATTAAGGCCAGATACTGTAAATTCTCCATTTTACCGATAATTACCTATTTCAAACTAAAAGTTATTCCTGTTATTCTGTATGGTGCTGAGACCCAAAAAATAATGACTTATTCTTATTGGGCCTTCAGAGAAGGTTGTTTCTGGAAGCAGGTGTTAAATTTGCCTAATTCCAACCGCTTCCTCTCTTGAGATATGAACTGGGCCTAATCTCGGTTTATGCAACTTATAAATGGAAATTATGTGCACTGTATCGTAAATGTTTATTGAATCAACTGACAAAAGGAATTACTAACATTAACTCTACTTATCTACTGAATTCATTGGATAACTTCCCAAAAATGTGGCGTTTAAAAATTCAGTCTATTCTAGAAAAGGCACAAGTAGATGCAATCCTGTTAATGGAGAACCCGAATAGAGCTAAAACAGAAATTCGGGAATCCGACTGGATATGTACTCGTATGGCTTGTGCCAATAACAACATTTTTTTTAATACCGTTTTGAATTGAAACGCTATAATAACGTGGCAAATTATATGGTAAGGTCACCCAGCCCAAGCCATCGTGATGGATTTATGAGATTAAGGCTGAATTTATGGTTAACAAATGATGTGCTGAATAGACATAGCAATGATGATACTGTTTTGAATTGTCGATTCTGTAAACAGTATGCGGAAACTCTTAAACATCTATGCTCTGAATGTGAAGAATTACTATTAGTCCGCTGTGTTCATTTTAAACATCTATTTACTGAAAATCGGGACCTGACAACAGAGAAATGATGGGATCTATTATTTTATACCAAGAGAAAGGCAGTGAGATATGCCGTTGTAAATTACCTCCATCAATTGAAACTAGCAATGCATGTACCCTTGAAATGATTGTATAGAGCCTTGCTCAATTCTTGAGGAGGAGACTGGAAACATTAATTGTTTTATTTCAGCCTTTTTTTCTCTTCTTGTCTTCTTGTTTTAATTATGATTGCATAACTGTTGTCTTATTGTTTCGATGTTCTTGTATTTGTTTCATTTTCCTATTGTCATTATTTTGTATATTATTAAGTTGAAAGGTCTCGAGTTTCTCGTGACCAAAACAACTAATAAATAAAAAAAAGAAGCATTTAACATGCGCTGCCAGTGTGTGCCCAGGTCCTAACACCATTTGCCAGCTGTTGCCATCTTACATTCTAGCAGTCCCTAGAAAAGGACTATGTCAGCGCTTTAAATGGTTCATCCTAACCAGGCCTCAGTACCTCCGCTTCTTGTTTTTGACAATACCGAGTACTGTAACTTCCCCAAGCTGAAGGAGAGTACCAGTAGTCAAATAAGGTGAGAGGTGAACATGTAAGCATTAAATTAAACTATACCAGGAGGAGTACTAAGCTGTGTCCAATTCCTCCTCCTCCTCCTCTCTTCCTCCTCTCTTCCCCGCCCACAGTGTCCATGATCTGTGCTTCAGGTCCCACTCTGTAGAAAATATGGGGAGACAAACATGCAGCCCTAGTGCAGCAATTGTGTTCATCAGGAGCAACATTATCTTTTTAATTGGGCTTTACCTATCACTAATGGGGCCCTCTACCTCTAGTGCGTTCATGTGGAGGACAGATGATAAGAGTCTGGGACACTGCTGTACGGGCATGACCTTAAGAGGGGCCTAACAATTATGTTTTAACACGTTTATTCGTTGTTAGCAGTGCATTTTCTGATGAGTAAATCTTTAAGTAATTGGAACTGTGATGGGGTGTTTAGCAGTGCACAGTGGTGGCGCAAGTTATGGTTGCTTAGCTTACCACATCTGGCGAATTTCTGGGGGTTTTCATTTGTACTTGTAACCATAACATGGATAGGTTAGTATTAGTGCAAAGTGACTATAATGTCCCTTTCAAATAGTTGTTGTAGTGAGTTTGATAGGTTTTTCTTACGGCAACTTAACCACAACGTCCCTTTAACAACGTTTTTTGTCAGTGAATTTCATCGTTGTTTACTAGTGCAACTTAAGCATAATGTTCCTTCAGCAATGTTTTTCAAGTGAATTGCAAAAGTTTTCAGCAGGATACCCTTACTTTTTGAAGATGTACTGTACAACATACTGAACCTGTGGGCACCATGATAATGCGCCCAGCAGTCTTGGAGTATTCGTCTGGTCGTGGACATTGGGTGGCATCCAACCTGCTCAGAAAGGCAGGGGCTCTCTTACATAATGGTATCATTCAGCAAACACAAGCAACGGATACAACCAGCAGCATGTACATCAATTGCAAGGTAAAATAGAGTAGGACTGCAAACTGTGTATGTATGAAGCAAACAGCAGAAAGACATAGGGCCTACACCATAACGTAATGCACCAACAACAGAAGTGGCGTCTCCCTTCGACAATCTTACCTCACTGCTACTGTGCATTGGGAACAAAGAACGAACGGCCAGAGTAAGGACGGGAAAGTACTAAGACCAGAACATCACTGCAACGTAGCAAGCACAATACAGTTTATCTGATAATTGCGCAGGTGGTGCAGTATACAATAGTACAGAAGCATAAGGGTTTTTGTGTGTACGTAGCAATGGCAAGCACCTTACAGTGGCTGGAAGAAAAATTCCCCTCATGACTCAAAGACTTACGATACTAACCCCATTGGTACTCACAGTAGTGTGAAACATAAATCATGTAATATATATTGCTTCATGTACACCTAACACATTTCTTTTCTGTACGAGAACATATTGGAAAGGAAAGCAAGGCAGCACAAGCGGCACCCCTTCCACAACAGCATACGGGCATAGGAAAGGAAAGAAACTCTGTAAATATAAAAATGGAAAGCTTGGGAGCCAAAATGGAAGAATTGGTGAACAATTGTGCCGCCTTAAAAGATTGCGTACAAGGTTATATTATGGACAAAATAAAACAGCACTGCCAGACCTGCACGTGTACCCCTTCCACATTTCACAGGCCGCCATCCCCTCAAAATCCTTGTGATTAGAGACGTTACGCTGATACTCAATCCCTTCCTCCCCTCACGACCAACTTGTGCAAATCCCCAATTCCCACAATAAGTATCCACTTCTGCTACCCCTTTCCTATTGGTGTGTATCAATGTGTTCAAGTAAACGTAGCTATTTAAATTGTTGCGCAGTGTATATGTGGTATTGCTTTTTTTTTAAATGCCGTTATGACCGAGTGGCACACAGTCCTCGTAGGAGTGACCGCAATTAAGCAAAAGGTAGGTGTCCTATGGACACCGCACCTTCACGGCCAATCCGCAATGACAATGGAGGCATCTGTACGACGCGAGCATGACCCGCATGTTGTGCACCACCTATAATTATGTGTGGTAGCAGACGTTTGTTAGTTGTACAAGTACACGCATGTGTATCTGTTCCTCTGTGTCCTGGTAACACCGCCACTGTGGAGCATATGCGAGCAAATTTATTTAGTTTGAGCTGCCCACCCATGTCCTAGATGTAGCTATACAGATAAACATCCCACCTGCTATACCCTATAAACACCCAGCATCTCCTTAAATGGTTGGCATATGTGTGTTGCACTATTGCGTACAATGTATTCCGCCCAAAACGTGTCCTTCGGACAACCATCCCAAGAGAGAACAGTGGCGACGTCACCATGCGACTGCACCCACGCTGCGCATGGGCCCTTATTTCAGGGACACGATCCGGACCCTTGGACAGCGGAAATGTACAGTGTTGTGCAATGTACAGAGTGTTTTTCGGAAAGTGCACGCTTACAAGCACACAACAATGTGCCATTGCACATGTACATGTGTTTTTCAACAATGTTGGCCTGTTTTCCGGGTGCAAGTTCTCCACATCAGCCATACAAAATGCCACACCCCAGAGCTGCTCCGCAATCGGTTTGTAGCTTTTCAGAACAGAGTTGCAGGCCACATTGGTTTGCCCTGTAAGTGATGATGCACCGAATCTGCTGTGCTAAATTGCCTTTGCAAGTAATGGCAACCATGTCAGCCTGGCTCAGTACGCACAGTAAAGGAGAAACGTATTAATGGCCCTTCCTGTGACCCACACCCTCAGTTGCCATAGTCCCCACTGTCCCATTCCCATGGGTAGCATGCTAAAAACGCTAATATATGGCACGTGCGTTTACCGAAGTATGGCGAGGGCCGTGCACCAATAAAGCAAAAATATTCCTTCTTCCCTTTCCACTTTGTTCTTTCCAACACTCCATCATTGGGTACTGGTAAAATGTTCCACACGCATCCACCAATCACATTGAAGAGCTCTCCATGTAACAGTGTCAGTCCTGTACCACAGTCCTCTGTGTACACACCACACCCAGAAACGTTATTGCGCAATACCTCAGCCTCCACAGTCCCATTTCCGTGGCCAACCTCAAATTCCCCGGATGTGGATTTCGTGCTGCGGTTGGGCGTGCGGGAATAAATTGCAACCATGGTAGGGGAGGTCGTTTTTAATGGAGGCTCTGAAAAGAACCTTGTTTTCTTTCCTGGTGCTTCTAGAGAAACACTTTTTTTCGGTTTTTATTTGATTTTGTGTGTTCTTGTGCTCACATTGTTACAGTAAACTCTTAGACGCATGCTGTAGATGGGCAAACAAAACAGCATTACCAATGGGCAATACATAAAAAAAATGCCTTTTCCTTGGAAAAACTCTGCATTTCCACAACTAATGAGGTAATTGTTTCAGAAAAACATCCCACAAGCGGACAAAAAAAAATCATACATGCTTCTATTGATGAGACCCCTTCCAGCCTCTGGCTCGGAACAACATACATTCACATTGTCCCATATTCTTCTTGGTGTTATGGATAAGAAAAGCACCTGGGCAGTGAGGAAAAAGCCTCTTCACCACATTCAGCAACCTCTTCAGTCGACAGAACAAACCTGAACAAGCCACGTAACCTAAATGCATACCCCGTAGTGCACAAAGACAACATCAACGGGAGCCGAAGTGGCCAGGCCTCTGCAAAATGCATCCATATCGGCGAAACTGCAGTCATAGACAGCGCTCCACAATGCGTCCACTCCTTCCAAACTGAAATTGCCATCAAAGTGTCTTTCCACGGCATACTTGTGCACATCTATCACAATGGCAACACCCAAAGTCAACACAATACGTTTTTCCATGTCAGGCAGCCTCAAAACGCAGAGTAATGTAAAACAGTATGACTGCCCCTTCCTGTGAACCACACCCTCGGTATCTGATTGGCTAATCCCCAGAGTCCCATTTCCATTGGCCAGCATGGTCAGAATGTGGCACATGCGTTTCCCAAAGTACTGTGAGTGCCGTGCCCCAGTAAAGCAGGAGCAGTCCTTTTTCCCTTTCCACTATTTTTGTCCACCACCACCTCATTGGGCGCGGGTAAATAGTCACACACACATCCACCAATGCGAGCCAAGACGTTAGCATCTAATTCTGTCAGTTCTGCACAACACTTCATATGTACCGTTACAAATTCAGCCTGCAAGTGTCCATTGGAAAGCATGTCCAGTAGAAAGTTCAGTAAAAGATTTCAAGATTTGTGCATCCACATGAGCACCCATCACCACAAAATGGAGGTATGAATACTTTTTCTGCAGTATGCTTACAACTCTGTTATAAGTGCCTCTGCGCACGGTATCTGCCACTGAGTGTCTGTCACGTTCTTAATACGCATACTGTTTTTTTCTCCCTTACCCCTACTATCAAGTGGCACTTCACTGGTATGTGCTTGCAATGTTTTCATTTACCCATACATTGTAATGGCGAAACAGGAACTCTCTTTTTTCTTTATGACATTGATATGAATTGTTTTGCCCACTAACCCATCTCCTACATAAATGGTAAAAATATGGGACTTAAACCAGCACTGAATGCATCTTACCAACCTAAACCAAGTTCCCAAAAGGTCACTGTCTGCACAGCTGTGGTTCTATCTAGGCTGCACTATTGCAACAGCCTCTTTTTAAATATGCCCGCTTCTACTCTCTGCCTTCTGCAATTCATCCAGAAAAGGACTGTGCAACTTGTCCTTGTCCTCAAGCCTAGGGATCGTATCTCTCCTGGATTGAAAGGTCAACAATAGCTCCCAGTGGTTACGAGGAATAAGATAAAAACCCTCTGCATTACGCACAATGCCTTCTGGGCCCTGGGACCTCAATACCTTCCACTCTCACTTCCTATATATATCTTCCTGCTCGAGCTCTTCCATCATCTGCCTCCAACTCCCTCAGGGTCAGTCCCTTCTGCAAGCAACTAGGTGCTGGTAGATCTGTTTCTTTGGCTGGGGCCTCCCTCTGAAACAGCTTCCCTGACACTTGAGGAGAACCATAGCCGGTTCCGGAAGCACTTCAAAGCCTTTCTCTTTGCATCTGCTTTTTCTCCTCCTCTCCCTGGCTCACTTCGTGGCTGAAACTGATTCTGTGCTGGTTACCTGGCCCCTCTCGGATGTCAGGCCCAAGCCACCTCCCCCGCCAGTCACACCTCTGCAGTGCAAAGCCTGCACTTGAGGACTGTTTTCTGTATCCCTAACAGTTCCACCACCACATGATGTCAACACTTATCGTTGCACTTAGCACAATCGGGCTGTATTTTTATTTTTTGTCATTTGTTCTTCCCATGTACTGCACTTTCCACCTACCCAATCAGTTGGGCGATCTGAGTGACAACTGGCCTATTTTTGCATGTCAGGTGACTTCTGGTGCTCTATGAAGTCTACAAAGTGCTCCAGAACCATTCGGTAAAGGTGAGCACCCCCTGACAGATGCAGTCTAAATTGCATTGCTGTGGTGGGTGTGGTCAAGGCCTAGCACATAGAAATGCACTTCAAGCCTACCCTCTTCTATACTGAAAGTAGTGCACACATTGCAGAACTGTTCACTTCATTAGCTGCGGCCATGGAGTAAGCACTGTAGGATGTGCTACCAAACACCACAACCATGGAATGAACAATGTATGTAATGCTGACGAACCACACACTGAAGGCAACAATGTCAAACCTAATGACTACCACGGCACATAGATGTCGGGGCAAGGCATCCATCTGTGCAGAATGGTCTACAGTCTTACCACATGCAGCACACCGGAGTACACGCTGTTTTACAATGTGCATGTCATGTGCAACGCGCTCCCCTTCTGCAATTGAGCTCCCACCAGTCCTCCTCCACCTCTCTCATCACTGATTGCCTAACTGCCATCCAAGATTGGTGTGCCGCCAACGATCTTTGTCTTAATGCCAGCAAGACAGAGATCCTCCTCATTGGCACACCATAACCTTCCTTTCCTCTCACTGTCTGGCCAGCCTCCCTTGGCCCTCCTCCTATCCCCACCTGTGAGGCCAAGAACCTTGGTGTCACCTTTGATTCCACACTCTCCTTCTCTGCCCACATCGCTGATGTATCAAAAAAGTCAAACCTCCTACTGCACCTCCTCAGAGGTATTCTTCCTTTCCTCTCATTCCCCCCGAAGCTCACTGTCTCCCAAGCTCTGGTTCTCTCTAAGCTGGACTATTGCAACAGCCTCTTTCTTAATCTACCTGCCTCTACTCTCCGCCCTTTACAACTTATACAGAACAGGACTGCGAGACTTGTCCTTGGCCTCAAGCCCTGGGATCATATCTCTCCAGCTCTGAAATCTCTCCATTGGCTCCCTGTGGATGCAAGGATTAAATTCAAAACACTCTGCATTGTCCACAAGGCTTTCTGGGGCCTGGGTCCAACATACCTTCAGCTATCCCTCCGCAAATACCTCCCATCTCAAGCACTCCGCTCCTCTACCTCTAACTCCCTCAGGGTCAGTCGTTTCTCAAAGAAACGAGCTGGGGTAGATCTCTGTCTTCGGCTGGGGCCTCCCTCTGGAACAGCCTCCCTACCACTCGAAAACTGAGGAGAACCATCTCCGGTTCCGGAAGCACCTCAAAACCTTCCTCTTTGCTTCTACCTTCTCCTCCTCTTTCCCCTGTTGATTCTGCTCTCCCTCGGCACCATGCACCTGGCCACCCTCTGTCCTCTGGGCCCAGGTACCTGCTCATCTTGCTACCCTCACGCACTGCCTCCGGGCCACCCCCTGCACTGGGGTCTGTATCTGTACCCATAGAGCCCTCCCCTTTTCTTCCTGCACTTTCTGACCTACACGGCCTGCTGCCATAAACCCAGCACTTGCCACTTGCTGGCTGCACTCCCATTGTTTGTTGCCTTTTTATTTATTATTTTATTATTGTTTTTGTTTTTTTCCTTCTCGCTCCGCACTCTCCTTTTGTTCCCCCTTCCATGCACTTCTCCCCCTTCTCCTTCTACCCTGCACTTGCACTTTCTCAATGTCACTGGGCCTAGTAAGATCGTTGTTTTTGTTCTCCACTGTTCCCTTTCCCTGCCTGGTCGCGCTCTGAAACACTTGTGTATGAGCGCGATAGAAATAAAATATCAATCAACCAGTCACCACAGAAAGAGGTCTTCGCACCAGCTATCGTGCCGTAATGAAGGCTGCCTGCATTCACCACACATGGTAGTCGCCTTTGCAGGGACCGGCGAATTGGCGCACTACGAACGGATACTGCAGGCACACCCACTGTCTTTGTCCACCTAATAATTACACATCTCAGATGAACAACTTCTCTCTCCCCCACCCTTTCCATACCTTCTTCCCACCACAACATGCTGTTCATTATGTTTGTCAGTCCCTTTCGGCGATGCACTGTCCTCTGATATACCATGGCGGCGTTTCCTAAAAGTCGTAATGCACAGCATGCTTCCCTCCAGCCAACCACCGGCCGTGTCCAATGTTCGCCGACATCATGGCGTACTCCAAGCCAATGAGACGTTTGTCAGCGGAGCGAACAAAGAAATGGGTCTGCGGAGCAGAGCCCGATATCACTAATTTTTTGCAACTTATATTTCAGTCCTTTTCAACAAAAGTAGTGGTCGGATTTCCACAAAACACAGAAAAGCACGCTTTCGGAACCAAGCCCCTCCTTTTCCTGCAAATTTGGTTCAAATCCATCCAGCCGTTCAGGCTGTGGCTGTGCACAAAGATTTTGCCCATTCAGTCTATGGAAAAAAAAATGTTTGGGACCCCCCCCCTATAACTTTGCCACCATGCACGAGACCTCACCAAAGTTGCCAAGAAAATCCAGAGCAGGCCATATACTTTTTTTGCAAAGTTTGGTGAGGATTCTGCCAGGGGGAGTGAAGTTATAAGCCGCCACAAAGGTGCTCTTCCTAATGGTTTAACAACTTAACCGTAACTACACGGCCACTACTGCGGGCTGTGTAATATATATATGTTGTGTATTTGATGACCGAGACGTCTAACATAATATGTTGTTCCCCTACATCAATATTATTTCGATGGATCACTGACAAAATCATTTTTCTGTAAATTGAATAAATTACTCATTGTAATCTGAAAACAAAGTGTTCATCTTTAGATTTATCATCATCATCATCATCCGAACAATTACATTTCTTTCACTTGGAAGTATCTCCCAAAATGTTTTTGCTGGAATGTGCGTTCACATTTCTAATTGATCCCTACTTGAAATCACAAGTAGTGTCAGTACTTCGCACGGAAAGGTACTTTTTAAAGCATAAAAGGGCCTTACATTTTACAGGGTAGTGCATACAAAGATAAATGCAATTATTGGGTTCATTCAAGTAAACTATTTCAGTATCTCTTACACAGGTGGTACAGACTTGTGGCATATTGTGCATTTGCACGGTGGATTGCGTGGAAGACTATGATTTCATGTTTGACGAGTAATACCTGCCTGGAGCTATTCATGATGAATTCCTTAGTGACCACAAACAATTCAGTGGATTTATACAGACAGCATTATAATTTGTGGCGTGTCCACTTTATCAAACTAAATAAAACAAATTAAAATGAGTTAATCTGAACAGTTGTTCGAAATTATTTGTAAGTCCACAACACTCCCAAACATCTACGAGTATCGTCATAAATGATTGGTGTGCTTTATCACGCTCCCCTCATCCACATCCATTTGCCCTCCGCTATCAATGGCTGTTCACACCTTTGGGAGTGCGCTCACAAGGGGGCTGGGAGGATGGGAGGATGGGAGCACTCAAGGTGCCGAATACCATGTACACCACAAAGGATTCTTTTGCATGGGAACCATATCCACATGGCCACCCCAGACCAGGTGTCTCCAGGCTCCCCTTTGAAGACCCCGTCACTGCAATCAACTAATGTCTACGTCCTTTGACTGTGATCCGGGCCATATCGCGCTCACCTTATGCACATCTATTCCCCTCTACTATCAATGACAGTTCGCACCTGTGGGCGTGCGCGCACAAGGGGGCTGGGAGGACGGGAATGCTCAAGGTGCTGAATACCATGTACACCACAAAATGTTCTTTCGCTTGGGGACCCTTATCAACATGGCCACCCCAGACCCGGTGTCTCCAGACTCCCCTTTGAGGACCCTGTCCCTGCAATCAACATATGTCTGTGTCCTTTAGACAGTGTTCCGGGCCTATCGTGCTCACCTCAATCACATTCATCCCCCTCCGCTATCAATGACAGTTCGCACCTCTGGGTGTGCGCTCGCAAGGGAGCTGCACTTGCAGGATTCAGAAGGTCAAACATTGTCATAGAGGCTTGGTGGGTGTGAACGAACATGTCAGACATTCACATACACACCCATTTCTGTAATCCTTTATAAACACTGTGGAAGTTAACAAGAAAACATCTGCGAGATCGACAACATATATCGCCAGCTCGCCACTTGTTACCTTGCTTGCGCTTAGTCAACTTTTACTGTTATTTTCTGTAGTGTTAACGTTCTCTGCTAGGCCACTTTTTTATTGCTATATACTCAATGTACAGCCTATTCTCATTTTATTCAAAAAGTCTACACCATTATCAACCGTCATACGCATTTTTATCTCTGTAATGAGCACATAACATTACAGAGTATTGTTTTCAAATGTAATCTTTCGTAGTGCATGTTTTCAATCTATGTTTGGTTTAGGTGCCATTTTTTTTAGGAGTACATTTATTTTTTATTATCAAAGGAATATGACATTTGATGTGCTCACTGTGATACTTTTTTAATTGTATCATTTTGGCTTGCACTAATAACAGCCTTGCTAAATGTACAGGCTTGCATATATTTCCAAAGGATTTAAATTTAATAAGGAAATGGCTCTTGAGCTGCGGATTTCCAGTGTCCGAAAATTGAAAGCATAGCCAAGGATGTCTTGAATGACATGACTGGCATCTATTCCGAATCTGCAGCATGCACTTCTCAGAAGATATGTACGAACAATCACAGTACAAATAAAAAAAGTGTCGCCCCAGACTCCTTTGCAAATTACTGCTCAATGCAGTTCAAACTGAATTTCAGCACACATGACCCAGCTGAGTAATGAATGCTGAATTTTTAAATGTAATTTACCATTTTCTAAATGTAAAGACTGGAGGGGGTAGTGGGGGTAATCTTTACTTCAGTCCTCTATATGGTAAGGTAAAGGCACAGAACACCCCAGCAAGGCTCTCAATTTGATAGAACGTGGCGAGCAGCCAGGATTAAGCTTTCAGGAGGTGATGCAGGCAGGTTCTTAAGTACAGTGTTTTCCCAAGCCCCAACAAAGGAATGTCTACACACTTTGTTAGATGATAAAACAGATTCTTTATATAAAATAAGGTTTGCTACCGCTTCCAAATATATGCATATAAATAATAACACTTTGTGCTTGCAATACTTATTCAAAGAATGGCAAATATATACACTCTATGTGGTACCACACATTACTTAAATCAAGTGATAGATGCACTAACTGCAGACAGTTTTAAATAGGCAGGTGGATTCTTAAGTTAGGTGTAACAGCATAGAAGAGGACAGAAAGACAGGTTAGAATGCTTTCTTCAGACTAGACAAGTAATTTGAGAGAGGATCCCCCCACCTGGGCAACCTGTAAGGGAAACGTTAGGAAGTTACTTATGTTGTCTTTTACAGCCCAGTCCAATAATTTCCAATAATGTTCAATAACCTTTTGCTTTCTTTTAAAAGGTTCTACCACCCCTGAGAGTCCACATGAGAACAGGATCCTGGACTGCTCTGGAACCCCGGGACGACTCCTGAGGCTAGAAGATGCTCTTCCTCGTCACAGTACCTTTGGTGCCTTGGCAGGCGAAGTGGCAGAGTTTTTAGGCTTTACTTGACGATTCCCTCCCTTTGGAAGAAGGAGCCACTGGGGTGCTGAGTCGAAGAATAAAAAGGAACCAAAGTCTTCGCAGTGCATTCCTTTGGTCGGCATTTTCTCTGACTGTAGAAGTCCTGTGAAGATAAAACTTGCTGTGTGCTACTTAGAGGCTTGGCAGATGAAAGTATAGGTCACTTTTGGTGTCAGGTTTCGGAAACATCACTTTTTTTGATTTTCGGTTCCTCAGGCTGCAGCACAGACCTCTGGACAGCTTCTGGTGACCTGGACTCGGCCACTGGAGTGGACCTCAGACTTTCACCAAGTCTGGACCCACAGGATGTCTTTTTTAGCTTCTGGTGGTGGGAAACCCACTGACGGACCTTCCACTGCACCCAACGACTCTGGGCTCCCTCTGTTGGGAAAATGTGGTCAATGGTGAGGGCAAGAATGTCCTTTCAAATGTTCTTAGGTAGTATGGAACTTCGCAGCTATGGGTGTCCAGCAGCACTATGCCAGGGTACCCCATCTTCTGGGCGGTGGACAGCAATGGCTTCCAGTGGTCACATAACGCACCCAGACCCTGGGCGACACCAATGGACTTCTCTGGCTCAAGATATCCAGCACTCCTTTTCTGGACTTTGAAGACCCCTTCTCCGATGAAGAGCAGCAGCTTTGCACTATGGTCCCTCGTAGCTCGAGGAGAGGTCTCCTTTGCAGGTCCTCTCTGGATCAGTCCTTGGGAGACACAACAGATTTTGGATTACTTGAAGAAATTGCAGCAGCGGACTTCTCCCCCAGCTGGGCCTTAAGGACCAGTTTCTTCTTGCTTCAGCTTCTGAACAAATTGGTGAGAGGTCCCCAGATATACACATCCATCTCTCATTCGCCGTGGCTGAGCCAGGCTCAGTCAGACAATCATGCAGGAGGGCATTCATGCAGGCAGCCATTCAGGCTCACAGGCATTCAGGCCATTCACTCCACCCAGAACCCCATAAAAAAAGATGTGGATTGGGGCAAGTACCCAGCCTTTCAGCACACTACACTGCATTCATGTCAGTTTCAGTCGGGGCTGTCTCATTCATTGTGTCACATATACCGAAACCAGACAACCACAACCGAGAATGTGAATTGACTCCCAACTCCATTTACAGAGGTCCCACCCTTAGGGTGTACCAACATCACCTGGGAAGGCTCCAATCAGTCTGACAAGAGGCAGCCCCAGAGACATATATAGTATTTCCACCAAACAGCCAGTCAAGAGGAAAGGCAACAACAGAGGCATATATGGTATTTCAACACAACAGCCTTTCGGGAGAAAGGGACAGCGTCATGGCTTCCCAGGACTTTGGGAAACAAGGTAAAATGCAATAGAAACCAAGAGGCCATCTTGCCTTCTACCAGGAATCCATTGATTCCTGTGGCAGGGCCTGGGTATCACAAAAACGGAGAGCACTCAGAGCAACTGCCAAGCCAGCATGAAGCTGCCACCAGCCCATACCCTGCTCTGTGGGCAACACACAGGTGCTCATAAACACACATAAGGGATACAAGGGTGTATCTCCACCCACGGGCGTTATAAGGGTATCCCGTTAGTGTTGTTCACCAAAAGATAAAATGAAGAGCTGCACTGCCAGAGGTCCAGGGTGGACCTCAGTGGCAGAAAACATAGAGAAAACATACACGGAGAAGTGGTAGAACAAGGACAGGAGGCCCTGTCCCTTCATAAGGCAGTTCCAGCATCACACTAAATGTGCCTGTATAATATGCCTTATGAATGATCACTCAATATTTGGAAATAGTCTGTGAACAGGTAACATAATGAATGGTTTTCTGGGGACTATTTCCATTGATATTTTATTACACAACTTTCCTTCGTGGCACAATGTACTGTGGTTTGTACATTCTGAACTTTAAATTACTTTGTGTATCCCTACTTTAGAGGTACTCCAATAGTCCAGTGCAATGGAGCCTTTCCAAACACACATTCACATCGTGTCCTTTAAAAAAATTGGTCATTTCTTTAAAATGACCATGTTGTCTTTACATAGACCGCACTGATGGAATTACAGACCGTTACCATGGAGGAAACACAGACACGTCCAGCATCCTAATGGTGAGTCCAAGCAACATGCACACAAGCTTTTTTTTAATGGTTTTTGATGTGGTCTAAATGATAATACTGATGTCTATTTTTTATTGAACAATGGTATGACATATACACTGGGGAACAGGCAGGGACAAGATGGGTTAGGGCCTGGCAAAAAAGACACGCCTTGCAGACATCCACTATTCCCTTGCAGGCATCCAGTGCTCCCAACATCCTCTCACACAATAGGGCTCGCTTTACAAATAGCCCTGGCCCCTTTAATGACCCTGATTAGTTCAGCCACACTTCCTGTACACCCAACATGGGCCCTGGCAGCCCTTCATGGAACCTTGCAGCATACTCTAGTCTTTGGGCGTGGTTGGCTTTATAAGCCACGCCCAAAGGCAGGTCCGTGCTTCGTGCTGCATCTGTAGCTTCAAGCAACACGCTCACCGCGTTCCTGCTCAGTCCGGCCCCCGAGTGGGAAACCTTGAAGAACTTCAGCCCACTTCGATCCGCCTTTTGCTTTGGAACAGACGCACGCACGCTCCTGGAACTCTGCTCCTAAGAGGAAAGGAAAGACAATACAATTGAGTGCTCGCGCGTTGGTCCTTCTCCTGACTCGCACTCGAAAGCGCGCTTGCAGGTTGCAGCATAATTTACCCAAACTCCTTGGTAAACCGGGGCAGCACGTGAGTCTTCACGCACTTCCCTTCCTCAGCGAACTCTCTCAAGATACCTGTGGAAAGAGGACAAGATTTAGGGCCTCATTTCACGGATGGCGGTAAGGATTTACCGGTACCGGTAAAATACCGGTACCGGTAAATCCTTACCGCCTTACTACGAGGTCATTTTGCAGGTTGGGGGATTTAACGCCTGCTTTTTGCAGGCGTTAAAAACCAACCCGCAAAGGGACCCAGGGAGCTAATTACAGTACCGCAATTTGCGGTACCGTAATTAGCGCCTTTCCCATTCCCATTGAGCCCTATGGGGCAAAAATGGGACTGGGGAAGGGCAATGGTGGAGGGGGGAATTACCGCCCCGCCAACCTTGGAATGGGGCGGTAATTCCCCTTTCCGCCAAGGCGGTGCCAGTATTTTACCGGCATGAACCATGGTGCTAAAAGCGCCATGGTTCTCCGCCATCCGTGTAATGAGGCCCTTAGTCTTACTATCTGCAACGCATTTCTCCCATGCGTGCCATAACCCAAGGCTACACCGCAGCCGTTCAGCGCAGCTTTGAATACTTACCTTAAGATACTTACCCACAAACTGAAAACACTAGGATCCAGTGATGAAACCGGATTTCCCGAATTTATCAGCAACAGCACAACTGAAATCCCGTTGGGTGAAGGAACTCAGTGGAACTGAACAACACAGATACCAGACCCAGGATCAAGTGGAACAACTGGTCCGTGGGCTACAGAGACATAGCGCCCCTACTTCATTCAGGATGGAGAGTTCTCCCAATTAATCCCCAGGGTGAGCCAAACCCCTTACCCAACTGCACCACAGCACACTACAGGGGGGGAAGAGAAGGGGCTCAGGGTCCAGATCTTGACAGTCTAAGCATCTTTAACTTTCCGTTGGCAGGTAGCCTTACGGTCCAACTCTTGGGATCCTGAGTATGCAGGGAAGAGGTCCTGAGGAAGCAGGGAAAAATCTGGAAGGCTTCATCGCTCCCGCAGAGACCCAGGTGAGTGTGACAGGTATGAATATATACATCGATTAAAGGACTATGATTCTACATCAACCACTTTTCCGGAGTGGAAAGCAACCTCACTCACCTTTCAAGTAATTGTTTTAGAATATTCCTTCAGATGCGACTATACAAAATATGTATTAATTCAACAAAACATATTCATTATTATTATGTATAATATTAGCTTTTGATACAAACGGCTTGTTGGCTTCTTTGTCAATATCGACCATCTTTTACATGTAATTTAATTTTTAAGTTACATCTTTATTATTACAATTACTGTAATATGTGTGGAGCCTGGAACTTCAACAACGTACTATTCTTCTACTGCAACCGGTCTGGAGGATGAGGTATGAGAAGTGATAATTTATTGATTTATACTAATAGTTATTGGTTAATAATATCTTTTTACGTTTGAGATAACTTATTTTATTGATAATTTACAATACTGTCAGCAAATTGCAAAGCATTTGATCAACAACCTTGATGTATTTATCACAGAAATGCATGCAACAATATAAGTAAACCTTCAGAAAAGTGTACTGTTTCACTGAATAAGATAGACCCTTTCACTATATGAATGGTGTATGTTTTTGTTTAGCTGCATAGCGAAAAAATGGAATTGTTGGAACAAAGTAACATTCCAACGCATTCAAGGGGCCACAATGTAATCAATATGTTTTACGGGATGATATCACACCAACTCCCTGTGACACCTGTGAAAGTTATCGGGCACAGTTTTCAAATATGTCTTTTTAAATTATTACATGTACACAGTGTTTGATGCCAATACTAATTTAAATATTTTAATCAGACGAATAACTGTATCTTTTTACATAGTTTAACTTTTATTGTAAGGTCAAAAATCATTAAATCATCTTTCTCAAGAGGTACTTTGTGAGATCAAAGATTTTAACATTAAATTGTTTAACAATTGAATCCATGTTCTTTGAATTTGTCATGTACAAGGAATGTACAAGTGAAGCGGTCAAAGTTGAAGGGACACATGGGCAAGGGGTAGACATAAGATATTGTAAAATATCAGTTATCATCCATTTTAACTGTGATGTAATATTTAATAATTTAGCATTTATATAGCGCTACGAACCCTCAGGCATCTGAACGCTTCTTAACCCACGGTGTGTGGTGCTCATTTATCGACCTCGGAAGGATGAAATGCTGAGTTTGGTCCTGCCGGGATTCGAACCTGTGTCAGCAGGCTCTGCACAGATGTCAAAGCGAGCACTCTACTCGTTGTGCTATCGCACCGGCTATTTATTATGCTCTAATGGTTTCAATAGTGACATTATGTTATAAATGTATATACAATTCTTTAGGTGGAAGAGCAAATTTCAAGGTTTATGCAATTTCAAACTGCTGTTTTATAGCTTGGTCTGGTGGTTGGTAAACCCAATTTGACTGTTTCAATTAAAAATCGGGAAAAAAGGGTACATAACAGAATTATTATTTTTTAAATAAAAGTTGTTTATCAGTTATTTCATTAATATTACATTTTCATGTTGTCATTCAAATATTCTGCACGTGTGCTATAAATTAATCAGGCCTAGGAAGAAGAGGAGCATAAAGACTCAGACAACTACACAAACTAATGATGTTGTTTGCCAAACTGTTGTCACTTGGGAGCAGCTACATTTTGTCCTTGCAAGATTCAGTGTTGTGATGCAGATGTCCAGTGGCCAGAATTTGAATTGAATGTCAGCATTGGCCCATGGAAAGTAACCCTGCATCATTGTTACAGCACACAGCGTCCCCCAAAAGAAACAGACAACACAGAATGTTTTTCAGAATTGCTTGTAGAACCGCTCACACAATCCACACCCTATAAAGAAAAATGCTATCTAAGAAACAGAAAATGTTCCCTGTTGTCCAAATACATGTGGACAAATTGGAAATATCACACACAGAAGTAAACGAAGCATCTTTGCTACTGATTGACGGTAGTGCTCTTGATGTGGACTTCACTCTTCCTAATGTTGAGGACCTATCCACCAGCATGGAATCACAAATCTGTATAATTCTGGATGATTGGCTATAAAAGGAACCAAAATACATTGTATTTGACTGCTGCCTGATCGAGTTTATGAACATGATTAAATGTGATCATAGACTGCAAAGGAGGATTATTTGGGAGCCATTGGTGAAGTTTACTCATGTAGTCAAAGGCACCAACTTAAACATCAAAGGTAGACCATAGCTCATTTGTTATGGTCTGCTCAACCTATTCTTGTAAAAATGCCTGCTGGAAATGTACTTTGTACATCTGCTTTGTTGTTAAGCGGATCAACATACAGTACAATTTCATGTTTTTCTAACTGTGTGGGCCTCGAGCTTCTTTATAAAACCCAGTACTACAAATATCAGAAGGATTCCTTGTTCCTCGCTATTAGCCAGGTATGGACCCTCCAACAGATGCCAGTGGGCAATACTCTCGCTAGAAAAAGGCCCTGCCTTGCTAGTGGTGGACAGTGGGACAGTCCACGTTTTTCTGCCAAATACTGCACTTACCACTTCCAAGACATGGATACCAAAATAATAGTGAGTCCAGTCGTCATGAAAGTATCTGAATGTACATCTTCTGTTGCCAGGGAAAAATATGGTTTCATTAAATCCATTCAACTTCGGAAAGCCAGAGGAATGCAAACAGATCTGATAGCCACTTACAGGCACGTTTCAATAGCCAAGGCCATGCGAGAGCAGTCTCCAGGCATAAAGCATCAATATGGTGTAGGGCATGTCGCAAAATCAATTTAAAAAATAATTACAGCTGCTGGAATAAAAAAGGCTACAGAAAACATTTTAAATTGGTCACAGTCTATCAGCACCCATCTTTGGTGGAGCCCAAAAACATGTGATGGATCTGTAGATATTCTGCTTGAAAAGCGAGGCTCATGGATGTACCATTGTTCTAACATGCACTCTTGGAAAGAAAACAAATATTTCCACGAATGTGCACATGGACCAATGAGCAAGGAGCAGGAGCATAAGAAAAGGTGGTTGGTTCCAGGCTCCCCTCCTGACACAGCACTTGAGAAGATTGTGTATGACAAAACACTTTCAAGAGACATGAGGGAACTCAGCTCTGCCACACTGGAGATTTGGAGGTGTTCCATAATATGTGCCTAAAGTTTAGGCATAAAAGTTTGCATTTCGGCATAGATGGTATGAAGGCCAGAACAAAACTGGATGTACTTGCACACAACGAGAACGTTGGAAGGGAAAAAGCAAAAACTGCAGGAATTTTTGGGATGCCTCGTTACAACAAGAAGTTTACCAAAAGAAGCCAACAGTGGGTGGCAAAGCCAATTTTACAGGAGATGGATTTTTAATTTGTGAAATATCTGACATTGAATGTGCTGGCCATGCAACTGCATGGAATTGATCCAGATTTTGTTTCCAGGGCCCAGTGTATGTCACGGAACATTGTGAAAGAGGTTTTCCTTCCCAAACTTGAACTAATTGAAAGGTTGACTTCAAGATTCAAATGATGGGTGGCTCTCTTGACAGTGTTTAACAAAGCCAGTTTCAAGCTTTTCCACAGTGTTTGTGTAACGCTTACCTGATTCCCGCAGAGGCGCCGGTCTTGACTGGGCGAATACCGTATCTTCAAAGGTGATGTGTAACACACGGTTGGCTCTTTGGGCTGGACCTCTGTGCACTGTATGTCTGACTCGAAGAGTAAGATGTCTGCAGATAGAAAATATGGGATTAATGAACTGGGTTATTGGGTGTCTCTCTCTTCTTCCCTTTCTCTTCTCCTGTAGAACCCCAAAGGTTAACGCTCTCACCTTAGGTAAGTGAACGCCGTGCTCTCCATCTGCCTCGGGGCAGGGTGCCGTAACCAGTTTCTTCACTGGATAAGGGTGCAGGCCTCTTGACTTCAGAGGACTGCTGTCCGTCATTTACTGCACGAACGGTAAGTTCCGAGCATTTCAAATGTCTTTAAAAGTCTTTTGTAATGATGTCTCTTGTTTTGCAGGGTTCCGGCGATGGCGGATGACGGGCCGAAGTGAGTTGAGGAAGGAACCCGTGTGAGGAATAGAAGCGCCTGGAAGCACGTAAGTAAGCGCTTGTTGCCTGCTTCACGATGCGCACTAACGGTCCTTTTATCTTGCAGGTACAAGTTCGGAGCTGCTGAAGGGTGCCGGAATACCCACTGGGTTCGGCGTGGGAAGGAGTAATGGCACGTGAGTATTAAAGTTACCCAATGTCTTTAAACGCACCTTCTTTTGTCTTTCAGATGCGGGATGCAGCGCCGAAGGCCTCCGGAGCGTGCGAAGAGTTGGTAAGCTTTTGTCTTTCAGATGCCGGAATGCAGTGCGAAGACCTCCGGAGCACACGAAGAGTAGGTAAGCCTTTGTCTTTCAGATGCCGGAATGCAGCGCGAGGCGTTGGTGACAGCCAATGGACCAGGTAAGAGATGCGCTGACACTGAAGACCGTAGTGCTAACCTGTTCTTTCTTGTCTTTATAGGTGTTGCTGAAGACTGGATTCAGGATGGTAAGCCTTTTTCCCTTACGCCCAGGATCAGATGCAGAAGACACGATGAGCGTTCTGCTGCAGAGGATGCAGAATAACGCAAAGCAAGATTCATCCATCGGGTGTGGTTTAAATAGCCTCCTGTAGGGCTTAGGTGTCTCCTTCCACAGCCTCGCCTAGAAGGAAAAGAGTTCCTGCTTTCCAGAAGAGTTCCAGTGTTCTGAACCTAGGGAGTGGCTCCTGCCCCACCCAACAGGAAAAGTAGTCCCAAACAGAAGAGGATCAGAGGCTCAACTGGCAGGTAAGTAAGCAGCATGGTCTGCTGCAGGTAAGTCCACCCAAGCATTATGAGCCCGGCGCTTCCAGCGCTGGGACTGGGCATATTTATGAGCCTGGTGCCACTGGCGCCAGGACAGGGTCCAAAAGGTCCCAATTGGGACTGATTGGCACTCGGAACCTGGGTTATGGGTCTGCTTCCAAGGGAGTTGGGTAAGTCCTGACCTTTTGGAAGCAGAGATCATGACAGCACCCCCCCTCAAGGCCCCTCCCAAACCGGTCTTCTCCGGGGGTTTGGGCTTGTCAGGAAATGTTCGGTGAAATTTTTTGATTAGACGAGGAGCGTGGACATATTCTGCAGGTTCCCAGGATCTTTCTTGGGGGCCGTAGCCTTTCCAGTCAATTAGGTAAAATAGTTTAGATTTGGAGATCTTGGAGTCCAGAATGCTTTTGACTTCAAACTCGAGTTCTCCATCGACTAGGATAGGTTTTGGAGATTTAGTTAGTCGGGTTTGAGGTTGCACGGGTTTTAATAGAGAGACGTGGAAGACCGGATGTATCTTCATGTGAGGGGGCAAGTCCAACTTGACCGCTACTGGGTTTACTATGGTAGTGATGGAATAGGGACCAAGGTACATTGGGTTGAATGTGCGTGGTGCTTTTAGAGGTAGATATTTGGTGGATAATCAGACTTGATCTCCTACTTGATATTGGGGGGCTTCCTTCCGATGTTGATCTGCTCCTTTCTTGTATTGTTCCTTAGCCCTTTGAAGGTGAGAAACGGCTTCCTTAAAGGCTTGGGTGATTGTAGAATGCAGGTAGTCTACTGCTGGTGTTCCAAGATCTTGGAGTGGATCCAACTCCGAGGTTCGAGGGTGACTGCCGTATAAAAGAAAAAACAGGGTTTTCCCAGTTCCCGAGTGGACAGAGTTATTGTAGGCATATTCGGCTATCCAAAGGATATCTTTCCAAGTTTTTTCAGTTTGTTGCAGCATGCAGCGTAAATACTGTTCCAGAGTTTGATTGGTCTTCTCGGTTTGTCCGTCGGTTTGAGGGTGGTGACTGGTCGATAGTCTCACATCAATTTGAGCCGACCGACAGCAACTTCGCCAAAAATGAGAAATAAATTGACTACCTCGATCCGAAATTAGAACTGAAGGAAAACCGTGCAGTCGGACGATGTTTTCGAGAAATTCTCGGGCCAGAGTTGCTGCTGTTGGCAAGCCTTTGAGTGGAATGAAATGTGCCATCTTGGAGAATAAGTCCACGATTACTAGGATCGTATTGTATCCGGAGCATGGAGGTAGATCGGTGATGAAGTCCATAGAAAGCGTAAGCCAAGGGCGAGGTGGGATGTCAATAGGGCGTAAGAGGCCGGCTGGTTTTTCCTTTTGACTCTTGTTTTGGGCGCATACTCCACAGGACATTATAAAGTCTCTGATATCTTTTTCCAAGACGGCCACCAGAAGTAGCGCTTGATCTTTTCTGAGGTTTTGGCCATACCGGGATGTCCTTCCATTAAAGAATCGTGATAACAAGAGATTACCTTTTTCTGTAAATCTGTGCTGGGCAGGTATAATCGTTCTTGGAAATACAATAAGTTGTCCTTCACTGCAAAGTCCTTTCCCTGCAGATGCCAATTCTGTATGTCTGCTGGAGTTACAAGTTGCTTGGCTTTATCCTTAACTTCCTCTATGGATTGTGTGGCGATTACACCCAGAATTCTTTGTTCGGGAATGATAGGTACAGGTTTAGGGTTGATCAAGTGTTCTTCCACTCCCATCCGAGAAAGGGCATCAGCTTTACCGTTTTTTGTACCAGGTCGATAGGTAATTATGAAGTGAAACTCGGCAAATAATAGTGCCCAACGGAGTTGTCTAGAGGATTGGGCTTTTGCGGTTTTCAAATATTGCAGGTTTCGGTGATCCGTAATCACAGTAACGGTGTGTCGGGCCCCCAGAAGATAATGCCGCCAAGCCTTAAAGGCAGACTTGATAGCCAGAAGTTCCTTATCAGTAATCGTGTAATTGATTTCAGGAGGCGAGAATTTGCGGGACCAAAATGCCACGGGATGCAACTGATTGGTTACTGGGTCCTTTTGTGATAGAACTGCCCCCATGGCAAGGCTCGAAGCATCAGTTTCAACGATGTAGGGGAGTTCGGGGCGAGGGTGTTTTAAAATTGGTGCAGAGATAAATTTAGTCTTCAAATTCTGGAAAGCTTGTTCCGCCTCGGTACACCATTCAAAACGTTTGTTTTTCTTTAACAAGGCGGTGATGGGCTGGACTATTCGGGAGAATTCGGGGATAAACCTGCGGTAAAAGTTAGCGAAGCCTAACATGCTTTGAACACCTTTCACGGAGGATGGTGATGGCCATTTGAGAATTGCATCGACCTTCTTTGAATCCATACGCACTCCGCTAGGTGATAATATGAATCCCAAGAATTCAACTTCAGTTACGTTGAAAACACATTTTTCCAACTTAGCGAAAAGTTTGTGTTGACGCAATCTCTCGAGGACCATTTTCACGTGTTTCCGATGTTCAGATTCCGATGAAGAATAAACGAGGATGTCGTCAATGTAAACAACAACACACACATCTATGAGCTCTCTGAGGACATCGTGCATAAAATATTGAAAGGCGGCCGGGGCATTGCAAAGTCCGAAGGGCATGACCTGATATTCAAATAGCCCATACTTGGTGCGGAAGGCCGTCTTCCATTCATCGCCCTCTTTTACTCGTACCAAGTGGTAGGCTCCTCTAAGATCCAGCTTTGTATATATGCATGCTTTTCTGACTTGGTCCAGGAGTTCAGGGATCAAAGTTAACGGATATCTATTCTTAACGGTGATCTGGTTCAGGGCGCGATAATCTATACAAGTTCTAAGGTCTCCTTCTTTTTTTGGAACGAAGAACAAAGCTGAAGAAGCAGGGGACTTGGAAGGACGAATAAACCCATTCGCTAGGTATTGATCCAGGTATTGTCGGAGGTGAAGGTTCTCAGGCTCGGTGAGGGCATAAATTCTACTACAAGGAGGAGTAGATCCAGGTATCAGGTCTATCTGGCAGTCATAAGACCTATGAGGAGGTAGAGAGTTAGCCTGATCCTTCCGGAAAACATCTTGGAATTCTAGGTATTCGGGAGGTAACTGGGGAGTCTCCGAAGAAATTGCTGCCAGTGCAACACCAGGTGGAGGGTGACAAGTAGAGACACAATCTGGAAACTGAACCGTTCTTGCTCGCCAATCGATCTGAGGATTGTGTTTCTCTAACCAAGGTATTCCTAGAATAATCTGGAACTGAGGGGCCTTGATCACATCGAACACGATCTTCTCATGGTGTCCATCTTCACTTACTAGCGTCACTTCTTGAGTGGTATGCGTTACTGGTCCGGAGGCTATCTCCGTACCATCCACCGTAGTAATGACGTCCTTTACAGCCTTGGGACAAAGAGTTAGATTCATCCTCAAAACCATTTCATGATCCACATAATTGCCGATGGCACCGCTATCGACGTAAGCTTCAATCGCATGTAATCGATCCGGATGATCAGGGCTAATGAGGACCATAGGTATCACGAAATGCGAGGTCACGGAACTGGTTTTAACGCTCGGCAAGAGGACCTCTATTCTTGTCGGGTGAGGTCGTTTCCCTGCTCAGAGTTTGTGACCTTGGTAACTGCAGATCCTACTGCCTTCTTGGCTGGTTTCACCGGACAGTCTCAAAGAAAGTGCCCTGAGTTTCCGCAATAGAGGCATAATTGCAACTCTTTTCTCCTTTCCCGCTCCTTTTGTGTTAGTGGTCCTTTCAGGCCCCCTATTTGCATGGGTTCCCCGGAGTCTACTCCTTTGGAAGGAGTTGGTGGTTTGGAAAATACTCGAGCATCAAACTTGGAACGATCGGCCTTCCTGTTCTGCAGTCTGTGATCTATTTGAACGACTAAGTCTATATAGTCCGAACAGTCTTGCGGGGGATTCACTACTTGGGCTAACACATCTTTGAGCTCTCCACGTAGACCTCTATAAAACAGCGTAATCCTTTTGTCCTCAGGCCATTGAGTTTCCACTATAAGTCTTTTGAAAGACGCAATATAAGCCAAAAGGTCTTGATTACCCTGTCGCAACGGAAGAAGCTCATTGTCCAAGGTCTGCCCCTGTGAATGTCTTGCGAACAGTTTTTCCATACTGAGCTGAAAAGCTTGAAAATCATGGAGAACCGGATCATCTTGATTAACTAGAGGGATCGACCAGTCTGCCGCATTGCCACTAAGGTACGAAAGCACGAAAGCTACTTTAGCTTGATCAGTTGGAAAGGCTGCTGGCCGGCATAAGAAATGCAACCGGCACTGATTAATAAATACTGCAAACCTCTTTGGGTCACCAGAAAATCGTTCGGGCGGAGCCAGAGGTACATTCCCAGGTAGGTTGATCTGCACTGGATTCATAGAGGATGTTGAAGGAAGATTTGCCCCTGATGCGGGTAACGGGGTCTGTCCGGCTTGTGACTGTAGCAATTGTCTAGCGAGATCGTCTGTTCGCTCCTTGGAAATAATCAGTTCCCTTCTTAGAGCGTTCGTTTCCTGAAGGGCTGCATGCACTTCTGCTCTTAGTTCCCCAAGTAACTGGGCTAGCTGGTCGGTATCCGAGGTTTCCATAGCGCCTGGGCGGGAGTTTTGCGGTAGGCTTTGCGTTCTGTAACACTCACCTGATTCCCGCAGAGGCGCCGGTCTTGACTGGGCGAATACCGTATCTTCAAAGGTGATGTGTAACACACGGTTGGCTCTTTGGGCTGGACCTCTGTGCACTGTATGTCTGACTCGAAGAGTAAGATGTCTGCAGATAGAAAATATGGGATTAATGAACTGGGTTATTGGGTGTCTCTCTCTTCTTCCCTTTCTCTTCTCCTGTAGAACCCCAAAGGTTAACGCTCTCACCTTAGGTAAGTGAACGCCGTGCTCTCCATCTGCCTCGGGGCAGGGTGCCGTAACCAGTTTCTTCACTGGATAAGGGTGCAGGCCTCTTGACTTCAGAGGACTGCTGTCCGTCGTTTACTGCACGAACGGTAAGTTCCGAGCATTTCAAATGTCTTTAAAAGTCTTTTGTAATGATGTCTCTTGTTTTGCAGGGTTCCGGCGATGGCGGATGACGGGCCGAAGTGAGTTGAGGAAGGAACCCGTGTGAGGAATAGAAGCGCCTGGAAGCACGTAAGTAAGCGCTTGTTGCCTGCTTCACGATGCGCACTAACTGTCCTTTTATCTTGCAGGTACAAGTTCGGAGCTGCTGAAGGGTGCCGGAATACCCACTGGGTTCAGCGTGGGAAGGAGTAATGGCACGTGAGTATTAAAGTTAGCCAATGTCTTTAAACGCACCTTCTTTTGTCTTTCAGATGCGGGATGCAGCGCCGAAGGCCTCCGGAGCGTGCGAACAGTTGGTAAGCTTTTGTCTTTCAGATGCCGGAATGCAGTGCGAAGACCTCCGGAGCACGCGAAGAGTAGGTAAGCCTTTGTCTTTCAGATGCCGGAATGCAGCGCGAGGCGTTGGTGACAGCCAATGGACCAGGTAAGAGATGCGCTGACACTGAAGACCGTAGTGCTAACCTGTTCTTTCTTGTCTTTATAGGTGTTGCTGAAGACTGGATTCAGGATGGTAAGCCTTTTTCCCTTAGGCCCAGGATCAGATGCAGAAGACACGATGAGCGTTCTGCTGCAGAGGATGCAGAATAACGCAAAGCAAGATTCATCCATCGGGTGTGGTTTAAATAGCCTCCTGTAGTGCTTAGGTGTCTCCTTCCACAGCCTCGCCTAGAAGAAAAAGAGCTCCTGCTTTCTAGAAGAGTTCCAGTGTTCTGAACCTAGGGAGTGGCTCCTGCCCCACCCAACAGGAAAAGTAGTCCCAAACAGAAGAGGATCAGAGGCTCAACTGGCAGGTAAGTAAGCAGCATGGTCTGCTGCAGGTAAGTCCACCCAAGCATTATGAGCCCGGCGCTTCCAGCGCTGGCACTGGGCATATTTATGAGCCTGGTGCCACTGGCGCCAGGACAGGGTCCAAAAGGTCCCAATTGGGACTGATTGGCATTCGGAACCTGGGTTATGGGTCTGCTTCCAAGGGAGTTGGGTAAGTCCTGACCTTTTGGAAGCAGAGATCATGACAGTTTGAAAACTTTTTTAATTGTACAAAGAATTGACTAGTATGTCTCTTGAGATATAATTGTTAAATAATGTTTAATTAATTACTGTCTGTGAAATAATGGCACTAGATAGGCCTTAACATTTCTATTTTTCTTTGATTTGTGTATTTATTATCGTCAATTTAAGTTATTTTTATTAGAACAATAAATGTCAGTCTGACTATTTCAAGTATGTGACTCAAATCAACTCAAATGAAGCAGAGACTGGTGAACTTTAACCAACAGTTATCATAAACTACTTTTGGCTCCCTCAGGCTAAACTAATGTAACGCTGTGAACTAGCTCCTTGTTCCATAGTGGTAGCACCTGGTGACCAATTACTGCTGGATACCCAGGCACTACTTGTAGTTCCTTCTTATCCAATCCTTATTTCGAGCCCTGTTTATAATGAACTCACAATAGTTGATGTTTCTCAGAAATGTGCTAATTCCCTTCTACCTTAAAGACCCCCAGCTCTTTTGCTGGACTTTCGGACTTTTTATCTCTGATATAATTTTAATGCAATTTATTCTCTGTGTTTCTTTTTACTTTGGAGTCTGACAAACTTCATGGGCATCATCTTTGCATTGTGTCACACAGCACCGTCAGTACAGTGACACAGGGAAGTCTCGTAGGTTTTCCAAAGGTTTAAATACCTTCTCTTGGTGGAACTACTGTTTCCAAGAGCAGTGAAGTGAAATTGACTTTACTTACAATTTGTAACTTTCTAGACCCAGCACACACCATCTTACCATAGGGTGCTGGAGGGGTTACTTCGTATCCCTTTTGTCTAGATTCTCATGCAACATGTTTATGTTACCCTTTCTACAATTGATGGCGGTGGCAGTGGTTTACTTTTTACTACCATTGTGTGTGTTTACCGCGAGCTGCGTTCGCAGCTGCAGTAAGGCACACATGGATGCCCATTTTGTCAAAGAGGCCCCAGTCTTCTTTTTTCATCACTTCTTGTTGCAAAGGTCCATCTTGAGTTTTACTCTGCATGCCAAACCAGGTTTGGTCTTTGTTCGTTTTGCCTTTGCCGGGATTCACAAGTGAAGCCCGCCTCTGGCTCCATTATGTCTGGCAGGGGCAGGAAGTGAGGGAGGTGCCCGAAACTCCCTGTGCTTAATCCCTGTGGTTACAGGAATGGACCCAAAGATGATGGCACAGTGGCTGTCCGTCAAGGACAGCCACCCTGCTGTGTGATTGACAGCTAGACTGAAATGAATGGGAGAAACCTGCATAAAAGGCAAGGCTTTTTGGCTTGGAGGGCAGAGTTGAGCACTGGAGGAAGAAATCCAAAGAAGAACTTGGAAGAGACGCCTGCTTCAACTCCTGGACCATTGGTTTGCCCGGTGAAGCCCTGCTGCTGTGCTGAAGCTCCGAATTCGCCTCGACTAGAGAAGCCCTGCAAAGACGACTTCTCCCTTTGAGTGGGTGGGACCAATCAACTCCAAACTAAGCCCGTCTGGACATCCTCTCAAAGCTGGTTGCATTTCCACTGCAGTTGCTGCTGGAACCGAAGAACCAGGGAGAGGAACACCAGATTGTGTGCGTTGCTTTTAAGTCAGACCCAAGCGATAGGAAGATCCTCCAAACTTCCCTGTTGCAGGACTGATGAAGCCTGAGCCACCTCAACAGAGTGCTGGACCCCAGAAGCAAGGAAAGTCTGACGTGGTATCCGAGCACCGCTGTGTTGCTATTTGCTGTCAGACACAAGGAGCTGAAACACTGAAGGACCGCTGAATTAAAGTTTGCCCATTGCTGCCGCTGACCATCCCGTTGCAGAGCAGGAGTCCCCAGACGCCCTCCCTCTTGTCCCCACAACTGAGGCCCAGGAACAACAGGATCTGCAGAGCTGTACAGGAACAGAAGACAGCCGGAACCATTTCTTCTAACCAGATGTAAATTCTAAGAGAACTTACCTCTTGTTGTGTAGCCTTGCTTGCACTCAGTTGTACTCTGTCTTGGTTAACCTGCATATTTGCTAAAGCTTTGCCCTTCACAAGCCTCCCAGCTTGTGGCCCTTCAAATGTTCTATCTTCCTACAAATATTTCTACAAACATTGTGTAAGACTTTTTACCTACCTGCAAAGATCTTCAGCTCCCCTTGACATTGCGCAATTAACATTTGGCTGCCCTGGCTCCCTTAGTGCCTCTTCTTACCTCTGACTCTGTGCTCTCTCTTTCCCCAGGAAAGGGTTAAATTACTCTGCATTGGAAGGTTTCAAAAAGTCCTTACCTGGAGACCACCAGGAGGCACAGACGAGATGGCAGCTTGAACCACCGTCTCCCTCTTCGGGCAGTTACATGCTGGGAACTACAAAAATATAAAACAATCTGCCGTCGAAAAGCAACGTTTTCATGCCCGAAACAATCAAATGTCTATGGGCGAGTTTGGGAAGTGAATCGCAAAGCCCACACAAAGATAATCCCTGAAGGAGTCGCGGCCCCCTTCCCAAAGTGACAAGAAAAATGGCAGCTGCTGGGTGAGATCGCGGTTGGGAAAACTTTGCCCGGTCCCGACGCGGTTGAGCCGCCTCGCCATCCGCCCAGAGATCAGAGCTGGTCCCAGAGGGTGTACGGAGCACCCTTACGAGGTGAGGAGCGGTAGGAGAGGGTTAACAAGAAGGAAAGCGACCGGACTTCGTTGCCGTGCCCCTCCCCCACCCCAACGCTCTAACAGGCGCACGGCCGCATAGTGGTAAGAGGAAAGCCAAGCTCTGCGTCCGCAGCGGGAGAAACACACCGCGGCCCCTGCGGGATCCAAAGTGAGATTTATTGGGCAGTCCAACCCCCGACCAGCAGTACACAGCTGAGCTGGAGCAAGGAGGAGGAAGGGAGAGCCTTTTACTCCGAACCCGGCGTAGGACAATACATTTTTTTTTCCCAATAACTGCACCCTCTGTGTGCATCGGGACCCGCTCACACGCTCTCTGCCTCACCTCTTCACCCTTTCCACCCATGGAACCTGGGCTTCCCTACACCACAGCCAGCAACGTATAAGCCTGAGCTAGGGCACGGGCGAAACAGCCCGTTCATCTGCACCGCTAACCACCAACCGAGACCCCAGCAACAGGGATACATTGGGGAGAACCCACCAGCTGTAGAAAGAGCCCCAACAACCTCAGGCCACACCTCGGGGGTTGTACGCTGGCAATACTGGGTGTGCAGGAGCTCCCCCATTCATTACGACAGCCCTTGGGAGTGTAGACATCGCGGATTGCCAGGGAGCACAAAGGTTAACCGACTTCCACTTACTCTAGTCAATCTGATTCCCTCTCATCACTGCACCGATCTCCTCCTCTGCAAGCTACTCGGGAACTCTGCCACCTGCTTAAGCAGCACCTTGCAGCCCAGCTAGAAGACCGGGAGTCTGAAGCCCAGCTAGATCCCAGTATAGATTGGTCACGCAAAATCCTGCTGCCTCTCGATTGTTAGCGTGGCACAGCGGTGGATGCTGTATTATACTCACACTAGAAAGAGGCAGCAGAGGCACACAGCGCCTCATACTCGGCAGTTCTGTCCAGCCCTGTGCGACCCAGGTCGAGCATACAGAAATAAGAAGCCGTAAACATCCATTTGGAGAAGCTGGACCCAAACACCTTGGTGTTATTGCGATAATTTAGCCGGGTAAGCACAACCATGGAAACTGGCAAAGTACAAAGCTCCTCAGAGATCCAGGGCAACGACCTCGACAGCGCTACCAAATCAGACACCTGGTTGCTCTTGGGCGAGATAAGGTCCATCAAGTCGGGTCTCACTGCCAAAGTTTCAGAGTTGTAGACTAAAATGGCGAAAGTGGAGGACCGCCTAGAGGCAGTAGAGAATTACCAACATTCAGGAGAGGTGGCCACAATGCAGTAGAGGCCCGACTCCAGGACTTAGAACAAAAGGAGAGAGACGTGGAAGCTAAGCTTGATGACCTTGAAAACAGGGTGCGAAGATCGAATATTTGCATTCTGGGTCTGCAGGAGGAGCAAGGGGAATCCCAAACGAGCTTAGAAAAGAAAGTTAAAGCCCTGATTCAGACTCTCTATGTGGACACGGACTCCCCCAAGCTGGAGTTTGACAGAGTGCATAGGGCTGGCGGACCAACGCGGGGACCACGCTCAGTCCTCGTAAAATGTCACTATTTTACCCAAAGACAAGATATTCTGTTAAGGGCTAGAGAAAAAGGTGTGATAGAGTTCAGAGGTGCAAATGTTAGACTATATCAAGACATCTCGGCTATGACTCTTGCCAAGAGGAGGGGATGTCGCGCCATCACAGCCTGGCTGCAGGAAAAGGGAGTACGCTATAGGTGGGGCCACCCATTCTCATTATCCTTTGAAATGGGAGGAGAGGACTTTAGAATCACATCCATAGAAGAGGCAAAGGGAGCCCTGAGACACCTCCGGGGACCAGCAGACGGCATGACCGTAGACCAGAGAAGGACACCTGATGGGCCTTCAGTAAATACGGCACGAAACCTTCCAGAAGAGGTCGAGCGCAGACGAAATGAAAGTACAAGCGTCTTAACACACCCTTACTCTAAGCTCCCTGCCTAGTCACAACTCACTAAAGTTGGTTTTCCTTTTTTTTTTCCTCAGGGATGCCGAGATCTGCCAAGCCCAAAGATGGAATGAGCTTCGAGAAGGGATGGCACACCTCAACGACACATGGATGGCACTGATATGCACATGTATCCAAGTTATGTTCGCACTGCATGTTCACAGTTGATTGTTAATGTTTTCATAAGGAGCCCGAAGAGGGGCCTCATCCGTGTGGCCCTTGTTTTTTCTCTTCCTGAAGGGCGTCTCCATCAGCGACTTTCTCAAGTGAGAATGCTCCCAGAAGCTTCTCACACAAGGTGAAGGGGTGGGGGGAAGGGGATAGACATCCAGTCAAGACAATTGGTTTGCACCATATCAAGATTCCACAAATACACCCTGCAACAAGGCGATTGATTTACCACCTCACCGCAAAGGGCAGGGGCTTAACAGGCATTGGGGCAGTCATGGTTATTCTCCTTTGAAAGGATGACTTGCTCTGAAGGCATAGTCTTTGGTTCCCTAAATGTGAAGGACCTAAACTCTCCGCAGAAAAGGTCAATGCTAGCGTGGCTGTTCGATCAATCCAAACTAGACGTACTCTTCATACAAGAGTCGAAATATACCAGTGGGGGAGAAAGGAAAATCTCAGGAAAAGGCATAGGCAGGGCGTTCTGGACATCGGGTCCACAGAAAAAAGGGCAGTGTTGGTATTCTCTTAAGAAGTTCCATGGGGGCCAAAATAGAACATGTATATAAAGATCCTCAAGGAAGATACGTGACGCTCAAGGGGAAACTGAGAACTCACCCAGTCACACTGTGCTCGGCTTATGCCCCAACCACGGTCAATCTAGCTTCTTTGAAACCCTGTTTGACTTCCTAGAAAACTGGAGGGAAGGCACACTGATTTGTGGGGGAGATTTCAATGTAGCAGCAGACCGAGAACGTGATTGGCTCCCGGTGCGGCAAAGCACCCTTCCCCATGTAATCTCCAAGGAAATAGATTCATGACTCAATTGAGAGAACACCATCTCATAGACACCTGGCGCACAACACACCCGGAGGGAAAGTCTTACACTTTTTTTTCACCGCCACACATCGTACCTTTTCAAGAATGATCTTTTGTTAGGGGCTGAAAACGAATGTGATATTCGAGGAGCATCCCTCCCTACCCCTGACCATAGGTGGCGGTGTAATGACTTTCTGTGTAGAGACCCAATATTCAAAGAAACCCTCTTCAAAGCCATCCGAGAATACTTTGAAATCAACGACACGGATGGTATGCCGTTGAACATGGTCTGGGAAGCGGGGAAGGCTATGATAAAAGGCATCTTAATTTCGGAGGGGGCAGCCAAGAAAAGGCTGCGACTGCTCAAGGAGGGAGAGCTGAGGGAAGGTATCACCCGGTTGGAGCGCACTCTTAGAGAGCATAAAGCTAATAATGAAGACACAGTCACGAGAATTCAAAAGATGAGGGAAGAACTAAGAGATATATAGAACGGCAAAGCTCTCACACAACTTAAATATCTTAAGCAATTCTTTGAGAAGGAGGACAAAGCCCACACCATGTTAGTAAATAGGCTCCGTAAGCAAAGAGCAGACAGGGCAGTGTTTAAAATTAAAGATGAGTCAGGGGCCACTCTTGTGCACCCTCAGGACATAGCTGACCACTTCTCCAGATACTATTCAAAGCTGTATACGGACGAGAATAGCATCTCTCACTCTACAATCGAGGAATACTTAGCTGCCCTCCCCCGTCCCCCCATAACGGAAGACCACCTTGTCATGCTCAACGCCCCGATCACTGCCATTGAGGTGCAGGGAGCTATCTCGGCTCTAAGGCGGGCTCAGCTCCCGAGCAAGATGGATACACAGCTGCCTTCTATAAAGCCAATTCTGATACACTCTCACCATTTCTCGCCAAACTGTTCAATTCCATCTTAGAGCCTGGACAGGCCCCTGAGTCCTTTACTGAATCTATAATCATCGTCATACCCAAAGAGGGTAAAGACACCACTGACTGTAAATCATACCGGCCAATTTCCCTAATAAATGTAGACGCTAAAATGTATTCCAGTATCCATGCTACCCGGTTAGCGCAGGTTCTCCCCCATCAAGTGCATACTGACCAAGTAGGATAAGTGAGAGGTCAGCAAGGGGCAGATAACATTAGAAAAACCCTAGACCTAATGGCAACACCCTGTGAATACCCTCTCTTACTGTCAGAAGACGCCGAAAAGGCATTCAATCGATTAGAATGGCCATTCTTGAGAGCAGTCCTAAAATGGGTAGGGTTGGGGACTATGTGGATGCGAGGTGCTGGAGCATTATACCTCTCGGCCCGAGCCAAGGTTTCTATTAATGGGGTCTCACTTTGCATTCTTTTAATCTCACCCGCGGCACAAGGCAGGGTTGCCCACTCTCGCCCCTAATCTACGCCCTGGTTATAGAGCCTTTTGCCCAAGCCATACGGTCAAATTCCGCGATCAGGGGAATCCCCCGGGGGGGGTAAGGAATAAAAGTCGGCCTTGTTTGCCGACAATATCTTCTATACCTCACCAACCCATCAACCTCTATTCCCACCTTCTTAAGAGAACAGTCACGATACGGCGCCCTCTCAGGTTTTTGGGCTAATCTTCAAAAAACCATAGCTGTTCCCTTGACAAAGAATGCCGAGCTACCTGAGCTTTTTAGAATGAATTGGGGCTTCAAAGTACAAACTGACTCTGTCCGATATTTGGGGGTAAATATAACAGTCTCTCTCCCGGATCTTTTTGAAGCTAACTATACTCCATTGTGGACGGCTATTCAAAACGATATCACTAGATGGCGGAAAAATGCCCATGTCTTGGGCAGCGCGTTTCACTGCTATAAAAATGAACATTCTTCCACGGTTCTTATTTCTATTCCAATCCCTTCCCATCATTGTCCCAGAGTCCTTCCTCGCAGAAGTAAAGCGCACACTACTTAGATTTCTATGGGCTGATAAAAAGGCAAGGATTCTGTACTCAACATTAATCCGGCCCAAAGAGGAAGAAGGCATGGGTTTTCCAGACCTGGGAGAGTATTATAGAGCAACACAACCCGAGTGCTTCCAGACCACCTATGGGAAAACTCTGAAAAACAGTGGGTAGCAATAGAGAATGACATTTTTGCTCCAGTCACGCTGGGAGAATGGCTGTCGGTCCCACTACTGGTTATGACAAGGAGAATTAAGCAGCATCTCATCCTCGGGGTGTTGTGGTCCCTCTGGCGCCCAACTCAGGTCATGTAGGGCATTACATCTTGGCCTTCCCCCCCCCTTAGCTGCATCTGGTCGCCACCCATTCGGGATTTGTTGAGTGAGGTTCAACGATTTCAGCCCTGGTATGAAGCTGTCCTCATCCGAGCTGGGCAGCTGTAGAAAAAGGGTCTATTTATTACCATGGAAGAATTCAGGGTCGACCTGGAGGGTACAGATGTCCCTCCCATGCTTTTCCTTCAGCTGAGAAGCGCCCTGAACGACGCCCACTGGAGCGACTCCCTAAAACGCTCCCTCACGCCTTTTGAACAAATACTAAGTTCTCCACAAATGTCGAGAGGTCTTATATCAAAAATGTATAACTCTCTCCTCAGAAGAGGCCACCTCCAACACCGGCCTTCAGAAGTTAGATGGCAGCCTAAGCTGGCAACTGCGGCGCAACCAGAGATATGGAAGGGAAGATACAGAGCGGTATGGGCGTCGTCCATTTCCATGCAATATAAAATGCATAATGTGCGTCTATTGATGAGATGGCACTTCACGCCTTTAAGGCTGTCCAAAATGTTCCCAGGCACATCCCCCTATTGTTGGAGAGGATGTGGAGAATATAGTGATTACTAGCATCAGTGGTGGGAGTGCAATAGGGTAAAGGTGTACTGGAGGAAGGTGCTGGGTTGGATCCGAATCATAGATGGAATCACCAAGGAATTAACGCCCTTGCTCGTGTTGTTTGGGGTAGAGTCAGATGAAGAAAGCGGGTACGAGTCATTAAGACACCTGCCATGCAATCTGTTACTAGCGGCAAGAGTTTGCTTAGCTACCAAATGGAAGTCGGCTGTGCTCCCTCCGAAAAGGGAGTGGTTAATCAAAGCACATTCTATTTTTGAAATGGAGTCTCACAGCCGCCATACACTAATTGCGTAAAAATATAAACATGCTATGGTTGCCCTTCACAGAGTATTACACTGAATATTGGGAAACCACAGACTAATCAATCTCACTCACTACGAATATCAACGAGCCATGCGAGAGACAATGCCCCATTCTATTGGACTCCTGTTGACTGTGAACCATATATCAACGTCAAATGTTGCAGTGCAAGAAACAACTATGGTAACCAACGTAGTTTCAGAATAGATCATTGTTAGTTTTGATTTGTTTATTGCTTCTGTTATTCAATTAGCAATAAGTGATGAGTAGGAAAGGGGGTGGGAAGGGAGGGATGGGTTTATAGTACAAGGCGTGAGTTATTTTTCTTGCTTTGCATTTATCCTGTCACTGTAATGCTATAACTCCACGGAAGGGTACTGTGAATCTAACATGTATCTAACCTGCCTTGTTGAACAGTAATAATAATAAAAATACATTTTAAAAAAGGTCCTTACCTGTTTCTGAATTATTTGTTAACCTTTGTTTTATTCCTCTATTCTATCTTTTACATCAAGCTCAGTATTGCTCTAAATGTACCAGTGATAAATCAATGTCCACAGTGTCGTAACTATTTAAGTCACCTGAGGGTGTAGGATTTAGAGAGACTAAGAATATATTTCAGCGTTCCATGTTTTGCTGCATTTCTAAAGTAGGCTTATATAACTGACTGTGAAATAAATAATTGTTTTATCAAGAAACCTAGAGTATATATTTTTATTTGGATAACTGTACTGTGAAACTCTGTCACAACATTACTGCTCACATTGACCCTTCTTGAGATAAGCCTGGCTGCTCGATCACACTACCAACCTGTGCAGTTCAGACTTATACCAAAGGTTGGGTCCCTATTGCCAGGAGATCAAGGTTATTGTAGTGCACCCAAAGGGTACTGCATACAATCTTGCCTAACAGTTGAAGAATCTAAGCAGAAAAGTGGAGCAGCAGACATACAGAAACTCAATGTCTCCAAAGCTCTGGACCTCTCCAGACTGAACTACTGCAACAGCCTCTTCCTCAATATGCCTAAAACATCCCTTTGCCCCCTTCAACTAATCCAGAATAGGACTGAAAGACTTATCCTTGACCTCAAGCCTAGGGACCACATCTCTCAAGCCCAAAAACATCTCCACTGGCTCCCGGTGGCTTCAAGGATCAAATTCAAGATGCTCTGCAGCATCCACAAGGCTTTCTGGGGCCGGGCACCACACTACATCCAACTCTTTCCCTAAATACCTCCCGCTTAGAGCCCTTCAGTCAGCTAGCTGGAATTCTCTGCAGATCAGATGCTATCCCAAGCAGGGAGTGTGGGGTAGATCTCTTTCATCGGCCGGAGTATCCCTCTGTAATGGCCTCCCTGCCCCTCCCAGGCATCTACCTGATCTCCTTAAGTTCTGGAAGATTCTCAAGACCCAACTTTTCTCTTCTTCACCCCCCCCCCGGTAATGTCCCCCATCTGTCACATTGACTGGTTGCCTGGTCCCTTCAGAGCTCAACAGGGAACCAGGCCCTCCTTGCCCAGTATACCGAAACACCCTGTCTTCCTACCCCCCCCCCCCTCACAACCTGCACTTGCCTTTCTGGGCACCTTCCCCTTTACAAGCCTGGAGGGGTGTGCATCCCTACCAAGCCTGGTCCACCCCCGTCCTCGCACTGCACATGTGGTCCTCACTTCACTGTGGTCCTTGTTGGGATGGTTACCAGGTATGCCAGAGGTCGTCTGGCGGTCCGTCTGACTACCAAGGGCCCAACAACCCTTCCCCAGAATAAACAGAGGACTCAGCCAATGGCAAGTTAGAATTGTGGTTTATTTAAACGAAAAAAAAAAGAAACAGGGATTACACAAGACAATCAAGATTCTCCAGTGCATCTCAATTTTCCATGGTGCGTTTCCCAGTTTTGATGCTAAATGTCGTCATCACCTGGGCGCTTCCTCGAAAACCTATCCCCATCACTGATTGGGTGCTAAGAGTGGTAACCCATATAGTCGTCCCCTATAGAGGTTATTCTACTGGTCCTCTCATGTCAGGTGGCTGACCTGCCTCGTCCCCAAGAAACAATCTATTACATTGTTGCAGTTTAGTGGACTTACCATTGGCCTTTGCCCTTTGCCATCCAACCCTGGATTTCTCGCTCTTTATTGGCTGGAGCGGATCTCCCCAAACCTGGGACCCCGCTTGGTTCTCAGCCCTCTGTGCACCTCTTCAAGCTGATGTGAAATGACTATGTGTCTGAATTGTATCTGGTAGTAGACCACCTTTTGTCTGAGAGTGTGTGTTTCCACGTTGCTACGCTTGTTTCTCTTCTCATCTGGGTGGCTGAGAAGGACTCGTCTTCCCACCACGTGGAAATGCCCATTGTCTAGTTCGGCTGCATCATGTGGTTGTGGACCACAAATCCTACCTCTTGGGGCTGTATTCATGAGGATTTATTCAATTTTCCTGCAGCTGGTCCTTTTCCTGTCTAGAGTTTGGAATGTGAATTTTTATCTCTGACCTTGGCAGTGAGCTTGGTCTTTGCTTCATGCAGCCTGAGCTGGCTCGTGTTGTCCCGTGCCTTGAGACCTTCTGTAATTTTCCTTAGACTTGTAATATGATTTCTACGTGCTCTTACTCTGCTATGTTACCTATAAGTTAGTCACACGTGGTCCTACCAGGCTCCATATATACTCCTCTAGTCCCATAGGTTTAATTGCTTTAAGCATCTGCAAGCTTGCTCAGGATCTCTTGTTGCCTTGCGTTTCTGCATTACTATATCTGTCCTCTTCCTACAGAACTGTGAAGCATGTTCTTCGTGTATGTAACTGCGGGTTAATGTAATGCGGTGCAGAGCTGCGAGTAGTCTTCATGACTAACGCTGCTACTTCGTGGTGTCACAAGTGACATCAGCACAGTGGCTTCTCGATAGTTAATCAATGCTGTCACCTAAGAAACAGCAGATTGAACTCCAGAATCCCCCATGCTGCCAGCTACACACATAAGCCTTGTATCACGACTCAATCGCCACCTCCCAGCCAAAGATTCCCTGGGTCCACCACCTCCCCGCACATATCCACTCATAACCACTTCCCCTACACTCCTAAAGATACGTTGATTAAAGGCGCCTTGGTCAACGCTAGGTCCCTCCCTGCCCATGCACTGGACATTACAGACTTTATCAAGACACAAGATCTTGACTTCCTCGCTATATCAGAGACATGGTTACATGCAGCCTCCAGACGACTACTCTCCCTTTCCATACCCACTGACTACTCCATCACTAGATGCGACCACAACACCTCCCAATCAAGAGGTGGTGGAGTCGCCTTTATCCATATAAAACTCACTTGGCCTCAGAGCAATGCCTAATCAGCAGATCCCCTCAGCTGAGCTTCTCTCAGTCAAACTCCCCATCTCACCTAACCAAACTGCCACTCTACATCTTATTTACAGACCGCCTGATCCTGTCACCACCTTCTCGGATGACATTACATCCTTATTAGTGGATAAATCCAAAACCAACTCGCAAGTCATCCTACTGGGTGATTTCAACTTGGGCTTCCAAGACCCCAATGACCCCACTGAGACTGGCATCGCTAATACCTTAACGGACATGGGTTTCACTCACCACATTCAAGAGCCCACCCATATTAAAGAGAGGACACTTGATTGGTTAGCCGACTCTAACTGTAATATCAGCCTACAGTCCAACTCACTGTGCGCCTGGTCAGACCATCATATTATTACTTTCAACTTAGAAGCCATCCAACGCCCCAAACAAGCTACTGCTCCCGCCCTGAGTACTAGAAACAAAAGGGACATAACAAGTGACAAACTACTCCCACTTATCCTCCCTACCCTCAACAATGCCTCCTTATCATGCTCCGACCCTACCACTCTAGTGGATACCTATAACCATGCTATGCTTACATCACTGAACTCCATTGCCCCAATCAAACTTAGGAAATCTAAACCACGTGCACATCTTAACACATGGTTTACACCACACCTGAGAGTACTAAGAAAAGAAAAACGCAATGCTGAAGCACGTTGGAAAAGTCATCCTTCTGATGTCCACAAGGACAGCCTCATCATAGCATCCATCAACTACAAAGAGGCTATCTTCCAAGCCAAAAAAGATATCTTCAACAAGCAAGTTATGCAAGCAAATTCCAACACCAAAGAATTGTTCAAGATCCTAAAAGAACTTGAATCCCCTGCCACCCCCCCCTGACTCTTGCATTAAAGTCAGTAAATGGTGTTCGAACATACAAAAAGCACTCTTGGCCAAAATTGCCACTCTCCAATCGAAAATTAAAACTAAGCAAAACTGCCTGCAGACTGACCAGCAATTGAATACCCTGACGAGCGTAAATACCCTGGCTAGTCTGAACTACAAACCTTTCTCCTTCTCTCCACTTTCTATTGCTGAAGTTGAAAGCATCATTAACAAACTTAAATCGTCCAATTGTCAAGGCGACACTTGCCCAGTCACCATTATCAAGGAGGCATCTCATGATCTAGCCCCATTCATTACTGCCTTTATAAACTCATCCTTCAAAACAGGTATAGTCCTGTACAATGTAAAGGACGCCTGGGTCATCCCCTTGCTCAAAAAACCTTTCCTCGATCCCAGCATACCGACTAATTATAGGCCCATCACCACGGTCCCCTTCATGCTCAAAATCCTGGATTGAGTTGCTTATTTGCAGATTCAAGACTACCTGGAAACGAACCAACTCCTCGGCCTTAGGCAATCTAGTTTCCGGCCAAGGCATGGGACGGAAACCGCCCTCATTGACCTAAAAACTCGGATTTAGGTGCTGAAAGACAACGGGAAATTAGCCTTGTTCTTCTACTAGTTCTTTCAGCAGCCTTTGATCTGGTTAACCACCAAATTCTATGCCAACACCTTACATCAGCTGCCCACTTTTCAGACTCTTCTACGGCCTGGATCAGATCCTTCCTAGATAATAGATTTATGCTGGTTTTTTCCCCGTGAGCATCTGCTGAGCCGTCTCCCATTCACTGTGGTGTCCCCCAAAGATCCTGCGTGCCACTGACACTTACAATGTGTTCACCAAACCACTGTTCAATGTTCTTGACTATCTGGGTGTCTCGTATACCAACTACACCAATGACACTCAGATACTCATCCCCATCTCGGGTGATTACGCAGTGGATTCTAAATCCTTGAACGACATCTACACGGTTATTCAGGCATGGATGGCTCAACACGAACTCTGCCTCAATGATGACAAGACAGAACACCTCATCCTGGGATGCCATCAACATCTTAACAAACTCGACCCCTCTTTCAAGTCATTTACCATTGATGGTAACGCCATTAAGGTCTCCAAGGATGCCAAAACCCTAGGCAGCTACCTTGATTACACATTATCACTGTCCAGACAAACTAATGCTGTTAGCTCAGCATCATCTTTTACATGCAAAATTATTACAGTCTGCAGACCATTCTTGACTACTGCCAATTGCACCACCATAGCTAGAACACTGGTCATGTCGAAGATCGACTACTGCAGCACCCTCTACCTAGGGACCAGTGAATCCAACCTAAATAAATTGCAAGTCATACAGAACAATGGCATCAGACATGCCCTAAACATACCTATAAAGCAGCACATCTCTGACTTCAGACGTGATCTATGTTGGCTCCCTGTTATGCACAGAATCTCCCTGAAAACACTTGCCCTTACACACAAGTGCTTGGCTAAGCAGGCCCCCAATTAACTGGCCAACTGACTTACACCTCACACTGCGACCCGACCTTTGAGAGCTGCCCGAGCCCACAGCCTATCCCTTCCCAGATTCAAGCTGCAGAAAGCTGGTGGGGTGAGCTTCCCGGTTTTAGCCACTAAATTATGGAATACCTTACCTAACTCTATTAGAGCTGAGCCTTCCTTCCAATCTTTCAAGAGTAAAACTAAATGGCTCGCAGCCCAAGACATCTGAGTCACCTGTCACTGTATCACAGATAATGACCTCACCTGACCTTCACTGTTGCTGCCTCTCCATATTCTACTTGTATATAATTTTTGTTATCCCCACTGCACTTACTACTCACACTATTGTAACTGCGTTTTTTGTTTCATGCCTGTACTTGTTACACTGTATATATACCTGCTCTGTGTCTGTAAATTTTGTTTCTGTAAACCTAAGATATGCGCCCAGATGCCCTTGGGCCAGGCGCGCTATATAAATAAATAAACTAAACTAAACTATAAGCGTATTCCCATCCACAATCTCAGTTGAATCCCCTGTTTCTGAAAGGATATGCTCTGGATTAGGTCTGAATGGCTGACTGACGGGATACCTTTCTGCATACTTGTCAGCAAGTGGTGCACTTGGGGTTTGTCTGAAAAAGGATGAGTGGCTTCGAGCGTGCCTGGCCTTTCATGTTCATGGGGGTGAGGAGAGGCATGTCTGTGACCCTCTCTTCAGTCCCCCCTCTGGTCGACCTGTCGACCACTCCACTGTACGTTACCACCTTTTTTCTTGGTAGCCATATTTGTATCACTCCTCTGAGGTGTCTGTAATTTGCATGATTGTCAACACTCCAGGTCATGTAACTGCAGTCTCCCTATGGGTTGCACAATACCCATCTTCTTCCATGCGTCTTATTGTTGCGCGGGTTGTCGAACATTACCATCTCAGTTGGGAACAGTGGACACTCCCTTATTCTTGTTCTCATCCTCTCTCTTTCGTCCACTATTTTGTCCTTTACTTCTTCCATGCTCACATCCATCATCCCTTTCATCCCTATCGATTTCTCAGTCATCTTGCGGCAACTGAGTGATGCAGATTTTTATCACAAACACTCCCACTAGTACCAGTATTAGTGCCCCTAACAGTACCTTCAGTCCGTCCGACAGCCATGACAGCATCCATGACCATAGGTATGCTATCCAGCTCTGGTCCTTTGCAGTCCCTTCGACTTCTTCCTCCATCTTGGCATGCATCTTTGATAGTCGTGTCACTGCTTCTGTCCGTCATGAGCAGGTACAAATGTGCAATAGGAACTCCCAATGTTGGCACAAACTCCTTGTCCTTCCATTGTTGTGAGGAGATCTAGAACATATCTGTTCCAAAGTGCCATCAACTTTACTGCTCGGAGCTTATCTTTTATTGAGTTGAAGCTATTTACTGTAGATTCTGTCTGCATCAACTCCCACCTAGTTATCTATAGCCCTTTCATATTTGTGTGTGTCTGGACAGCTGGAACCATTGGTGTGAAGAACATTTCGGGCCTGCTGAATAACCTATGATCAGGAGTTACATTATCCAGGGATGCTTCTAACTCTGAGGAGATCTAGTTATCTCTTTTCACTTCTACTGACTGTTTCTTTCTTCGTCCTTTTCTTCTGTTTCCACTAATCTTTTCTTTCTCGTCTAAGTGTCCATCTTCGGGAATTCATTGATCTTTATGTCCTTCTGGGGCACTATCAGTGACGGCATATTGATGTGTACTAATGAGCAAACTCCTCCCCAGTTAGGTGGCAGCTTCTCATATTCCTTGAAACCACAGGCCCAATAGTGGTCCATCAGTACTGCTGTGCCGACCTTCATGGCAGGATGCTTTTCTGTCCACTGTAAGGAACTCCTGGTGGCAACAATTTAGACACAAGTGATGACAGTTCAAGGGTGTTTATTGTAGATCAAAGTCTTTCGTTTGTACAGGGATTTTGCTTGACCCTCATTATGACCACTTTGACCTATTTTGGTGGCTCTCTTATGGCCTTCTGGTATCTGTAGTTTTCTTCAGATGGGGATCGATCGAGTTTCTTGAGTTAGCACCCACATGGTGCTGGTTTCCCTTGGCAGTTGGTCTCCCCTTTAACACTTTTACATTTATTTCATAGTTCATTGAACTTGGTTCAAACTTGCCACTGCTGCGATTCTCACTCAGCTCGGTTCTTATCGGTTCTCCCCTCGACTCACCGGATGTGATGAACCGCTTGGCTTTCCTCTTAATTGAATCAAGGCTGGTACCACGGTCACGGGAGCTCCCCTCGCTCCTGCTTATCGGCATAGGCTTGCCCTGTGTACCACTGACATCTGCTGCAAGACACTGGTGCTATTGTTTGCGGTCTTAGGCTCTCTTCCACAAAGGTTCCGTGGATCTGGGACGAAAAAGGCAAGGGCCCTCATTACGATACTGGCGCTAAACCATGGCGCTATTAGCACCATGGTTGGTGACAGTATCGAAGTGGGTACCTTGATGGCATGGAAATTATTAATAGCGGAACTGTTTGGATCTATATCGGACCCGACGGAATCCGAAGATAGTGAGACCCGGACACATGTAGCAGATGCTGAACGCGAAGTACAAATAGGCTCATGATGGAGGGTGGGACTTGGGGAGCAGTGGCAAAATGCAAATACAAATGGTATCTAATGTTGTAAATTACACTGCGTGTTGGATTTGTTTGTATTGTTGTTTGGTTTGAATAAAATTAATAACATTTTTTTTTTTTTTTAAATGGTTGGTGCCAGTATCGTAACAAGTCCGCCTATGTTCAATGGGGAATTACCACCCCATTCCAAGGTTGGCACGGTGGGAATTCCCCATTGAACATTGGCCCTTCCCCATTCCCATTTTTGCCCCATAGGGCTCAATGGGACTGGAGAAGGCGCTAAGTACGGTCCCGCAAATTGCGGTACCGTACTTAGCACCAAGGTCCCTTTGTGGGTCCCTACTTTAACGGCTGGTCTAGACCAGCCGTTCAGGTCGGGTTCCGCAAAGGGACCTCGTAGTAAGGCGCTAATGGGTTAACGGCGCTGCAGCCTTTTACGGCGCCGTTAACCCATTAGCGCCAGGGTGGTAATAAGGCCCAAGGTCACTCCTGTACTTGCCACCCTCTCGATTCCTGCCGCCTTTCTCCTTCGCCTGAACTGTTGTGCCTGGTTAGCCGTCTTGTTGTGCTGTTTGCCGTGTCACCTTGCTCGTACTCTGGTCTCTTGATCCACCTTTCCCTGTCGGGAAAAGCAAGGGGCGTCAGGTGTGTGTGATTCAGGTTAATTGCCAGACGGTGGGGTTGGGACATGTCAGGTGAAGAGTTTCATTACAAGTCCATTGTAAACCAGTCTTCATGTCTAAAAGGGGAGGGGTTGGAGTGTTGGAATGTCCTACGGAATAGGATGGGGGTCGGTTGGTAAATTGAGAAGGACGAAATGGATAAGATTTGTGAAATGGACGAGAATGATCGGGATTGTGAACAGAACATAAGAGATGGTGGGAATTGTAATTGTTGGTCATTTTCAACTGGGATTTCAGAAAGTGACAATCGGGGGAATCGGATTGGTAGGGTTTTAGGGGTAAATAGGAATAGCTGGGATCATTAAATAAATGAGGGGCATTGTGGGAACTGTAGTATTTTACCTAAACAGGTTGGGATTGTGGAAACTATTAATCAGAGGGCCATGTAAATTAAGGATTGGGAGTATTCGGGTACGTAACGAGAAGACGGGGGTTTTGAGAGATGGTTTCTGAATGCAAAGAGGTGTGGGATCCTATGGGATGTGTTACATACAGAGGGGATGGTAGGTTTGGGTAAAACGGATTCAATGGGAGGAAGGTTGGTAAACGTATCATAGCCTACAGAGGCCCGAGGTATATCATCCTCCTCTCCAGCTTTCCCAGTATAATACTGCATCTCACCTGAGGTAATTCCCTGAGCATAACCCCGGGCTCCCGTACCCAGGTGATCCTCGTTCGTCCACCCCCAGGGTTGGGATCTGAGAGCTCCAGCCCTCCCCCGGCCACCCAAATAAGGGTTTCCCGAGGTCTACTTGGGGGAATACCCTGGTTTCTCACAGTAGCGACATTCCTGACCGGAATTGCACTGGTTACCTGGCCACCCCTTCTGATCTCTGGCCCAGGCCTCGTCAATTGCCCATCTGCACTGCCTCCCTGGCAGCCCCTGCACCTGGGGACCATTTTTTCTGTATCCCTACAGTCCCCCTACCAGCACTTATGTCTGCACTTCCTTGCACTTGCCACTAGCTGGATGTTTTATTTGTTTTATTTATCTTATTTATTCCACTTTCCCATGTACTGCACTTTCCCCTCTCCCTTCCCCACGCGCACTTTCCTTTCCCCCACTTACCATTCACTTGCGTGATCTGAAGGACACCTGGCCTAGCAGAATCGCTGTCTGTCCTCCCTTTGTTCCCCCCCCTCTTGCCTCATCGCGCCTTGAAACACTTGTGTATAGGCGCGTTATAAATGCCATATTATATCATTCTGTGTTATCTCCAACTCGCACTGCACCTTCATTTTTGTAGCACAACGCTGGCTTCTTCAGGGATATTTTGGGCATCGGTCCAGCTTCAATGTCTACCCAGTTAATTAACATGGCACTTGCATCCCATTCTTTCAGACACTTGTCATTTTCTCCTTGTACTATATTCACTGATGACTGTACTAAGGCGTGTGCTTTGCTTCCTACTACTCCATCTTTCCATCCTTCTGCTGTGTATACTTTGCCACACACAAGCATCTGTGGTCTCCCCCAACATCCTGGCTTTCCTCCTATTTCTTTCACCCCCCCTCTTCGAGCAGGGCAGCTTTTTCAATGTTGTCGTTTTAGTGTTGCCTTTCTGCAGGCCCTTAGTTATGTACTATATAGCTTTGTCTAACTGCCAATAATTGTTCATCATGTCAAGAGTCTTTATGTAACTGTCTTCATAGGGAAATGTTGTTGGGACATCCATGTTGGTGTTGCTGTTTTCCCTTTGTATCTTCCTCGGGTTGTAACCATGGATAGGTACATGATGCTTTGGGTGCTTGCTGCTGGTATTTGAGTTGCACTGAATGTTCTGGAGGCACTCATGGCATAGGGGATTAGTGAGCAGACATAACAGCTGTCCCCGGTGGTCGGTGGTTTCCTTACCTACTTTGGTCATGTGTTTGTACCACATGTTTATAGACACTCGAGCAGTGTCAATGCGATATAGGTCAACCCTGCCCATGTCTGTGTCAGCACTGGGCTTACCTCTCCTTACTGTGCTTACAGTGCTCCCTTGTCCACCCGACATGGTCGTTCCACCTGCTGGGTTAACGTTAGTAGAGGAAAAAGTGGTTTCGCTAGACGAGCAATATTTGCTAAAGAAATTAATGGAAAGACCCCACTTGGGAATAAAAGACATAAAAAAATAAGTACATGTTTTATTATTTCCCCCATTTACCTGTGCTGATGGATCCTTGTACAACTTGAAGATATCAGTTGCCTGGTTGAAATGGGCATTATTTGGTTACTGTTGAATTAGTCTTAAGCCCTGTGGATCATGTGGTCGCTCATCGCAACGATAAATAGCTGTTCCCCCTTTTCCGACAAGAATACTTTCTCACAACACGAAAGACAATGGACTAACACCAGAGCCGTTTACCTGACATGTCCCAATATAAGGGTCTGGCAAAGTCAGGCAATTGATCAGAATCACAAACACCTGACAGCCCTTTCCCTTCTCCACAGGGATAAAAGGTAGAGCATGAGAGCACAGGACGAGCAAGGCAGACCGTACAGTGTGGGAGCTAACTCAGAATGGCAGTTCAAGAGGAGGAGAGACGGCATGAGTCGCAAGGATAGCAAGGGGAGAGGTGACCTTGCCGTTATCGACAGAGACCATTGAAGCCTCAAGAGAAGGAATTGTAACACCGCGGACAAGAGAGAGCGTTAAGGTAGCAGATGTCAACGGTACAAGGGCACCTCCTCCGCTGACAGCCGAGCTGGGGAGGGATGCATGGCCCAATGGTACCGACCTTGATTCTACAGACAAGAAAGCAAAGCAGTTCATCACACCCGGTGAGTCGAGGGGAGAGCCGATAAAGAAACCAAACTGTGTAGAATGTTATGTTATGTTATAGGTACTTATATAGCGCACTGTCACCAACGGAATTGGTCCCCAGGCACTCTGGCGGATCTGTAAATAGGAAGGAGGGCGGGTAGGGTTAGTCAGGAGGAGGTGAATAGGAGAGTGGGAGAAGTGGTGTGCTGTTGGCAGCTTCAGCTCGGTATACACCGAGTGCTGGGCTTTGGTGCAAGTATCGGATCGTGCGACACTTCGTGTGCTGTTTATGTGTTGTTGATGCAGTGTGGTAAAGTGTGTGCGGATTGCTGGGAGAGAAGTGGTTGTGTGACTTTTGTGTGTGTTGAGTATGCAGAAAATTGAGGGTTTGGTTAGTGGGGTCTGTATCCTGATTCAGGTACTTCTGGTTCCATTTGAGCTGTATCCCTGTGGGTGGGGTTGTTGCTGGTTCCTTATGGGCCGTCTCGCTGTGGTGGTGCTGCGCAGATCCAGCTGTATCATAGTGAGTATTGTATGGATTGATAGGTGTGTATGAACCTTTTCTTCGGGTGTGGTACTGCATCGGTACTCTCTATTCTCTTGTTATCTAATGTGACACTGGTCGGTTGAGGCTTTGAATGGTTCAGGGTTGGAGTGATGTTGATGAGGCGTCCTAGTGCATCCGTCTTGGTCAGTCTGTGTATTCAGTCGTTAGTTTCCTCCTATCATGACTATCTTTCAGTTAGTTCTTTGGTTTACGTGGGGTGACTTCCTTAGGGCTAATGTTTATTTGTTGTTTTGTGTGATGGCGCATTGTTCTTCCCGCTGTATCTTGACAAACATTCCGTTCTGTTTGTTAGGAAAGATTTGATCCATAGTAGGGCAGTGTCTGTTATTCCAAGTCCTTCTAATCTCATTATGAGGGCGTCGTGATTAACTGTGTCGAATGCTGCTGATAGGTCTAGGAGTATCAAGGCAGTGCTGTTGTCCGGGTCTGCGTTCATTTTTAGTTCGTCCCATATTGAGAGGAGAGCTGATTCCGTTCCTCTCATTGGTCTGAAGCCAACTTGTGCCTGGTCTAGTAGGCCGTGCTCTTCTATGAATTCTTGAGTCGTTTTGTACATGTACATTTTGAGAAGCTTGGCTGTGTACGGGATGTTGGAGATGGGTCAGTAGTTGGAAAGGTCCTCTATGGTTCCGGCTGTATCTTTGAGTAGTGGCCTGATGTATGCAGATTTGAAGGCTTGTGGCACTTTCCCAGTTGCGATTGAAAGGTCGTTCCTGTGGTATTCCATGGGCGTTCCTTGTTTAAGAATCTATTTGTATATGTCTGGTGGGCAGGGGTCTTTGGGAGATCCTGAGTTATTGCTTTCATTTACCAGTTTGACAAATGGCTCCACTGATATTTCTCAAAAGCTTTGTACTCCCCCAACATCCTGGCTTTCCTCCTATTTCTTTCACCCCCCTCTTCGAGCAGGGCAGCTTTTTCAATGTTGTCGTTTTCGTGCCGCCTTTCTGCGGGCCCTCAGTTATGTAGTATATAGCTTTGTCTAACTGCCAATAATTGTTCATCATGTCAAGAGTCTTTATGTTACTGTCTTCATAGGGGAATGTTGTTGGGACATCCATCTTGGTGTTGCTGTTTTCCCTTTGTATCTTCCTCGGGTTGTAACCATGGATAGGTACATGTTGTTTTGGGTGCTTTCTGCTGGTATTTGAGTTGCACTGAATGTTCTGGAGGCACTCATGGCATAGGGGATTAGTGAGCAGACATGACAGCTGTCCCCTGTGGTCGGTGGTTTCCTTACCTACTTTGGTCATGTGTTTGTATCACATGTTAATAGACACTCGAGCAGTGTCAATGCGATGTAGGTCAACCCTGCCCATGTCTGTGTCAGCACTGGGCTTACCTCTCCTTACTGTGCTTACAGTGCTCCCTTGTCCATTCGACATGGTCGTTCCACCTGCTGGGTTAACGTTAGTAGAGGAAACAGTGGTTTCACTAGACAAGCGATATTTGCTAAAGAAATTAATGGAAAGACCCCACTTGGGAATAAAAGACATAAAAAATAAGTACATGTTTTATTATTTCCCCCATTTACCTGTGCTGATGGATCCTTGTACAACTTGAAGATATCAGTTGCCTGGATGAAATGGGCATTATTTGGTTGCTGTTGAATTAGTCTTAAGCCCTGTGGATCATGTGGTCACTCATCACAACGATAAATAGCTGTTCCCCCTTTTCCGACAAGAATACTTTCTCACAACACGAAAGACAATGGACTAACACCAGAGCCGTTTACCTGACATGTCCCAATATAAGGGTCTGGCAAAGTCAGGCAATTGATCAGAATCACAAACACCTGACCGCCCTTTCCCTTCCCCACAGGGATAAAAGGTAGAGCATGAGAGCACAGGACGAGCAAGGCAGACCGTATAGTGTGGGAGCTAACTCAGCATGGCAGTTCAAGAGGAGGAGAGATGGCATGAGTCGCGAGGATAGCAAGGGGAGAGGTGACCTTGCCATTATCGACAGAGACCAGTGAAGCCTCAAGAGAAGGAATCGTAAGACCGCGGACAAGAGAGAGCGTTAAGATAGCAGATGTCAACGGTACCAGGGCACCTCCTCCGCTGACAGCCAAGCTGGGGAGGGATTCATGGCCCAATGGTACCGACCTTGATTCTACAGACAAGAAAGCAAAGCAGTTCATCACACCCGGTGAGTCGAGGGGAGAGCCGATAAAGAAACTGAACTGTGTAGAATGTTATGTTATGTTATGTTATAGGTACTTATATAGCGCACTGTCACCAACGGAATTGGTCCCCAGGCGCTCTGGAGGATCTGTAAATAGGAAGGAGGGCGGGTAGGGTTAGTCAGGAGGAGGTGAATAGGAGAGTGGGAAAAGTGGTGTGCTGTTGGCAGCTTCAGCTCGGTATACACCGAGTGCTGGGCTTTGGTGCAAGTATCGGATCGTGCGACACTTCGTGTGCTGTTTATGTGTTGTTGATGCGGTGTGGTAAAGTGTGTGCGGATTGCTGGGAGAGAAGTGGTTGTGTGACTTTTGTGTGTGTTGAGTATGCAGAAAATTGAGGGTTTGGTTAGTGGGGTCTGTATCCTTATTCAGGTACTTCTGGTTCCATTTGAGCTGTATCCCTGTGGGTGGGGTTGTTGCTGGTTCTTTATGGGCCGTCTCGCTGTGGTGGTGCTGCGCGGATCCAGCTGTATCATAGTGAGTATTGTATGGATTGATAGGTGTGTATCAACCTTTTCTTCGGGTGTGGTACTGCATCGGTACTCTCTATTCTCTTGTTATCTAATGTGACACTGGTCGGTTGAGGCTTTGAATGGTTCAGGGTTGGAGTGATGTTGATGAGGCATCCTAGTGCATCCGTCTTGGTCAGCCTGTGTATTCAGTCGTTAGTTTCCTCCTATCATGACTATCTTTCAGTTAGTTCTTTGGTTTACGTGGGGTGACTTCCTTAGGGCTAATGTTTATTTGTTGTTTTTGTGTGATGGCGCATTGTTCTTCCCTCTGTATCTTGACGAACATTCCGTTCTGTTTGTTAGGAAAGATTTGATCCATAGTAGGGCAGTGTCTGTTATTCCAAGTCCTTCTAATCTCGTTATGAGGACGTCGTGATTAACTGTGTCGAATGCTACTGATAGGTCTAGGAGTATCAAGACAGTGCTGTTGTCCGGGTCTGCGTTCATTTTTAGATCGTCCCATATTGAGAGGAGAGCTGATTCTGTTCCTCTCATTGGTCTGAAGCCAACTTGTGCCTTGTCTAGTAGGCCGTGCTCTTCTATGAATTCTTGAGTCGTTTTTTACATGTACATTTTGAGCAGCTTGGCTGTGTACGGGATGTTGGAGATGGGTCAGTAGTTGGAAAGGTCCTCTACGGTTCCGGCTGTATGTTTCAGTAGTGGCCTGATGTATGCAGATTTGAAGGCTTGTGGCACTTTCCCAGTTGCGATTGAAAGGTCGTTCCTGTGGTATTCCATGGGCGTTCCTTGTTTAAGAATCTATTTGTATATGTCTGGTGGGCAGGGGTCTTTGAGAGATCCTGAGTTATTGCTTTCATTTGCCAGTTTGACAAATGGCTCCACTGATATTTCTCAAAAGCTTTGTAGTTTGTTCGGGTGTTCCTCCTGAGTGTAGGTGAGGCTTGTGGTCAGATCGGGTGGTCTGCTTTGTTGGATGCTGGTGATTTTGTTTTTGAAGTGGTCTGCAAAGTCATTGCATAGTTTCGTAGACAGAGTTGATGTGTTGTTGCATCCCAGAGGATTTTTAATTTCATTTATGATTTTGAAGAGTTCTTTTTGGGTGTTTGGTGCGTCAAAGTTTCGGTTGTCGTAGTGTTTCCTCTTCGCTTTTTGTATTTCCTTTTTGTATGCACGGTTGTGTTGTAGGAATTGAGCTTGTTCGCAGCGTCGTTTTGTTTTCTCCAATCAAGTTCTAGTCTTCGGTTTTTCCTTTTTATGGTGCGGAGTAGTGGGGTGAACCATTTTGCCATTGCCCGTTTATGAGAGGGAGTGAAAGGCTTTTCTTAGGCGATGTTGTCTATTGTAGTTATTATCCAGGAATGCAGCAGGGCTACTTTTTTGTCCAGGTCATCTTCTTTCATAAATGGTGGGTGTGGTTTGCTGAGCTACAGGCGTTCAATGAGGTTGGAGTTTTTGATGGTTCTCCAGTTTCTTTTCATGGTGTTCATGTTTTGTCCGGTATTTCAATTGGGGGTGCCATGATAAGGAGCTGTTTGTTCACAAAGATTGCGTCAAGTTTATGCCCTGCCAAGTGGGTTGCTCCTTTGACTAGTTGTTGTAGATTCATTGCTGCTAGTTGGCTGGTTAGCGATTTTTGTACGGTCGTGGTTTCTTCTTCGAACCAGATGTTGAAATCTCCGAGGACGATCAGGTGATTGTGTTTGATGGCTACGACGGTTATTGCTTCTGTGAAGGCGTATACAAAGGTTGCATCGTAGGTTGGTGGTCTGTATATCGGTATGAATTTTAGGTTTGTTTTGGGGCTTACTGATAGACGTATGATTAAGATTCGCATTTATCGCTGTTTAGTGGGTCTTCCAATTTGATATCCAGATGTTCCTTGTGGATGATTGCCAGTCCCCCCCTCTTTTGATTTTTCTGTTTGCTTGGACGCATTTGAAGTATTCAGGCAGGCAGTTGTTGAGGGTGATCTTGTAGTTGTCGTCTAGCCACATTCTGTTACAAATAGGATGTCAATCCCTCAGTCGCAGAGCAGATCGTATATTCAGTGGCATGTTTGGACATTGACCTTGCATTGATTGGGTTGCAGTGGATCTTTTTGATGTGGTTTTGCTTGTAAGTAGTTCCTTGTTTTGGTTTGCAGTTGTTTGGTTGTGGTGCATCTTTATTGGCGTTGATTGGGGGAGGATGATGATCAGAGAAGGCTGCATCTTCATTGAAGCGGTCTGCTAGATTGAAAGCTTGGCTGTTCAATAGCAGTGCTTCTCTATTCATGCCAGTTCTGGCACGAAGAAGGCTTCTTCTTCATTGAATTGGTCAGTTAGGTTGATGTCTGGGTTGCTGGTTGTTAGAGCTTCGTCGTTTTGTCCGGTGTGTCGTGGGTATTGATGGTGTCCTTCTGTTCTTGTGATGTATGGGGTGATGGGGTCTACCCACATTCTTCTTGGGTGCTCCCGTCTTTTACCTGGTTGTCTCAGGCTGTTCTTTGTGTGTCTTTGGTGTCTCTGTGTTGTTGGGATATCCAGGTTCAGGGGTTGTTGCGAGGTAAGGTGTGGAATACAGGATTTTTCCCTTTGGAAGTTCGTTTTGGTTTTTGGCGGTGTGTTTCCTTCATTTACGGTTGTTGCTTTAGGGGTAGGTTGGATTTGTGCATCTATGTCCAATGTGGCCTTGTCTTGCGTTCTTTCTTGGTGCCCCTTCCTGGTCCGGGGCATTTTGGTGCTTGGTGCGGAGATGCTGGTTGAGTGGTGGACTGCGGTGTCTTGTGATGGCAGTACTGGCGTTTCTTCTTGTGTTGGTAAGCATGTGTGCTTTTTGTGCTGTCTATTCTTCAGGTGGGATGGCTATGTATCCTCGGAGTGCTGTCCGGTGGGCTTGGGGTGCTGGGCGTACAGTTGTCGGGAGGTGTAGGCCTAAGTTCGGTAGCTGTCTATGTAGGTCTCTGAGGTAATAGTGCGGGGTTGATACTATACTATCACGGTCTAGGCCTCTCTAGGAGTGTGTTAAGTTGTTTTAGACTAAGTTTGGGCTTGAGACTAAGCCTAACTATGTTCGAGACACTTGTATAGTAGGAGGGCGGACCACCCCCGGTGGTGCAAATGAGCACAAGGCCAAACACAGCTAGACTTGAGGGTCCTGTACAGTGGGGGCAAGGTCTGCACCTAACAATGCAGTTTGAGTGCCAACCTAGACACAACTAGATTTGTCCAGTGGGAGAGAGGCCCACACCCAACAATGCAACCCGAGTACCAACCTAGACACAGTTATGGCCTCACGATGCAATTTGAGTGTCGACCCAAACACAGCTAGACTTGAGAGTCCTGTACAGTGAGAGAGGGGCCTACACCCAGCAATGCGATTCTAGTATTAGTCTAAACACAGCTAGATCTGAGAGTCCCGCACAGTGGGAGAGAGGCTTACGCCTAGCAGTGCAATTATAGTATCAGTCTGAACACAGCTATATTTGAGAGTCAGTAAGAACAATTGAGTACACTGCCAAACACAGCTATATCAAAGAATCCTGTATAGTGGGCCTACATCTAACAGAATAATTGAGTACACTCCTAAACACAGCTAGATTTGAGAATCCTGTATAGTGGGAGAGAGGCCTACATCTAGCAATGCAATTCTAGTATCAGTATAAACACAGCTAGATTTGAGAGTTGGGAGAGAGGGCGGCAGTGGGAGATAATCAAAGTGTTTCAGTTAGGTTTGCTAAGCGGCTAGGGTTCCTGGGCAGAGTAATTGCTCTGCTCCCAACCTAGGCCGCTCCTACCGTATTGATCCTAGTAGTTGCTGGTTGACAGCTGGCCACTGGCTTCCCCTGCGGACACCTGCTGACACTTTCTGGAGCCGCCTCTGTTGGAGCCGCCCTTTGTCTAGGGGCCCTTAGCTGGAGGGCTGCCCTGGGAAGGTCAGCTATGGCTTGGTTAACCACAGTCCAAAGGCCCAATCAGAGCAGGAGGGGTGGGGAGGGAAGGGAAGCAGGAAGAGGGGATAGGGAGGGAGAGGGACCACAAGAGGGGCTTTGAGGGCCTGCACAAATAGCAAAAATGGGCACACGTAAAGTGGCACACTCACCGCGCTTCCTCACTGATCACAGAATGGAAGAAGCAAACGGCTAATTGAACTATGAGGGGAAAGCCACATAGCAGAATCAAACAGGGTGTTCATTTCGAGAAACTCTAGGTGATTACCGTGCTTGTAAAATCCTCTGTACCGTTGAAAGTCTTTAACCGGCAGATGATTGCGAAAGCTGAGGGAAGATAATCCCACAGGGTGAAAATTAGTGAATGAACTGTATATTGAAGAGGTTGGCCATAGTGAACCCGGCAGAGGGATGCTAACGAGAGGAGACGAAATCTGAAGCCCCATAAACATTGTGTTGACAGGAGTAAACCTGGCCGAAGGAAGTCCACAGTACATTGTTTGAAAAGACATTGGGCCTCATTATGAGGTGAACGGTAAGGGTTAACGGGCACCGGTAAGGAGACCGTTGCCGGTAAACCCTTACCGCCCTATTCCGAGGTCACTTAGCGGGAGCCGCTAAGGTGCCAGGGAGCTAATAACGGGCCTGCAATTTGCGGGCCCGTTATTAGCTCCATCCCCATTCCCATTGAGCCCTATGGGGGCTCGAATGGGAATGGGGAATGGTTCTTGGAATGGGGGCTTACCGGGACCTCCAAGGTTGGAATGACCCGGTAAGTCCCTATTTCAAGAACCCGGACCCGGAATGCGTTAAGGGGTAGCTATGGTGCTATTAGCACCATGGCTACCTCCTACCTCGTAATGAGGCCCATTAAGACTTGTGAGTGTAAGAGTCTAAAGTTCTATGAAAAGTGAGTTGACAAGATTGAACCCGGAGGGATATAAATGAGAAGGGGCAAAGTCTAAAGTCCTGTGATGAATTGTCTATAACAGTCAGCGAGAGTGAATCCGGAAGAGTGAAGCTGACAGCGAGGGGCAAAGCCCGAAAACCAAAACTGGTTAAAAAGACATTGAGATTTCTCTGTCAACTTTCGTTTTCGCGCCATGCAATATAAGCTCCTGAATAGGCTTTATTATACTCCACGAAGGACTTCGGGGTTTACTCGCTCCAAGGTGCACCTTTGTCCGCGTTGCAAGGCGGCTGCGCTGATCATTTACATATGTTCTGGTCATGTAACACATTGTCTGACTTTTGGGAAGGTGTTCTGAACACACTCACTGCAGTAACTGGAACTGTAATTGACCCTGATCCTTTGGCAGTTCTGTTTGGGATCTGGAAGACTGATGACACTAAGCACTTGAAAAGGTTTTTAGATATAAGTTGTATAATTGCCAAGAAATGTATACTCCAGAGCTGGAGGTCCTCCTCCCCCCCGGTCACTCAGAAATGGCTGGGATTGCTCACATGGTCACGAAACTGCAAAGAGGAATATTTGACTATGCTTCCCGCCCGTTCTCGCCCTGAGAACATTTGGAGCGAATTTAACACATACCTCAACAATCAGTGTGGGAGCACACCCGAGTCTGGCTTGTCTCTGGCCTCTGTCCATGCATTGTGATCTCCTTGGTGTCCTCTTAGTTTTCGTGATGCTCTGAAACCACTATTGTAACTGATGTACTATGATTAATGTGATGCTCTATAATATGACCGATTCATATGCTTGTTGCTTCTTGTTTGTGCCTTGCGAACCTCTGCCGACAAAAATAAAAGTTTTAAAAAATGATTTTTAAAAAGACATTGAGATTGGTGAAAGTGATAAGTATTGCAGGACAAGGGGAAGGGAATGCCCTCCCCCCCCAGGGTATCTGGGATCCAAGCCCAGTCGAGGGAGATCCAGGGGTGGAAATCTATCACCCAAAGTTCATTGAGAAAGGAACAGTCTTGTGGATTTGGTGAATAGCATTTTGTGAAGGGTCTATGCCCACAAGAAGGGGACCCAGGTGTGAAGCCATCACCCAAGGGATACGTGAAGCTGAACTTTGTGTTTGTTTGTTTATTGGATATATCAGGCCTCGAAGGCAAGAGACTTTTTATTGGAAATAGACTTAACCATCGAGGGACCTGATAGCTGATGCAGAAATGTTGGCTCATGCTGGGAAAGTTCGAGCGTGTGCTGTGCTCAGGAGATCCACTTTGTCCCGTGATTAAAACGTGGGGAAGGGAGACCCACTGGCAATCACATCCTGACCTTTTATTTGAGTACACTTCTTTCTTTATTTAAACCCTATTCAACACGCTTTCTGTAATTAGTTGTAGGGATCTGGCAATTGTTTTTTAAGTATAGGCCCTTTTATTTGACACAACACCAGTAGGACTGCCTTCATTTTCATTTGATAGTCAAAGCTTGCTCCCATCTTAGATTTAGGTTAGGTGTTTTTTCCACCCTGCATTTACAGTTTAGTAAACACCCTTGAATTGTGATCACTTGTGTCTGCCTTTACTTTTGCCACCATGAGTTCCTTACAATACCCACAGCTGTCTTCCTGTCTCCTAGCAGGCTATATACCAATATTTTCTTGTGTTCGATCTGTACCTACAGCATCGCCTTGTAGATAACTGCCTCAGTGAGACGTAACCAGTCGAATCAACTTCCGCAATCTAGGCCAGCTCAATTTGCTAAACCTTAGGGGGATACCATCATCTATGACCAGAGCTAAAACGCCCAACCCACAGGAAATCCAATATTTACATAACGTCTGTCATCCGTGCCCTTGAGTCAATAGTCTAGGTTGTTCACCAGAACCTTTTACCTCAAAGCCAAATCTGCCCTAACCACATAAATCATGTCTACCTCTGCTCCTGTCCCTAATAGAGTTGAAAAAACACTACTAGACAATACTCGACAATAATCCAAAGGTACTCAACAATACACAATACTATCCTTGGACCCCCTGTTATTTTCCCGTTGCCCTCGGTTGCTGTGTTGCTGGGTCAATATTTACACTCCATGGTCTGCCGACGCGCTCTGCTGCTATGTCCCCCAAAGCCGCCACACCGCCCTTCTGGTCTGTTGGACTCCTCGCAGACAATGGGCGGGATATTTCCCAGGATGGCTCCTGTCAGCCTGTCCATGAGGCACGCGTTCCCTGCTTTCTCAAAACCAACGAGGTGTCCCGCAGCCCTCCAGGCTTTTCGGCGGGAGAGTCTGGTTCCTGCTGGTCTAGCGTAGCTGAAACATCACCTCTGCTACCAACTTGTTGGGATGGTTACCAGGTATGTCAGAGGTCGTGTGGGGGGTCCGTCCACTCCCAAGGGCCCAACAACCCTTCCCCAGAATAAACAGAGGACTAACAGGGATTATACAAGACAATCAAAATTCTCCAGTACATCACATTTTTCCATGGTGTGTTTCCCAGTTTTGATGCTAAATGTCGTCATCACCTGGGTCCTTCCCCAAAAACCTATCCCCATCACTGATTGGGTGGTAAAAGTGGTAACCCATATAGTCATCTCCTATAGAGGTTATTCTACTGATCCTCTCATGTCAGGTGGCTGACCTGCCCCGTCCCCAAGAAACTATCTATTACATTGTTGCAGGTTAGTGGACTTACCATTGGCCCTTGCCATCCACCCCTGGATTGCTGTCCCTTAATTGGCTGGAGCTGATCTCCCCACGCCTGTGACCCAGCTCGGTTCTCAGCTCTCTGTGCACCTCTTCAAGGTGATGTGAAACGACTACGTATCTGCTAGTAGACCGCATTTTGCCTGCGAGAGTGCATTTCCACATTGCAACACTTGTTTCACTTCTCATCCGGGTGGCTGAGAACGACTTGCCTTCCCACCACGGGTGAATGCCTGTGGTCTAGTTCGGCTGCATCACGTGGTTGTGGACCACAAAACTGAGCTCTTGGGTCTGCATTTATGAAGATTCATTCCATTTTCCTACAGCTGGTCCTTTTGTCATCTAGAGTTTGGAATGTGACTGTTTATCTCTGACCTTGGCTGTGGGCTCGGTCTTTGCTTCATGCAGCCTGAGCTGGCTCCTCTTGTTTGGTGTCCCGTGGCTTCAGGCCTTCTGTAATTTTCCATAGACTTGTAATATGATTTCTACATGCCCTTACTGTGCCATGTTACCTATATGTTAGTCCCACATGGTCCCATCAGGCTACATATATACTCCTGTAGTCCCATAGGGTTAATTTCTTTAAGCATCTGCAAGCTTACTCAGGATCTCTTGTTGCCTTGTGTTTCTGCATTTGGCTAATGAGAAAAATAATAAAAGCTTTGACAAATAGTATATGTATCTGTCCTCTAACTACAGAACTGTGTAAGCATGTTCTTTGTGTATGCAACTGTGTGCTCATGTAATGCGGTGCTGGGCTGTGAGTATTCTTCATAACTAACGCTGCTACGTCATGGTGTCACTAGTGACATCAGCACAGTGGCTTATCGATAGTTAATCGATGCAGTCCACTAGCATATTCCCATCCACAATCTCTGTTGAAAACCCCGTTCCTGAAAGGATATGCACTGGATTATGTCTGAATGGCTGACTGAGGGGATACCTTTCTGCATACTTATCAGCAAGTGGTACACTTGGTGTTTGTCTGAAAAAGGAGGAGTGGCGTTGAGAGCACCTGGCCTTCGGCCTGTCATGTTCATGGGGGAGGAGGGGCATTTCTGGGACCCTCTCTTCACCCTGCCACTTGCCCACCTGACCTCTCGTTAGCACTTGCCTAGCCCCATTGGCCCTCTTCTTACCCTCCGCCTCCCCCCTTGCACTTGCATACCTCCCCTTGCCCTACACCTCCCTCCCACCCTAGCATTCTCCCACTTGCCCGACCTACACCTTCTCCCACTCCCTCCCCCTTGAGCTTCTTGGTACTGCTCTTGCATGATTCGAATGACACAAGGCCTGGTAGGATAGTTATTGTTTTTTTCTTCCATGCCCCCTCCCTCCTATTTTTTTGTCTTGTGGCGCCTTGAAACACAATTTTTTGTATAGACGTGTTATAAATAGCCAATAAATAAATCAAAAATAAATGAAGTCTAACCTCGCTGGAAAGTAGGAGTCCTGTTAAATGGCTGCAAATAGCAATAGATCAAAGGTTTATGTGCCACAATGTTAGCCAACATTGAAATAACGAGCGATGTAATAGGTCATGCAAATGTGCACTATGAGCATGTACCTGTGGGCTTTGCACATTTACAGCTTACTTTGGAGGCCAACATGTGGAGGACAACCAGGCATGCATGCATGCATGCATCAATGCAGAACTCAATATGACCGCTGGAATAGATAAACACAGATGCCAGTATGTCTTTCAAAACTGCACTCATGCAAGGCATGCTGGAATTTTGGTGATATCAACTGTTTTTCCTTTCATTGGTGCTGGTTGCATGTGTTGCCCTGGCTGCAACAGTCCACCCAGCATGGTGCGAAATCGCCCGTGATGGAAGATGAAAGCTTTCTGTGAAGAATGCAAAGACTGGGATTAATTGATCAATGAACGGATTCAGCATTATAAGATCACCATTCACAGTTAAACATAAAATTAGAACCATGCAATGTTCGCTAGCTATAACCTCTATTGGAAAACGTTACCCATGTTTTTGTGGACTTAATTAACTCTTTTCAGCGTTCTGTCAAAATTAAAAGTACTTGTTACGCTCCCAACTGTTACTGTTTTTTTCAAAATAAACAGTTTTTGCATCTGTTGGAGATGTGTGTGCTTGTGTTCCTGGTTCTGAGTTAGATAACATTATGATGTTGGTGATGACAGGGTAGGTTTTTTTACTTCCAACATCCTAATATAGTGCCAACCCCCAATGCAATCCAACGGGCAAATTCAATTTCCCACTTTCTCCAATAAAATCTCCCTTTCGGGTACTGCAAACTGTAGGCATTTATGGATTAATAGAAAGGGATCGGAGTGGGGCTGGCTGACGCGCTGACAAGATGGACGCATAGACCCTTATCGAGCTCAAAAGGAGCTTAATTGAATTCTTCAACTTTTGTGGTTCAGGTGATGGTTTTGCAAATCCGGCATTATGAAGGGATCCTCTTCGATTGAAACACCCTACCGAGTTGTGAAATGTTCCAACATAGCCCTCCTGTTTCTGTACAGCTGTGTCAGCTGAGGAGATTGTTGACTGACAGTATGTGAGAGTGAGGTTGCTATCTCCTTATGGGGGTACTCTCTGCTGCCATCCAGTGCTCTTCAAGGAAACTACAGTAACATTTCTAATTTTGATTTATTTCTCTTCAGCCTTTTTTTCTGCAAAATACCATTGATACCCACACAAAAATGTTGATATATGCAATATATTTGTAAAAGACAATTGTATATTTGGAAGCCTTTTCTTTTTTTTTTTTACTTTTGTTTATTGGCAGAAAGTTAGGACAGGTACAGCACATTTTACACAGAGATAAACAAGAATCACAATATTGCATTGAGGCATTACATCATGCACTATTGCTAGCAGCTCGGAGTTGGGGGAGGGAAGGAGTGGTATCACAAGGGATCATAAAGTGCTCAGTACTTAAGTTGGGTTGGACGAACTCGGTGGTGGTGTGGAGCTCCATTCAACCGCGTCTTTGTTGTTTAGATAACTGCAGAATTCCGTCCACACGTTTTTGGGACAAGATGGCATGGGTAGTGATCCGATATACTCTTCTTCACACATTTGTACCCAAGTAAGGGCTTTCAGCCGCACCTCCAGGGTGGGGGGAGAGCGGCGCTTCCAGCACTGCAGTATACATCTTTTAGCCACAATAGTACTTATGTTTAAAAATCTTGACATTTTTTTCACACTTACTCTAGTCCAAATTCAGAACAACAAGGCCAATGGGTCGGGGTCTACCGGGGACCCAATTATCTCCGAGAGCGCTTCTGTCACCTCCCTCCAGAACCCACCCAGCGCAGCACATGACCAAAACATATATATATGATCTGCTTCTTCAGCCTTGCACCTTGGGCATGTGTGGGTCGGGGTGTGTGTGAATTTCGCAACTCTGAGCGGAGTCTGTTGAGGAGTTTGTATTGTATGCAGCGGAATCTAGCGCAAAGGGAGACTTTGTGCGTATGTGCACACATTTTGTTCCACATGACTTCAGTGATTTCCATTTCTAGCTCCCTGGCCCAAGCTTCCCTTGATTTGGGGGATGCATCCTCTACTTTCCCCAGCTGCATTTTGTACAGGGAGGATATTATGCCCTTGCCTCCTGCAGAATTTGATATGTATTGGAGTTCTGGTGAGTCTGGGGGCTCGTCTTGGTATGAGGGCCACATTTCACGGACCGCCGCTCTTAGCCTGAAGTATTGTAAAAGCTCAAGCGGTGAGTTAGAGTGATCGGCCGCCATGTTTGAGGGGTAATAAATTTACTGTTGGGGTATAGATCAGTGAGCGCTCGATAGCCCAGATTTTCCCAGTACCGCATGCAGTGCTGATCGTGTGTGGGGGAGAGACCATGGAATTGCCATATGGGAAGCCATTTATAATATGGGCAATGCTCTTGTTCAGAATCTAGTATACTATTCCATGCTCTGATCGTGGCAGCCATGGGGTCTGACGGGGCATTTAACTGGAACGTGCGGTGTAGTAGTAGGGTCATGATATTGTTCCCGTCGCCTGCCAGTTTCTCTAATTTGACATGAGGGGGCAGGTTCAAGTATGCTTACCAGTGTATTGCATGTTGGGCTTGTGCCGCAATCCAATACAGTGTTAGGTCTGGGGCTGAGAAACCTCCTTTCTCGTAGGTGGGGTCATATGTTGCCACTTCTTACGGACAGCTCCAGAATGCCAGAGAAATTGGGCGCACGCCGAGTGGAGCTTCTTAAAATATGGGTTTTTTCTTTGACTGAAGCACGTTCCCTCTATGCAGGCTGCCCGCCCCATGGCTGTGAAGGGTTGTTACAGTGAGGTCGCTGATCTCAAAGCCAACATTAAAAAAGACGCTCCACGCAGCTCTGAAGATGTGCAGTTTCAAAAACTGTGAGAATCCACAGTTTCAACAATTGAATTTGGTTCAGATGCCGACCCAATTCGATGCCACACGCCAAAGAAGCAATGAAAAGATTGCTATAATGTGAAAGGGCAACAAATGAACTTCCTTTTGTCATCTAACCTTTGATGCCACTATCTAACGTCCTGAAGACGGGCAAAGCGCACATCCCATATCAGTTTAAGTCAGCTAGAGAGTGTTTTCAAAAACTGCTGCTAGAACCCAGAAACACATTTCTCTGTGTCGACAGAGTCAAGGACAAATTAATGATTAATTGAGGATATATGTAATAGCAACATGTCTACCTCACTTTTTTACTAACCTCACAATATTGTTCCAAAGCAGTGATTTTGTTTGGTTCAGTTGGTTGAAGATAGCGACTTTAACACATTGTCATTTTATGTGATGTTTCTGTGTTAACAAAATGCATTTTTGTCTCTTTTTTAGAAATATTTTGAGTGTTTTTATACTTATGAATTAAAATATGTTTATCTCTATATTTCATGTTTTGATCTATTGACTTAAATGACTGATAGCACTTGTTGCAACTAGACACACCCAGTACGTGTGTAGGCAGGTAGCTGTTCTCAGTGGCATTTTTCTATATACATGCCTTTTAAAATATTGCATCCCGGGCCACACTGGCACGTTGGCAAAAATATAGAGGAGCTTGGGGACTGCGATCATTTTTATTAGGCACAGCCTACCCGCAAAGGACAGTGGGAGATTGCGCCATTTGAGCATTTTGGATTCAGTGAGCTGTGCCGTTGTCTCGTAATTATCCGCCAGTAAGGAGGCTTTGGTTAGTGATACTTGCACCCCGAGGTATCTGATGCCACCTGGGGACCAGTGTAGGGGGAATTTGCATGATGGTTGCTGGGTTGCCGCGGTGAGAGGGAATATTTCTGATTTAGAATAGTTGATGGTGAAGCCAGAGTAGGTGCCTATTTTAGTTATATCTCGGATGATCGGGTCTAGATATATGGAGGGGTTTCTGACATATAGGAGTACATCGTCAGCATACAGCGAGATGATTTCCGGTGTGTCATGTAGGCGAATATCTTTAAAGGTGTGCCGATCTGTGACATGATCCGCCATGGGCTCAATGACGAGCGCAAAAAGGATGGGGGAGAACGGGCATCCCTGACGGGTACCCCTATGTAGCGCGAAGGGAGAGGAGACAGTGGAGTTGACCAGCACCCTGGCCAATGGTCCTGTATACAGGAGTTTTATATAGGAGATAATATTTGGTCCTATTCCCATTTTTCCCAGCACGGCCCACAAGCATTGCCATGAGACCATGTTGAATGCCTTCTGGGCGTCCAGTGTGACCGCCACTGCGTCTGCCTTTGGGTCAATTCTGGACATCACATTAAACAGACGGCGGATATTAAGTGCCGTAGAGCGGCCAGGGACAAATCCACTTTGGTCTGCTTGCACTAGGTGGGGCATGACCGGAAGGAACCCATTTGCTATAATTTTAGCAAATATGTTCATGTCCGTGTTGATAAGTGATAAGGGCCTATAGGAACCACATTCTTCCGGGGGTTTACCCGGTTTGGGGAGGACGGTAATCAGGGCTTCTCTTAAGGAGGGAGGGAGGGAGGGTGGCTAAGCGTAGTGATTCGGACCAGACCCCATGTAGTATGGGAGCCAAAATGGCAACATGCTCCTGGTAGAACTCGGATGTGAGCCCATCGGGGCCTGGGGCCTTGTTTTTGGGAAGGTCTGAGATTACCCGGACCATCTCATCCAAGGTGAACGGGGCATCGAGTTGTTCCCTGGTGCTTTGGGAGATGAGAGTCATCGGGATGCTTTCTAGTAGGTCGTCCAGGTCCCGGGCTGTGTACTCTGGCTGGGGGCCGTATAGGTTGGCATAGAAACTAGCAAAGGTGTCGATGATGGCTTGGTCGGACCAATGTCGTGTGCCTTGTTCATCTAGAATGCTATCTATCCGGGCGCTACCACCCTCCGCGCGCACTAGTTTAGCCAGGGTTCGTCCAGGTCTGTCTCCCTCACCATACCTTCGGGCAGCCACTGGGCGAGCATAGTACCGCACCTCGCTTAGGGCGTGAGTCTCAAATAGTTCTAGTTCTGTTCTGATCTTTGCTAGGGTTGTCGGAGCTGGTGCAGAAGCATGTTCTCGTTCTAGAGTTTTGAGCTTAGTTTCAGAGTTGTTTAGGGCCTGCCTTATGGCTTTGAGAACCCCTGCCTCCCTTGAGATGCACATCCCCCTGATGTATACTTTAAATGCCTCCCAGCGGGTCCCCTCGGTTGTGTCCTGTGTGTCGTTATTTTCAAAAAAGATGTTTATATCCGATAGGATCTCAGCTTTAAAGACAATGGGCCTCATTACACGGTAGGCGGTAAAAATCGGAATTTTACGGCATGGCGCCATTAGCGTGTCCGCCCTCGCAAGAGGCCGCTAATAGCGTCCCATCACGAGTAGGCGGACACGAGCATAGCGCCATGCCGTAAATGACCGTTCCGCCCTGCCGCTAAATACCCCAAAAAGCCCCTTACCGGCGCCCGCAAAACCGCCGATAGCGCCTCCGCCCTCCCGCTACCCGTAAATAGCGGACACCGTCATTACCGCACACCGTTAAAAAGCGGAACTGGAAATTACGTCGTCGCACAGGAACGGGAAAGAGCACAGCGGCCATCTTCAAAAACACAATCCATTGCCATCCTCTGGATCCAGGACATATATCCAGGCAACTCCGACCAGGAACCATACCGGGTAGCTCGAGGATGCCGAAGGCGCTTAAAAAAACTGCTGATCGCCAGCGCAAAGAAAAGTTCACTAATGAGGAACTAATGATGCTGACCACCACACTTGCTGCAAATGCAGGAGTAGTATTTGTGAACGATATGCGGCGGGAGGCCCTCCTTAAGAAGAAGGCCATCTGGGCCGAAGTCGCACTAAAAGTCAGTGCGGTGGGCACCACCACCCGGAGTGTCAGGGAATGCCGCAAAAGGTGGGACGACCTCCGGGTGCGTGTGCGCAACATTTTATCTGTGAACCGCAACATGGCAATGGCCACAGGAGGTGGCGCAGAGTCCCCCTTGAAGATGAAGGAGTGGGAGGAGATATGTGCCTCCACAATAGGAGTCGAGTCGATAGAGGGGGTCGGCGATATGGAGCATGGCGTGGCCGTTTCATCGGATGGAGGTGAGTGTATGCACCCAAAAATGCGCAGTGAAGGGTGAGGGGTCCCACAATCATGTGTCCATATGAATGCCGTGGATCCAGCCACAAACAGACATGCATGCATCATCACATACCCACCAACACAGGGCCAATCATGCATGAGCCAGCCAACATCCCCATTCCATGCCTCCACAATGATGACCCCAAAATGCATCAAACTGCAAGACGTATACATCTGCCATAATGCAGGTAGACCCATAGATGATGATTTACCCTTCTTATCACCCCTGCAGGATCACACACGGAAAATGAGGAGCCACGCACGTCAGCACCCACTCCCACACCTATGAAAAAAGCCAGGAGGGATGCCACCGGGGACCACGCAACATCCTCTAGGGGACCCAAGAGTAGTGACCGGGACAAAGGCAGCAGGAGCAGCAGTGCCACGCAGCCAGAGGCCATGCCTGCCGCTGTTGTGGTAACCACGGGAGTGTGTCTCCCATCAATTGAAGGCAGCATGGAGGGAGTGCACTCTGCTGCCACCAGCTCTACGGGTGAGGCAGCAGCCACTGGGCCACTTTCCGATGCGGAGGAAGCACCGGTGAATGAGGATCTGAGTCAGAGCCCCATCCCCACACGCCACTTACTCGCATCCCCAATGTTTTCACCAGGTCCGTTCAGCCAAGGCGGATCGCCCGCCCACACACATGATGTGTCATGGAGCCCCCTGGAACCTACGCCTGATGCCAGTGCTATTGATCCAGGCGCATCAGCCATTCCACCGGCAGGCAACGAGGAACTTGACCTATCAGCCATCTCCCAGGGGCAGACCGAAATGGCTGGTCTGGTAGGTCAACATGTGGCAGAGACAGGGCACCTGAGGGAGGACATTGGTGCTTTCGCACGCCAGACGAGGGAGGCCATGGAGGCATGCACCAACCGCATATGCAATGAGATGGGGCAACTCAGGCAGGCCATGATCCGCATTGCGGAGGCGATTGAGCGCAGATGTCCACTCCCTACCCAGGAGGAAACAGGCCCAGCCTCCTCTGGGAGTTCGCGGCAGACAAGCCCCCTACGCCGCTCTATGCGCAACCTCAGGCGCACACCATCGCAAACACCCGAAGAAGGAGCGAACAAATAGGGCCAACAAGGAATATCGGCCACATTTGGGGAAGGACATGTTCACGCCTTGGAACTCACGTGGGAGTGTTGTGGGGGCAGAGGCGGAGGGTGTATTCGGTGGTGTTGTGGGGGGACGGTGGCAGGGTGTTTGCACAGTTGGGGTTATGCACTTTCTGTACACGTTATATTCAAAATACACTCTTCTGCAGTTGAAAAACAGGCATGGTCTCCATCATTGTGTATGTGTGATTTTCTTTGGGAGAGGGCCCTTTGTGGGCCTCAAGACAGCCACAAGGGCAACAATGCACGTCTCTCCATGCATGATATTCCACCTTTGTTCCTGATGCTATTCCTGATTCCGATGCTGACGCGGATCCTGGCCCGCCATGCCATCACCTCTTGCATGTCCGGGCTGGGCATTTCGACAATACTCATCCACATCCACATCATGCTCATCTGGTGTTTGCATGGTGCCATGGGCACATTCTATCAGATGCACATTTAGTTGTGCCTTACACATACCATGGTCATCTTCGCCTTGATTCCGGGGGTTTGTTGGCTGCCCTTGTGGTGTTTCTGGGTGCCCCGGTGGTGCTTGCTGCGCAGGTCTCGGCCTCCTCCTCCTACTCCTACTCCTACGTCTCTTCGGTGCTGCCTGTTGTTGTTGGTGCTGCACTGCAGTCATGTACGCAGGCCTATGTCATGCTGCTGGTGTTGGGACCATCTTGCTGTGGGAAGGGGTGTGGGAAGGGGTGTGGTGTGCTCTTTAGTGCTGGCTGTCTCCATTGACTCCACCTGTGCTGGTTGTGTCCACCTGGGGCAGATGGGCAGATGGGAACACTGCTCAGGACTCTTAACGTGTGGTTTTCGATGCTGTTATTAGCGCCATGCCGGTACATGCTTTTTGGGTCTTTGGGATGCCGGTATTGCCGTGTACGCATGGGTTGTGATTGCGTGCTATTTGCGCCATGGCGCTGTTTACGGTGTGGGGGTCGCGCACAAGCGGCCAGGCCGCTATTGGTGGCGCCGTACTTTACGGGTCCACTAATAGCGGTGGGTCCGGGTCGTGATCAGCTTGGGAAAATACCGTTACCGGTATTTCGTTACCGGTAACGGTATTCCCTTACCGCCTACCGTGTAATGAGGCCCAATGTTAGCTAGGGCATCAGATTTAAAGCGCCATGGAGTTTGGGGGCGAGCGGTCAGGGTCTTACCCAGTTGAATCTGCAACAACACAGGGGAGTGATCAGAGAGCATGTGTGCAATGATCCTGACATCAGTTACCCTGCCTACCTGAGACCCGGACAGTAGGAGCATGTCAATTCTCGAAAAACTGTTATGTACTGTTGAGTGGAAGGTATAGTCTCTCTCTTGTGGGTGAAGCGTTCTCCATACATCGTGTAGATTTAGGGAACCCATGGGTGTGTGAAGTTGCTTGGCTGCTCGAGACGTGACCCTGCGTGTAGTGGCTGTTCTATCTTGGACATTGTCCAGTATAAGATTCATGTCTCCCCCCCATAAAATGGGGACTTCCACATATCTCATGAGGATAGTGGTTACTGCATCTATGAATTTGGGGGAATCAGTGTTAGGACCGCCTGGTTTTGCAATCAAGCATTCCTCATTAGCTAGAGTGCAGTGGGGGAATCACATATCTGCCTTCCATGTCAATGTGGGCTGTGTGGAGTGTGAACTTCACCGATTTGTGGATGAGAGTCAAGACTCCCTGGGCTGGGTAGAGTATTGGGTATAAAATCTGTTGGGGCCCCAGGTCTGTGCTAGGTTTGATGATAGGAGTTTCAGGGCGTGTCTTTCCTGCAATAGGAGAACCTTGATTCCGTGTCTTTGTGCATATGCTGTAATCCTGCAGGACTTCGTGAAATTTGTTAATCCCCAGACGTTCCATGTCATCATTTTAATATGGTTAAACAAAACCAAAAACGGTGCCCACACTATGGACAGTCCTAAATTCTGTCGGTTATTCAAGTTGAATCTCCATAAAAATGCAAGGATAGTGCTTTCAAAAAAAGTCACTAAGGGTAGACCAAGGAAGAAGTCTAAAGAGTACTGGCAATAGATTTACTTTTCAAAACATCATTTTAATTTATTCAAACATTTGTTTTACTTTTCAAAACATCATTTTAATTATTCAAACAGTTTTTTCAAGGGATAAAGAAGAACGAAAGGAACATAAAACATAGCATTCATCATAATTTACAAACAAGAACAATATATTCATCAAAATGGCAAATTGGATTGTTTGAAAAAACTTAGAAAGCTAAAACAATCCCTGTAGGATACCAATTGGTTCCTACGACATAGAGACTACCAGGGTGTGTTCAAAATTACCCTGGTAGGTATAGAGAGATTATTCAATCAACTAGATTTGCGTGGCTATCATTTTAATAGCCATGGTGGCAATTTATGGGGCATCCCAAGGAAAGGATCTGTATCTGTCTGCAACCATATGTGTTGCGGTGGCATGAACACGCCACTCTTCGATACCAGTCGTTACCTTGCTGCCGATTTTAGTAAAACATTCCCCAACTTCACCACCCCCCACCCTCACCGCCCAGTCCAAACTAGCAGTGTGATTGTACCCACCCCCGGAGCGACCAACTGCGTGCCTTCCCCAACTTGGCGTCGCTTGACCAATAGCCCAACAGGGGCTGAAACATAACACTCCACCTTAAAAGACATTGCAGCTGCAGTGGGGGCTGCCGCTGCCGTTAGACCCACATTTGTTAATGCATATTATGGCGATAATTCTTTCGAACGGCTGATAGAACTTAGGTTACAATGAAGCAAACATATTGTTAGGTAGCGAGATCAATGCAGATATAGCCGTAGGCCGGCGTCAAACAGTAATGCTAGGTTTTCAAGGTTCGGGCCCAGCGTGTGCCGTTATGTATAGGCTGATTGGGGATGTATCCCCTTCCACAGGTAATGTTCTTAAGATATTGATGCTGGGGCTATGTTAAGCCCGGAATAGGGCAGTGCCGGGGGGACAAGTTAACCCACTGGTGGGGGCAGTTTGTAGGTTGGGTACGGCCGGTCAGGTCCACAGCTGGGCCACGGGAGCCCCAATCCTAGTTGTCGTCTATCGGTTCTTCGGGAGGATCCACCAGTGGGATTTGCACCTCAATGAATTTGACTGCCTCATCCGGGACCGTGAAAAAGTACAGCTTGTTTCGATGGGTGAATTTTAAGCGGGCAGGGAAGAGCATCGCGTATTCGATTTTCCTGTCAGCATTTTTTTCACACCTCCGAATTGGCGTTGCTCCGTCTGCACCCCCACTGAGAAGTCAGGGAAAATCCTAATGATTTGTGAGTCCAGCCTTAGCTCCCCTTTCTCTCTGGCTAGACGCAGTATGTGGTCTCTGTACTTGTACCTTAACAGTTTTGGAATTATTGGTCTGGGGGAAGTCTCCTGGTTTAGGCCGGGGTGCCAGTGAGCGATGTGCTCTTTCAACCATGAAGTACGGTGACACCTCAGGGTTATCGAGGAGGTCTTTGAGAAGTTGTTCAACCAGGAGTTCCATCCGCCCTTTTAGCGCAGATTCAGGCACCCCCAATATGTGAATGTTATTTCTTCGCAACCTCGATTCGAGGTCATCACACTTAGCTTTGACTTGCTTCATGTCACGGACGAGTTCTGTGACAGTGTTTTGTAGGGTGTGGACCTTGTCCTCATTGGTTCCTATTCTTTGCTCTGCCTCAGTGATCCTGGTCCCATGTTGGTCGAGTTTAGCTCTCAAGGAGGCCATGTTCACGTTGATATCGTCCAACTTTTTGTGGAAGACTGCAAAGTTCTTGGCCATGGACTCCATCATCGCAGACAAGTCAGGCTGTGGGGGGACTGGGTGGGTATCCCCATCGTCTTGTGCTATGGAGGACGACGCTTGATCCGCCCTGGGCGTTGCTGTAGTAAAGTTATCCATGGCGCCTGCCTTGCTAGCTCCTCGTGATCTGTTGGGCATTGCTGTGGCAGGGAGCAGCGCCCAATTTGACAGATTTGATGGGGGCCGTGGGTCTGGAGTCTCGGAGTGGGGGTGGTAGTTGGCACGTGGCTGCAGCGTGCAGGAAGTGGGTCCACTAATGTAGGTGATTGCCCCGACTGATTGGGGGTGGGCAGCCTGTGGGCGGCCAGCGGCCTGAGACCGGCCAGGGAGGTTGCGTGCTGGTGGGTTTAACAAGTGCTGCACAGTAGTCACAGGACCAGTAGATGTTGAGAGCTGGGGGGAGTTAGGAGGGCTCCTGTGCAGCCGGTATCCATTTACACCGTGTTTGGGGTCGCTGGGTGCTGTGCAGTTGGAGGGCAAGATGAGGAGATGGTATTGTTCCGTTCTGTGAATGCTAGTATAGAGGTGTGATTGCCTCCTTTACAGAGCACTGCACAGTCGCAGCTCCTCAGCTTAAGAATAGCAGCACCTGGATGTGTGGAGTCTTCGGTTACGGATGCAGAGGCGTCTGTTTCACACTATTGTGGGCCGGCAGGCAGTTTAATTCTTCGGCTGCCCCCGCTACTAGTTCTTTATATATTCTTAACCTGTGGAGCGCAGGAGCAGACAGTCAGTATGTGGGGGGGGCGAGGTTAGTGGCGCCAGGCCTCACAGGCAGGGGGGTCGGTCTGCGGCGGGTGCTTCTTCAGTTAGTGCGGTTCTCCGGCCAGCGGTCGCCAGCCGCCGCTGCGCCCAGACAAAGCAGCGGGCGATGTCGGGGAAGGAGGGGGGAGGGAGGTGAGCCGCAGTCACACCGCCGATGATATGCGGCTTGTGGGGCCCAGGCAAAACCGCAACACAGACGGCTGCACCCTGGCCCTCCCCCATGGGGCCACCTACCGTTACTGCCCGCAAGGGCCCACGGCGGCAAAGTTGAAGGCGCCCCGGCCGGGGGCATGGATCAGCAGTTCCATCTCTCCTCCCCTCACAGCAGCACTGGAGCCGGCAGCAGGTCTGGGGGGGGCTGCTCCGTGGGATGCGACACCGCCTCACAAGCGTGTATTCTGGGGGCCGCTCAGGTTCTACCGCGTCTCCAGGATGCGGTCCTAGTGGGCTTGTATGGCCGGCTGACATTCCCGGCTCTATCTTCGGTGCCGCTGAGCCGCCAACAGCGGTTTTTTCACAGTGTGTGCCCGGTGTACGGGGGGGCAATCGGGCGTCGTTCTTGTGGGTACAGGAAAAAGGATTTCGCCGTTGATCGGAGATTGTAGTGTGTGGGTCACAGAGCTCTAGAGCTAGGCGGCCATCTTGCTGGCTGCTCAACAGCGCCCTAGGAAGCCTTTTCAACAGTCTTATCTACCGACCACCGGGCCCTTTAGGATCATTCGAAGAAGACCTCACAGACATCTTATCAAACAATCTCAAAAAGTTCTCACAACACATCCTACTAGGAGACTTTAACCTTGGTTTTAGCGACCCTGCAGACGCCAATGCTAGTACAATCAACAATACCCTAGAGGAACTGGGCTTCACCCCCAAGATTACCGAACCTACCCATATCAAAGGGAGAACTCTGGACTGGCTAGCTGTGCACAACTGCCCCGTCCTGGTCTCTGCCATACTTCCACAGCCCTGGACAGACCACTATTTGATCTTGTTTACCCTAAAGGCAACCCCAGCACAAGCTAGTAGTATAGCTCCAGCTGTCCAATCCCGAAATAAAAAAAACATCACCCCGGAAAACCTGATCCCGCTTATCACACCAACCTTGAATGCCATCCCGGACCACACTGATCCACTCACGATGGTGGATATCTACAATAAAATCATGCTCTCATCCCTCGACGCTATAGCCCCTTTGAAGCTAAAAAAGAGCAAGCCCCGGAAACACATTAACTCCTGGTTCTCGCCTCATCTCAAAGCCCTCAGACAAGAAAAGCGACGCTGTGAAAAAATCTGGCGAGCTTCCCCCTCAGAAAAAAACAAAAAAAACTTGAGTAGCCTAGCCTCCCAATATAAAAAAGAAATTATACTGGCTAAACAATCGTCATTCAGCATGCAGATCTTACAAGCCAAATCCAACACTAGAGAGCTTTTCACAATACTCAAAGAGATTGAATCCCCGATACAAGTACCTAATTCGTGTATCAAAGATAAAAATTGGTGCACGGGCATTCAAAATGCCCTAGCGAACAAAATCTCATCCCTTAAGGCTAAAATAAGCACTAAAAAAGAATCTTTACTCTCCTCCACCAAGCAGAGTACCGCCTCCCACAAAAAGGTTCACCCGACTCAATCCTCCCCCCAGCGCTTAACCCATCCTTTAACTTCCACAAAGTATCCACCAAAGAGATAGAGGATACTATTCTCACCCTCAAACCCTCAAACTGCCATGGAGACCTATGCCCCGCTCAACTGATTAAGGATGCTGCCCGTGATCTCGCACCATTTATTACCAAACTAATAAATGCGTCCTTCACATCAGGCACGGTACCTAATAATTTAAAACAGTCCTGGGTCCTCCCTCTGCTTAAAAAACCGAATCTGGACCCATCCACCCCTACTAACTACCACCCTATTACCACAGTACCTTTCCTCCTTAAAATCATCGATAAAATAGCATACCAACAGATCCAACACTACCTTGAGCACTTCCAACTCCTAGGTGTCCGTCAATCAGGCTTCAGGCCACAACACGGAACAGAAACCGCATCATAGACCTCAAGGCACAGATAGTTGAGTTGAGAGACCAGGGGAAGACAGCACTATTGCTTCTCCTTGATCTCTCTGCGGCCTTCGATCTGGTCGAACATGAGATCTTGTGCAACCACCTACAAATAGCTGCCCACTTCTCTCAAGATGCAACTAACTGGATCCAATCCTTCCTTAATACCCGTACGATGAGAGTCTTCTCATTAACAGAAGCAGCCGACCCTATCCCGATCACGTGCGGTGTACCGCAAGGATCGTGCGTCTCCCCTACACTTTATAACATTTTCACAAAGCCCCTTTTTGATGATCTAGACGATCTGGGTATCACCTACACTAATTACGCCGATGATACCCAGATCCTCATCCCGTTGTCGGGGGATTATGAGAAGGATTTGGCCTTCGTTAATAAAGTGTACCTCATCATCCAGGCATGGATGGCCTCACACGGACTATGCCTGAATGATGACAAGACGGAACTTCTCATTCTAGGCTCCACACACTACCTCAACAAACTGGGCCACAAATACTCTTCATTTATAATTGACGACAACAAAATCATGGTAGCTAAGGAGGGTAAAACCCTCGGATTCTATCTAGATTCCACCCTTACCTTCAACAAACAAGTGAACGCAATGGCCTCCGCCACCTCTTACACTTACAAACTTATCAGGGCAGCCAAACCCTTTCTCTCCCCAATCAACTGCACCGCCCTGGCCAGGGCGCTGATCCTGTCCAAGTTGGACTATTGCAATGCCTGATATGTAGGCTGCAACAAACCTATCTCTAACAAAATCCAAATCCTCCAGAACAATGCCCTCAGAGCGGCCCTTAGTATCCCGAAGAAAGCCCATATCTCAGATTCCAGAAGATCTGCTAATTGGCTATCCACCAAGGACAAGATATTTCTTAAATCAGTGTCTTTGATTCATAAATGCCTCCACCAAGCAGCCCCCCAATACCTCACCGCCAGATTTACTAGACCTACCCTCTCCCGCCCCGCGAGAACGGCCAATTCCAACCTTCTTCTGGTGCCCAGGTTTAAACGTACTACATCTGGAGGAAATAGCTTTCCAGTAAAAGCAGCACAATACTGGAACTCCCTCCCTCCGTCGTGCAGGGAGGACCTACCCTACCACCAGTTCAGAGCCAGGCTCATCCACTGGCTCAAATCTCTCGACTCATAATGACTCTTAGAGACCCAGATTCGCCACTACCATGTGGCGCCTCACTGAATGTAAATATGTTTATACTATTGCCCTAATGTACATGTTATGTTCTACCCCTACTCATTAATTGTAAATATGTTTATAGTACTGCCTTTAATGTTCATGTTCTACCCTCCGATTTGGCGTGATACACCCGGCAATGTAACCCTAGCTGGACCTCGCCACACGTATGTAACGAAGCTTTGCAACCCTCTTGCTGCCTTTGCGCCTGGCTACCTTCGGGTTAGGTGCGCATTACAAATAAATAAATACAAATACAAATACAAGATTGAATATTAAAGAGAGGCAATGTGCTGATTTAGATATTCAGAATTATATTCTCTTCAATTGCCTCAACCAAATGCAGGACTACTAACCTGTGCAGCTGTATTCGTTTACACAAACGCTACATAAAACATTATTTATCAGAAATGGCTGAACAATCCTTATACAGTTCCTCTTGAGATCTATCAAGCATCAACAAAGGCATGGACAAATGTTTAATGGAGCACATCTCTATACAGTCTTCCATTTTAGACAATAGATCCCTATCCCTCCAAGATGGATTGAATGCTTTCAAGAATGATATCACTACAATTAACTCTAGACTATCTGAAATGGAAGAGCGAGTATCCTTTTCTGAGGACAGGATAGAAGGTCTTGAGCAAATGCAGTTTAAACTTTTTCATTTAGAGACTGAAGTCTCTAACTTAGAGGATAGGAACATGGGGGACAATGTAAGAATGTATGGTGTTCCAGAAAATTCTGAAGAAAATAATGCCATTAAATTCCTGACTGATTGGATTCCTAATATACTGAATATCTCCTTCCCTCCCCCTCTGGAGTTCCAAAGGGTGCACAGAATTATACTACGCTTCACCACAAACAGCGCTTCACCAAGACCACTCATTGCCCGTTTATTGCATCACTAGCAAGATAGACAAATTCTCTCATCTGCAAAAAAGTCACCATCCCTAACCTTACAAGGCAATACAATGTTCTTCTCCCCAGACTTCTCCAAAGCTACTCAGGATAAAAGGAAATTATTTTTGGGCAGGAGACCTGCAATAAAAAATCCAAACATCAAGTATGGCCTACTGGAACCAGCTAGAATGATTATCACACATCCACAAGGATTCACCAAAGAATACCAAGACCTGGATGAATTACAAGCTCTTATTAAATTCCTCCAATCATCAGAGATGAACACCTAGCCAGCAACTGCATCTTCGTGTTCTGATGCATCAATGTCTCTTCATGCTCAGACCTTATCTTTCATGTTACCAGTATAAATACGGGATATCTCCCTTTTCGAGGAATAGATAGGATCATAATTATTCTTTGAGTACATCTGATGCTTCTGACAAAGGCAAATCTAGATCTCTTATAAAACAGATTGACCCAGTGGAGGAGATGCAAACGAATTGACTATATTTTACTTCAGTCCTTAACATGCTAATATTGCTTTTTTTCCTTTAATAATTCAGTTGTTTATCTGACTGCCTAATACTGAATAGCCCCGTTTGAGCTCATAGGTCTTCAGAAGACTGTCTTGTTTTCCCTGATGGCAGCACCAATTGGATTTTTTCATTTAGCTACATTTTTAGTCAGTCATAATATTTTGTATCTTTATTTTCAATGTTGTCTTTCCTTCCCTTCTATATTTATCCTACCTTGTAGTTTGTGTTATTGCAATCTGGAATCTCTCCAGCGTGATGTTTTACACTTCCATTTGCCAATGTTCCTTTTCAAACTTTCTTTTTTACTCAATCTATATCACTTCAGATATTACCTTAATTATCATGTACCCTATTATTTACTGTTAGGAGTATCAAGGTATTGTCATGGAATGTTAACAGTCTTAATATTCCTATCAAAAGACAAAAGGTCCTTAGTCATCTAGGGAAAACCAATCCAGACTTTGTATGCATTCAAAAAACGCACTTAGAATCTATTGAAGAACATAATAATCTGTTCAAATTATGGGAAAGCATGCATTTTTTGCACCAGAAATAGAGAACAAGCATTGGCAAAACCAACAGTTTTGGCTTTTGTGTAGGCACAAGACACCAATGCCATAACAGTATGACTGGACCATAAAATGGCAACAGCTTGAAACTGCTGTGAGTACCAGGGCATATGATGTCGGTGTGTAGCAAATGCCTATCTAATACCTATACAAAAGCCAAAACTGTTGGTATTTCCACTGTTTGTTTTTAACAGAACTTCAATGCAAGGTGCATATGCAACGACACACATACTGTGTATGAATCAAGTGGCTAGAGGCTCACTTGGTTAAGACATGTTAATAAGCTAATCACATTTACAACTGCAACCAAGCCACAAGGTCTCAGAAGACTGCTTTGAAATAACATTTGCAAACCTTTACAGGAATTGTGATGTTACTGCTTAATAGAGCGCCCTCATAGATATCCCAGAAAGATAACGTTTTGGGTGGCTAGGGGTAGGTAGTAGGTAGGAATGACCATAGGGGTTAGCATAGTCATGGACAGTTAATGGGGTAACTATCCAAACATTACGCATATGCTGTGTGTCCCTCCTCATATTTCATTTCCCTTCTCTATGTACTTCCATTGCAATGGTTTTGGTTTATATAGGGTGATTTGCTGCCACCTAAGAGCCAAAACTGACAACCGGTAGTACAAAGATGGAGAAAACAGACACCTATTAACTTGCAAATGTACAATTCAGTTTATACGGTAAGCATTTAATTTGGGATTTTCACTCTGCTAAGCATTTTACCTGTAAACCTAAAACTCGTACCCCCGAACCTTGGTTTACCAATGATCTTTCTGCACTTAAATTGCACTGTCGTCAGGCAGAGAGGAGATGGCGTCTAGATTACTCCCCCTTTGCTAAAAACCTATTTCGCTGCTATCTCTTGGCCTATCATAAGGCTCTGATTATTGCCAAGAAGCTCTTTTATAGCCAGAAAGTTATATCAGCGCTTAATAAAGCTAAAGCCCTCTTTGATCTTGTCCAGTCTCTCTCCTCCCCGAGAATGGTAAGGCCTTGGTCCCTCCTTCGCAAGGCCTATGTCACTCTCTCTCAGATTTCTTTCTGGAAAAAATCTCTACTATTCGTGACCACATAAAGGCTGGTCGGCCGTCGCTTACTGCCCCTAAAATTCTCACTTCCTCCCCTTCCCCAACTGCTTCTTGGTCTTCGTTTCCGCAGTTTCCTAACTGTGATTTATTGTCTGCTATTTCTAGACTAAAGTCTGCATCTCCTAATGATGCTATACCTCTTACTCTTTTAAAGGAGGTATCTGCTGACCTCATTGAGCATATCACCACTGCTGCAAATACTTCCTTCTCCACAGGGTTTATTCCTCCGTCCCTTAAGCATGCCATGGTTGTCCCTCTTCTTAAGAAACCGTCTCTTGAGCCTGATGTTCTGTCCAGTTATCGTCCTATCTCACTTCTTCCTTTTCTTATGAAGCTGATGGAGGCCTTGGTGTCCCCTCATCTCTCTAATTTCCTTGAGTCCGCTCATTTCTTTGATCCTTTTCAGTCTGGTTTCCGCCCCGGGAGGGGCACTGAATCTGTCTTCAACTCGGTACTCGATGACCTGGTATGTTTGGTGGACAAGGGTGGTGTCAGAACAGTCCTATTCTTGGATTTATCGGCTGCTTTCAACACTGTTGATCATTCTATCCTGCTCTCTCGCCTCTCCAATGCTGGTCTTTGTGGCCGGGTCCTCTATTGGTTCACATCGTTTTTGTCTGATCGCTCTTAGTCTATTTCTCCTCCCCCTTTCCGATCTAAGTTGGCTACACTTCTCTGTGGTGTTCCTCAGGGTTCTGCACTTTCTCCTATTCTCTTTAATATTTATATCAGATCTCTTGTGCTTCTTATCCACTCACATGGTTTCCGCTACTACTCTTATGTGGACGACACACAGATTCTCGTCTGCCTGGATCTTACTCAAGTTGAGACTGTTGCACGATTCAGGAACTGCTTGGAGGATCTGGGGCATTGGATGATGACTAATTGGCTAAAATTGAATGGCAGTAAGACCGAGGTCCTGGTTGTGGGTACTTCGTTCCCCCTTCTCTTTTGGTCCTCGCAATTCTGGTCATCAAACCTTGGTCCTCTTCCTCTTCCAGTTCAATTGGTCCGTAACCTCGGTGTCAGGATCTCTGCTTCTCTGTCCCTTGACAATCAGGTGGTTAGTGTCTGTAGTGCCGGGCACTTTAAACTCTGCATCCTGCAGAAAGTCTTGCGTTTTATTCCTGCCGAATGCCAGGCCCCAGTAGTGGCAGCCTTGGTCCTCAGCACTCTTGACTACTGCAACTCTCTATTTGGCCCAGCCTCGCTATCTGATCCAAAGGCTTCAACTACTGCAAAATGCTGTTGTTCGTTCTATACTCTGTCCTCCCTTTGGATCCCACAACTCTCCTCTGCTTAAGAAACTTCACTGGCTACCTGTGGCCAGCCGGATCTTTTTCAAATCACTCTGTCTAGTGCATTGTGCCTTTTATGGCGTGGGTGCTGAGTATCTCCAAGCAAAGTTGGTTCATTACACTCCTGCCCGCTTGCTGCGCTCTCACTCTGCGTGTCTTCTCACTGTCCCCTGTTATCGTCTGTCACGTATGGGAGGACGTGCCTTTTCGGTAGCGCCTGCCATAGCGTGGAACAAGTTGCCTATTGCTCTCCGTGCAACTGAAGACCATCTTACCTTCCGCCGGTTGCTGAAAACCACTCTGTTTTAGGCCATCTCTCTCTTATGGTGTTGTCGGCCGTTTTTGCTTTTTATTCCTCTTCATTAACTAGTGCCAAGATGCCTTCGGGTGTATGTGCGCTTTACCACGTTTATATAACATAACTTAACATAACATAACAAGGAATAGAGTACAGAAAGTGAAATATATAAAAGGATGTGTATAGATCCCAGAGCTCTGGTTAATATTTAATATTTCTTTTAACCACTCATGAGCGGATTTCTTTCCAGAACCAGAACCACATCAATTGTGCTGAGATGTTGGGTCACAGTTGCAGCCCTCCCTGAACTTGAATCACCCCCTTCAGGCCTCTCCCTCAGAAGAAAAGCTGTGAGCGGTGGTACATGGTGATACTGCTCCTGTGAATTATGGAAGATAAACTCTCCGTCCTGCTACTTCTGGCAGGGGCGCGTCGAATGGGATCTAGCTCCTTCACTGATCCCCGATAAGGATAGGTCCAGTCCAGCTGCGACTATGCTTCTCCTTATGATTATCAAGTCTTTCTTGAGCTATTGTGATGCTGTTCATTCTGTTTAATGTCTTCATATGTTGCTCCTATTTATGCCCGCAATAATGTCTCTCTTCTGTTTTCTTCCCTTAGATGGAAATGCGACCTAAATGCAGCTGTGAGACGAAAACACGGCCGGATGGAAGAAGGATGCTACCGCAATGTTCAACAGCAAGTAAGTGATGGTTTAAGGAAAAGCACGAAGTATGGCGAAGCGCAACCTTAAACTGACTGTATTTTTGATGTCTAACCTTGTCTTCTGTTTTTCCTTGCAGGTGCTGCTCTCGACGATGGAGCGTGTCATGCTGTGGTGCCAAGATGACGATTTCGGCGTTCCGGAAAGTGTAAAGATGAATACAGATGTACAGGTAAGAACCGCTTCCCCCAGTTGGTAAGTATGCTGGCAGGAAGCAGGATGTCCAGGACGAAGGATCTTCAAAGGTAAGTCTGACCTCAGGCGACGGTGAGCGTTACGCTGCTTGCAAGTGCAGAATAACGTGAAGTGCCTTCCTTGAGGATCGGGGCAGCTTATATAGCTGAGATCGTGGGCACAGCCATTAGGGCTGGCTTACCAGCCACACGCTGCCACTCCTAGAGAGTGAGCACGTGCAAAGGCAATCCATTAGGAGCCACACCCAAGGATGCACTTGGGGCTGCTTAATGGATGGAATGTTCAAGGTTAATGCATCCTGCTTAATGGATGGAATGTTCAAGGTTAATGCATCTGAAGTGCTATGTCCATAATAAAAGCTTTTTGGTGTTAAATGGATGTTCTTGTTTACTTTTGTTCATGAGCCTGGCGCCAAAGGCGCCAGGACAGTGTCGACCCAGGTCTTCTGTGCATGCGACCCCTGCCTTCATGACCATGACAGTCGTAGCCCGATATCATTCTATCCTAAAACATTTCCGAGATTATGCCTTCCTCTCTATCAATATATCTGGGAAAGAGTCCTTCTATTTTGCCAGGTGCCCTCACATTCCATCAGGTGGTGTTTCAAACTTGAATTACCCGGAGTAGTGCATATACCACAGAGTTTGATTGCTGCATCCCTCTGCCCCCTTTTAACAAGAATTTCCCCAGTGTGGACAAGGTTGAGAAGTATTCTCAAAAGGTTCTTTCTAATTCTGCAATCTGGGAACTTCACCAAATATCTTGGAAAGGTCCCCAGTTTTTTTTATCCACAACCAGGAACCTATTCAAAGGAGTTATAGACCGCATATTCTCACTTTTGCCTATCCAATCCATTGTTTCAAGAGCTTTCTTCACTTTTACTGGATTGGTGGTTAATGTTTCCAGATTAGAATTGGCTTTTGCGAATATCTCCTTTGTTTTTTGTACTAGGTGAGACAATGTTTTTGATTTACAATGTGCCAGGTGAGGATTTATATCCGCATATAGTGTGTCTTTCTGAGCCATAATGATGGATCGGTAGAGGGAGAGCAGCCTCCATTCTGCCAATGATGTCAACGATTTCAATCCCAATTCAAATCACAGGCTGGACATTGAAAGACTCACAGGAAGTCCAAGCATTCTTTTCCAAACTGTAACAGTAGCACTGGGATGGCTTTTGCTATGTAAAATTTAAGGTATTAGCCAAATTGTTCGAACACAATTGTTCGAATTACCTAATTGACCGAAAGTCAAAGGTCCGAACTGACCTTTGCACAGTTGACCGTATATATATATATATATATATATATATATATATATATATATATATAAAAATAATGTGGGGTTGCGGGGGTTTCCCCCCGCATATATGTAACAATTGACCTTCACAATTCGGTCAATTGTGCAAAGGTCAATTGTGATTCGAACAATTCATATACAACCAAATTTAATTAGAGGAAGCAATGAGAACTTGCAGAATTTAAATAAGATATTTTTCATTTGTAGAACAAGTTGATCGATTTTATTCTGTAAATCGTGTTCCACCTTTTTTATCGACAGAGAGGCGTACATTTCATATATATCCCAAGTACACAACTTCTTCTACTCTCGGGATGGCTTGGCCATCCACTACCCACTGCAGGAATTTATCCTGTTTATGGGAATGCCTAAACGCTATAACTTGGATTTTCTTGGGTTTATGGTAAACCCATTCTCCTTAGCGTAGTTCATGGGTGCACAACATATGGCCCGCGGGCCAGTTGTGGCCCGCCATGCTCTTTTGTCCGGCCCGCGAGGCACAAAGACTTTCCTAATGGAGGGCGGCCCGCGGCCGCCCTCCATTAGGAAAGTCTTTGTTGTCTTCCGGGCCGGACAAAACACTGGCCCTCATTGGTTCAGCACACACACGCACCACGTCGCTCCTACGAGCACCAATGGAGGGCCAGCACTACGGCTGGCGTGGTCCATAAGGCTTGATGCCGGAAGGCATTTCAGCCTCGGACCACGCCAGCCGTAGTACGATTCCAGCGTTCCAGCTTACCTGCCGCTTACCTGCCTGCCTTCCAGCACGTCTCCGGTAAGTGGTCTGTTTGTGTTTGTGTGTCGGGTTTGTTTTGCTTTATGTTTGTGTGTGTATGTTGCGATGAGGAGGGGGGTCGGATGTGTGTCGGATGTATTTTGTGTGTATGTTGAGATGCGGGGGTGGGGGGGGGTGTCGGATGTGTATGAATGTTTGGATTTGAATGTATTTTGTGTGTATGTTGAGATGCGGGGGTGGGGGGGTGTCGGATGTGTATGAATATTTGGATTTGAATATATTTTGTGTGTATGTTGAGATGCGGGGGTGGGGGTGGCGGATGTGTATGAATGGTTGGATTTGAATGTATTTTGTGTGTATGTTGAGATGCGGGGGTGGGGGGTGTCGGATGTGTATGAATGTTTGGATTTGAATGTATTTTGTGTGTATGTCGAGATGCGGGGGTGGGGGTTGTCGGATGTGTGTCGGATGTGTATGAATGTTTGGATTTTAATGTTTTTGTGTGTATGTTGAGATGCAGGGGTTGGGGGGAGTCGGATGTGTATGAATGTTTGGATTTGAATGTATTTTGTGTGTATGTTGAGATGCGGGGGTGGAGGGGGTGTCGGATGTGTATGGATGTTTGGATTTGAATGTATGTTGTGTGTATGTTGAGATGCGAGGGTAGGGGGGTGTCGGATGTGTGTCGGATGTGTATGAATGTTTGGATTTTAATGTTTTTTGTGTGTATGTTGAGATGCAGGGGTGGGGGTGTGTCGGATGTGTATGAATGTTTGGATTTGAATGTATTTTGTGTGTATGTTGAGATGTAGGGGTGGAGGGGGTGTCGGATGTGTATGAATGTTTGGATTTGAATGTATTTTGTGTGTATGTTGAGATGCGGGGAGGGGGGTGTCGGATGTGTGTCGGATGTGTATGAATGTTTGGATTTTAATGTTTTTTGTGTGTATGTTGAGATGCGGGGGTGGGGGGGTGTCGGATGTGTATGAATGTTTGGATTTGAATGTTTTTTGTGTGTATGTTGAGATGCGGGGGTGCGGGGGTTGTCGGATGTGTATGAATGTTTTGATTTGAATGTTTTGTGTGTGCTGAGTTGGGGGGTGGGGGTTCGGGTCTGTATGGGTGCATGTTTGTGTGTGTGCTGAGTTGGGGGATGGGGGGTTCGGGTCTGTATGGGTGCATGCTTGAGAGTGTGTGTGCTGAGTTGGGGGTGGGGGATTTGGAGTTGGGGGGGTGGGGGGTTCGGGTCTTTATGGGTGCATGTTTGTGTGTGTGCTGAGTTGGGGGTGGGGGTTCGGGTCTGTATTGGTGCTGGTTTGTGTGTGCTGATTTGGGGGTAGGGGGGTTTGGTTGGGGGTGAGGGAGCCATGGGGCATAGTGTTTGGTTGGGGGTGAGGGTGCCATGGGGCATAGTGTTTGGTTGGGTGTGAGGGGGCCATGGGGCATAGTGTTTGGTTGGGGGTGAGGGGGCCATGGGGCATTGTGTTTGGTTGGGGGTGAGGAACATGGGGCATTGTGTTTGGTTGGGGGTGAGGGGCCATAGGGCATAGTGTTTGGTTGGGGGTGAGGGGGCCATAGGGCATTGTGTTTGGTTGGGTGTGAGGGGGCCATGGGGCATAGTGTTTGGTTGGGTGTGAGGGGGCCATGGGGCATATTGTTTGGTTGGGGGTAAGGGGGCCCTGGGGCATAGTGTTTGGTTGGGGGTGAGGGACATGGGGCATAATGTTTGGTTGGGGGTGAGGGGGCTATGGGGCATAGTGTTTGGTTGGGGGTAAGGGGGCCATGGGGCATAGTGTTTGGTTGGGGGTAAGAGGGCCATAGGGCATTGTGTTTGGTTGGGTTTGAGGGGGCCCTGGGGCATAGTGTTTGGTTGGGGGTGAGGGTGCCATGGGGCATAGTGTTTGGTTGGGAGTGAGGGGGCCATGGGGCATAGTGTTTGGTTGGGGGTAAGGGGTCCCTGGGGCATAGTGTTTGGTTGGGGGTGAGGGTGCCACGGGGCATAGTGTTTGGTTGGGGGTGAGGGGGCCATGGGGCATAGTGTTTGGTTGGGGGTGAGGGTGCCATGGGGCATAATGTTTGGTTGGGTGTAAGGGGGCCATGGGGCATAGTGTTTGGTTGGGGGTGAGGGGCATGGGGCATAGTGTTTGGTTGGGGGTGAGGGGGCCATGGGGCATAGTGTTTGGTTGGGGGTGAGGGGGCCATGGGGCATTGTGTTTGGTTGGGGGTGAGTGACATGGGGCATAGTGTTTGGTTGAGGGTGAGGGGGGCATGGGGCATAGGGTTTGGTGGGGGCTGAGGGGGCCATAGGGCATTGTGTTTGGTTGGGTGTAAGGGGGCCATGGGGCATAGTGTTTGGTTGGGGGTGAGGGACATGGGGCATAGTGTTTGGTTGGGGGTGAGGGGGCCATGGGGCACAGTGTTGCACTCCAAGAGTGAACCCAATAATAAAGCTAAAACAGGCACAGTTTGTATGAATGTTTGGATTTGAATGTATTTTGTGTGTATGTTGAGATGCAGGGGTGGGGGGTGTCGGATGTGTATGAATGTTTGGATTTGAATGTATTTTGTGTGTATGTTGAGATGCGGGGCTTTTTGAGGAAACCTGACTCAACGAAGGCCATACTCCTCTTGGGCAACCCAAATAGCAAACTGTAGCAGTCCAAAATAACAGCATGTCCAATCTAGGGTCAATAAAATATATATAAGTTAATTAAACAGGTGAGATACAATAACTAAATAGAAATAAATTATAACAATGGGAAATGTGTAGTACAAAATGTAAGTTTGAAATGCAAATAAAAATCGTTACCCCTCAAAAACATTCTTTTTCCATGTGTTTAGTACAAATTGGGGGTTTAAAAAGCCTCCTGCCACGCCCCGCCTACCGCCTCGCCCACATTTACTTTTCGGCCCACTATAGCCCTCATGCAAGGTACTTTCGGCCCTCTGTCAAAATCAGTTGTGCACCCCTGGCATAGTTGCTGAACCTATTCAGGAGGCGTTGTAACCCCACAGCAGTATTATCCACCAGGACTATATCGTCGGCATAGGCAAGCCAATGGATCTTGGTTGTGTTGATCTTTGGACTGGCCAATGCTGACAACTGCAAAAGTAAGGACCCAGGTCTGCTAGATACATGTTAAAAAAGAATGGTACCCCCAGACACCCCTGTCTGACTCCCTTCTCCACTCTGATAGGGTCAGATAGATGTCCTTCCTCATCCAAACAAACTCTCAGCGTGGTGTCCCTATACAGTTCAGCTATCAATCCTTCTGGAGCTCCCCCATTTCCTCAATTTAGACTAAAGGCGTTCCCTGATGACCTGATTGAACACCTTTGAAAAATCCTACCATGCCACACATAACAGGCATTCTCCCTTTGTCCTGGTGTACTCACTAATCAGGTCAAGGGCCAACCCATTAAGGGCCGTTGACAATCCCGCTCCTAAACCCTGTTTGATGACAGAATGTTCACCTCCTCGGCCCATTTTTTTAGCTCCCTCAACAAAACTTTCATAAACAGTTTACTTTGAATGTCAAGGAGGGTGATCGGGCGATAATTTTCTGGTTTTGATTGGTCGACCCCCTTGAAAAATTGAATAACCGTTGCTGTTTTCCATGAAGGGGGAAAATGTTGCCTTACCAAAATCTCCTTGAAGAGCCAACATTGCAGTCTTGACCAGACCACCATGTTGTTCTTCAGGACTTGGTAAGTTAGCCCATTTTGGCCTGCTGCTTTAGATGTAGAGGAGTTGGTAATTAACTCCGCTATGTCTTGCTCGTCAAAAGACAACTGCCATTTCATCCCTTTATCAAGACCATCTTCAGTTCTATTTGTGTTTTCAAAATTTTTGGTAAGGTATTCTATCCATTTGGTTTCTGTTACCAGGTTGCACTGTACGCTGTTAATGTTTTTCTGTTTGATTAATAATTGACCAAATATTTCTGGAGTTGTCTTTGGCTAATGCCTGTAGCATCATTTCTCCATCTTTTTGGAGATGCAATTGCCTTCTGCCCAGCGACCATTGCTTGTAAGCAGAGGTTAATTTTTTGTGTCTCTATTTTAATATCTCTGGGCTGTCTGAGTATTTTTTTAAAGAGCCAGGTTTCCTCATCAAAGGTTTAACTGTGATGAGTGCACTTCCCTAAACTCCACTCACTCGGAGGACTGATGGACCAAATGAACTTTACAAATTTAGCGGGTTGGCAATTTCCTCTTTGTACATTTGTGGAAACAGCCAATAGGTTATTTTTTAAGATTCTGCCTTCCCACCTATACTTCAAAATAGGGGCTCTTCCCCTACATAGTGTCAGATCCTGTGATTGCTTATTTCTCAGAATAGTACCGATATCTAAAATCAAAAGCTCCAACCATGAATGATCACTTCCACCCTCTGGATTGCTCTTAAGCGAATGTTTACGTGAGAACAAGCCTTCCGAGACAAATATGTAGTCTAAAATGGAGGACCGTCCTCGCAACCAGGTCACTGCCGGGGGTATGTCACCTAGCATTTTCAATCCCCATGAGTCCATAAACTCCACCCACTGTGTCCCTTTCCTCAAAATTCCACTATGTTTCAGGCCATCACTTTGCTTCGATTTCTGTATAAATTGTGTGTTCAAATCCCCTGCCACAAGTTTAATCTTTTCAAATAATGTTGCCAATATGCAGAAAAAAGCCTGAAGGTTGATCCAGGGGGGGTTCCAATAAATATTAATGGTTATCACCTGGAATTCTTGGTTTTTCAAGCTTAACATAAATTTACAGGCTTGGATGCCCCTAGTGTCAAAAAAGATCAAGGTTAAATCCCTACTCAATGAGTTTTTAAAGGCCATCCGTAGGCCTCCTGAAGGTCTTCCTTTAGCCTTGTGTAGGGCAGGTACTGTAAAAACCAGATAAGTTTCAATTGTTATAGGGTTGACTAACCAGGTTTCCTGAAGGATAACAATATCAGCTTTGCCAAATAAAAGGCCTTTCATTATTTTTGCTGTAAATGTTGTGGGACTCCCGCTTGTTCCCACTGATCAGGTTTAAATTATTGTGCCTAAAGAGGCTGCGCCCCCAGGCCCAATTTCTGCAGCATTTGGGTTAAAATTTCTGGCAGTAACATCATTGCGTTGTTTTGGGGGTCTTAACTGCAGTCCTTTTTCACTCCAGAGGAAGTAGACATTATAATGTTCGCCTTAGGTTCAAAGGGTGTCCTATTTAATTGACACTGATCCTGTTGCTTCCGCTTGCTTACTTCTGCTGGTGCTGAAGATGTAACAATTACGTTTTTGCCTTTCCAGAACATTTTTTGCATTCAGAATAGCAGTCTGTGCTTTTCTTGATGTTAGGCCTACCTCTACTATATGAGACTAGCACCTAATGGGACATTTTACAAATTCAATATCCTTTGAGTCAAGCAAGTAGAGGTTTGGCACCCTTTTGAAGTGTGATAACATTACACTTCTGCACACAGAGGTATACTGTGGGTTTTTCCCCACTGTTTTGAGCCACACTCTCGGGACTGCATATGCAGATGTTCCTTCCTCTTTATTCTCAGGAGGCGCAATATGTCGCTCTGGAGTCTTTTGGACTAGCCTTACTTCCGGATTAGGTGTCATAAGTGATGTTAATTTCCCAAGTCCATTCACCTTTTCTGGACGAACAGAGGTCTTTCCCTGGCCATTCATAATTTCCACAGCCATAGGGGCCCTAACTTGCTCCAACCTCAGATGTTTCAGAATTATTGGGGCTATTTTCTTACTTGAAGTTTCTCCTGCTGCAGTGATTACTTTGGAGGTTACTGGAATGATGTTTTTCTTCAGAAATATTGGGGCGAAGGCAGCCCTGTGGTTGACAAGGGAGACTGAGGCTCACAGATTGCCCCTTTTGAGCTTCCGCCAATTGGCATTCTCAACATCTCCTACTTCCAGACTTAATGGGCCATTTACATGCTTTTCTTGTTGGTCCGTTTGCAGCCCCACACTCACACTAAATGTTAAGGATTTCAATCGGACGACACACACCTTGGTCTCAGCCTAGTATGTAGCGCACAACTGAGATGCCTTTTTCTTTATTTTATGTGAATTCAATTTGAGAGATGGTATACAACTTGTATCACACCCCCTTTTTCAAATACCCCGGGTCACAAAGGACCATGAACCAGACCGGTTGGTGAAAATACAATATTTTATTTATTTCTAAAATTCAAAGAAATCATATTTTTAATATGGGCCACCAATCACCAATGGGGTGATAATTACAATGGAAATGTAAGCAATGCACTTAATTAACCTTCTCCTAAAACATGTACAAAGCACAAGTGAATAGGAGCACTTTTAGAATTAGGACAGATAGCACCCAAGTTAGGATTTCCCCCTGCAATGTTCCCTCAACCCACAATTAATACAATTCTGAGTGGATAGAAAGAAGCAGCAGGTAGTCAGGAATAAGAGGCAGTAAACAGAATCGAAATGCGACCTTCCCTCATAAAGTAAGAGGCAAAGGCCTAAAATAACACTGATATTTCAACAAATAATTAATTAAAGTATGGTTAAATTATAATATACATATGTTACACATGACGATAGCATGTACATCACTGGCAATCACAAGGCAATGGATCAGCAAAAGGCATACAAGTCGAAAAACAAGTGAAAAGTTTAGAACATGCTGCAGCCAAATGACACGTTGGAAAACTTGCAATTTACCTAATTCCCGTTTAAAATGGCAAACGATTTCTATGAAAAACAGGTGAAATACTCTGATTTGCAACGCAGTTTTTGGGCTGGGGGAAAGATGTATATCACGGGGACAAGACAACAGTGAATGGAGGTTTCTAGCTAAAAAACTGGATGAGATATGCAAGATAGAAAAAGGGTTGATTTGAGTACAATGAAGCTGTGAAATGGGAAAGAAAATGAGTTGAGACCAGAACAGGTTTACTTTAAACAAGATTATTCAGACTACACTGCCAAAGAGGGACACAGTAAGATCCAAGGTTGATTTGCGACTTTAACCTTATCACCCAAGCATCCAACCCTAAGCGAAATTTAGTCTGATCACTCAAAATATGACATGGGGCTTAGGATTTACACAAGACAAAATTAATAAAGAGATGGTGGTAGCACTTTAGAAAGTCAAGCACAGGTACAAGTTACCAGGATAAGATAGGATTGCTTAGACAAAAGGGTCAAGATGGGTTAGACTATGGGTTACGGGATGCAGGATACTCAGTCCACTTTTGAATCTGGGATTTTGGACAGTCAACGGGGTCTGATCACCACACGTTGGGCGCGCCTTTACAGCAAACAGCTGGGCAGTTCTCTTCACCGGATGGCAAGGACATCTGGGCAATTCTGGTCACTGGATACAAAAGGTCAGTGGGTATGTAGGTAGTGGGCAGCAAACTGGTCTGATTTCAGGATGCAAAAGGTACCACCACTTTCCCCTTTTTGTTAATGGGATATTAGGGAGTTTTTTTCTGGATCAATGGCCTTGCTGGAGTAGGAATTTTCTATGCTTGGGTTTTGCAGTAGTCTCTGGAGTAGGGTCAGCTATGCTTTGGCCTTGTAGGGATAATCTGGAATCAGCAAGCTGAATGGAGATCAGGAACGCATGCAACGCAGGAATTCAGGAGCGGGTGTCTGTCTAGAGTCCTGTCAATGACTCTTATTATAATGCATAGTGACATCATAGAAGTATATGGCTGGGCAGGCTTAGCTAAACACACCTCTAACCCACTGGATTGGCCAGTGGTGTTAGTCCCCACCTCGCTCTCTGCTGGTAGGATCTAAAGTGCAGGATGACAGATTTATGATGTGAGTTTTACAATGTTAAAAAAAAAACACAGTTACTTTAGCTAAAATCCGATTTTGCCACAAATTGTACATTTATACCGTTGAAGTCTCTTAACAAATTACATAAACAGGTTACATATTTTATGCAGACCATTGCAGTCTAACTCTGCAATCTGTGAGACATTGTTTTGTACATTTAACAATCTTTGGTAATTTTCAGTGTGAAATGTTCGGCCTAAAATTCTGTAACTTTACACATACGTACATACTATCAAAGGGCTTATTTCTGTTAATTTTTCACGTTCCATCATATGTCCTTTCCCCATGATTCACATTCTTCTGGCGTTCGTGTCCCATACATGCTATTGACAGCCAAGACCTCTTATTTGAAAGCCACATAAATCCCATTTAAACTGCTAAATTAATATTTTTACAAAGTCCTGCTGCAAAGATAAAAGTCTTTAAAGTTTATTTATAAAATAGTCTCTGGAAACAGATGGGCGGTCCTTTGTCCTGCACTGGACCATTTTATTTTCCTCTTCAGCTACCACAAACTGTCATTTCCTGCAGAGTAAGGTGGGGGTTTCCCAGCTTGATTGAAGGTTTATTGCCCCTTCGCCACCTCACACTTTTGTGTTCTGGAAATTCCATTGCAGAGGGTTCAGCCCAGACCAGATTTCTGTCCAACCTACTAATTATCACTGGGGTGTTGGTATCTACTGAGAGGGCACCTTTTGTTTCTGTCATCCTCTCAGCAGAAACCTGTTTTTGGCTGATATCCCTCCCTGCAGCCACTGAAGTTTGATTTAATTGTATTTATTTTTGTTCTGAATTGGAAGACAACCTGCTGAATAGAACCATTTCATATGTTGTATTTTCACAGTACAATCCCCTTTCACGTTGCTAGGCAAGAAGAAGTTTTTGTTCAACATAATACTCTCAAACAGGCATTTTTCTTCTTTAGTTTGCAAAGCACATTTTTACACATGTGGTGCAAGCTGCTAGCACTGTGCTTTCAAATTCGGTTTTTGACTTTCCATCTGGATTCCCACACTGTTTTGCAGCCATAGTTATTTTCTTGTAGACAGTACTTTATTTGAACCCCCTATGCACTGAAATTGACATAGCCTAGAGATGGAGCTTCTTTGAATTACTGATCATTGACACTTTGTAACTTAAAAAGTGAAGCTTTTCCCGTGAGGTGGAAAATGAAGTTTCTTTGTTGATTTATCTCAGATTTGGTTTGACAGAGCCGGTCATTAAGAAGTCATGCTTGGTTTTTCCGACGCACAGTGTGAATGTGGATAAGCATGGCAGGGTCTTATTACTAAAATATTGTGATAAGGAAGCAGAGGAAAAAATGCATCAGAGCGGCATCATTTTTAAATGTGAATAATTCCCTTTCTCCATGGAACTTTGGGGTAGCAGCAAAGCAGCGCTGCTTTTTCACTCTATTTTGTTTATGTAAGAACACACTGGCAGGCTTCCTCAGTGTGCCCCCTTGTTCCATCCTGCCCCATATGTGCTTAGCAAGATGGTGCAGCCATCATTTTGTCGCTGCAAAATGCAGTTTTGAGGCCATGGTGCTCACATGGGCCAGCGCAGCCATTTTGCTGGTGACTGCAGATGCGCAACTTGGTGATGTGGGGCAAGTACTGCTCAGTGGGTAATATATATCCCACATAACTATCTCAATCGATTGTTGCAAAACTCTCAAGGGAACGATCTGCAAGGGCTTTTGCTTCTTTCCTACAGACCCCTCCTATTTCTTGTTAGGGGTGCTTCACTTAGATCCCCTATGGACGTATTCCCTTTGTTGTTTACAGATAGATCGTCCTCTTGAGATGACTTCGAGATAGGCTTGAGGAAAGAATTTGGTAGTTTTTTTTGGTTTAAGATTTTTCTGATTTTTCGTTTTTTCTGATTTTTCCTGAGAAGTATCGGAAATGTGGTTGAGCATTTCTGTCTTGCTGCTCTTTTCTTAGCTTTTCTCCTACCTCTAGAATGTTGTTGTCCCACCTCTGTCCATTTTTGGATTACTTCCTCTTCCCCCCACAGCAGCCCTTCTAGTGAAATTGGTCAAGGATTCTCTCCCCCTTCTGCTACTCCCTCTACCACACACGCCAATCTTCTAAATTCCTCTTGAGTGGACTCCGAGTGGGGTATCATCGAAAGGATTTGTCATTTGTTAATTTCTCTCTTCTTCGCATTCTCTTTCCCCTTTTGTCATTGAGGCTTTAAGCTGGCTGAAGAGATTTTGTAACAAAACCGTATTGGCCTCTTCTTTTTCATTTTCATTAATGGAGATTTGAATAGCTGAAAGATCCAGACCCTGTTTGGCTATCTTAAGCCTTGAGTCTTTTAAAGTGGGGATCAGTATTGAATTGATTATGCTGGTAAGCCCCACCAGCAAGGACTCACAAGTTGCCGTCTCTTTCGTTAATGCGAGAAGAATCCCTGCTTGGGATTGAACCTCGGTTTTGAGGTGTTCAAAAACTGTGACCAAGGAATTCAGTATGATGTTCAATGCTGGTAATGTTGCTGCGTTTGTTTGAGAATTATTCAGCTGTTCAATGGCACTTGACGAACTTACACTCATTTACTTGATCCATGCTTCTTGCGTGCTCAGCTCCAGGCCCTGCCTGGCCAGATAGACTCTCCTCTTGCTAGGCACTAATCTGTGGTATCTCTTTCTTCCCCCCTGCTGTTATTCTCACTTGCTTCTTCTCAGTTGCTCCAGAGCCAGTGTCTCCTGTGGGGGAGAAAACTCCCTGTGGAAAATTTGACTTGGTTCTCTCTCTAGATCGTTCAGGCTTCTGGTTCTTTTTTTACCAAAATGGACCTCGATCTTTCTCTGGATCTTTTTTGTTGTAATTGTATACTCCAGGCCCTGCTTCCATGAATGGACTTTTTTAGGGAGTCCTCTGTAATATGGGGCTTCTGCATGTGCACTTGTGCTCTCACCTGTACTGCTGCAATATGGAGCGAGCTGTTTATGATCCGTCGTGGCGTCTCATTACCCTGTGCAGTAGTTACTTCCACGTAGGATCCATCCCATTCAGGACTTCTGGTGTCATACATGAGTGCCTTACTACACAGGTTCATTTTTAAGCAGTTTATGAGAACTGATTTCTTTTCTTCTGGTCCTTCCTCACTAGGTCACGTTTTAGTGTCCAAGACCAAGGTTAGTCAAAACAGTGCTTTAAACTCAAGATAGGCTGATTTCCTCCTGTATCAATTTTTTTCAAGTCTTAGTCCGGCATGGGGTGAGAATTTTCACAGGGGAGTATTTACCATCCTGCTACCAAATATTAGAAGGCATTCCAATGTTTTCAGACTTAAGCCTACAAAGGTATTCTGGCTGTTAAATAGAGGTCAGTTGGAAATCAGTTCAAAGGTCCACTGCTGTAATCCATGGCGATCAAATCCAGCACACGGACCGTGTGGATTTAGCGGGACTTGGCGGGGGTGGGGACGGAGAAAGTTTTCTTAACGCTATATTGTTTTAACGTTGTAGCGGGCTGCCAGTTTATGTGATGTTACTTGCCATTTATATGGCACCTTATATATGATTGGTATGAACTCAATGCGCTGGTAGGTTGAACGCCATTGGGAACCGCAGTTCAAGTCAGTAGAGAGAGAGAGTGTCGTATGGTGCCTGGGTGCACCGGATATGTGTGCAGCTGGTGTAGTCGTTAGATGATAGCTGCTTCTTAGCGATAGGTGAGCTGAGGAAATCAGTTGGATGTGTTCAGTCTGGTGGGTGGACACCCAGACTGGGTTTTGGCTGCATGAGGCCTGAGGAACGCCTATTAGGGTGATGTCATGATGCCTACCTCCAAGGAGCCAGACAGGGCCCGGCACCCTCAGAGGCAGGCAACATGTATACTAGGGAAGTCCCAACCACCCCAGAAAGGGGCTCTTTGCACTCAGTCCTGGCGCCGTTGGCGTCAGGCTCATAAGGGATAACAGTCCTGGCACCATCGGCGCAAGGCTCATACAAGATATGGAAGGAATAGTGTTTGGTGCAAACTTACCTGGCAGACCATGCTGCAAGTTCCTTACCTGGCAGATCATTCTACAACTTCCAGATGAAAAAGGAACTACTTAACCACACGGGTGTGGCTGGTGGCAGGATATATACCTTCAGTGGAAGGATACATACCTGGGACTACTTGAAAGGCTATTTAAGCCACACCCAGACAGCAAACCATGCTTCGCGTTGTTCTGCTTATAGCAGCTGGACGCTCACCGTGCCTGCTCCTGCTCCAGTCCTCGACCACACCTGCCAGCATCCTGGAAACACCTAAGGATAGAAAAGGGAAAAAGAAACAGGTGAAAACAAACCTTACCTGTTAAAGCTGCATTCCGGATTCAGCGCGCCAACGTCCCTGCAAAAAGTAATCATTTTAAATACTCACTGCGTCGCATACATCTCGGCGCACTTCTCTTACCTGCACGTGGCGCCTTCGGCTCTGCGACGCCCATCCGGATCTCCTGCAGCATTCCAGCACCTACGGGGAGACGAAGAGAAGAAAGCAAGGTGAGAAGGGGAAAATAACCAAGAAGCACTTACCCGCCAAGCTAATTCTTCTTACCTTCGGGTCGATGCCATTCCTTGGGCATTTCAGCAACCCGGCCCCTATGGGGAAAAAGCAAACATCACATTAGTGAATGCAAGAACCGTAGCAAACAAACAATTTAAAACTTACCTGCTTACAGGTCGGACTCAACTTCTGCTTCGTACCGGCTCCATTTCTTCGGCATTCTCGAACTCCGGCCCCTAAAGGAAACAGAGACAGGAAAAGACAGTAGTGGGCCTACACCAAAACTCACCTGAAATCAGGTTTTCGACGGAAACCGCCCTCAACCCGGAGTCTTCCATTACCTGCAAAAGAGAAGAGGAACAGTTTAGACTCAAGCTTGCCATAAACATTTACGGTACTTACCGGAACAGACAAGCGAACTCGAACTTACTATCCAGTGACGTAACTGGATCCCAACACGCCCCTGCATCAGAAGCAGGATGGAGAGCTCGCCTTTTCAATCCCTAAGGTGAGTCTCCACAGGGAATTACAGAAGGGTTGCAAGGAGGGTGAGAAGGGGAACGGGAGATCAACACAAAACACGCAGAGTATTAACCCTTCCTTTTCGCTCACAGAAGGGTATTCATCTGAGCCAGACAAGCCGGGTTTGGGAACCCAGCCCACTCCATCTTCAGGGTGCTGAACATCTCCTTCGAAGAGGCCACTGCCGTCCAAACCACGCCCGCGCCTCCGTGGGAACCAGGTGAGCATTACAGAACGCGAAGCCTACCCACAATTACCCACCCAGGCGCCATGGAGACTTCCAAAACAGACCAACTGGCCCAACTATTGGGGGAATTACGGGCGTAAGTTCACGCCGCCCGCCAAGAAACCAACGTTCTTCGAAGAGAACTGATCTTGTCCAAAGAACGAACCGATGACCTGGCTAAACAGCTTTTGCAGAATCAGGCTGGACAAACGCCATTACCTGCTTCCGGGAGAGAGTCCAATCCTATGGCTTCCACTAACCCGGTGCAAATTAACCTGCCGGGAAACATGCCTTTGGCCCCACCTGAAAGTTTTGCGGGGGACCCCAAGAAATATGCTGTTTTCATGAACCAATGTCGTTTACACTTTTTATGTAGACCTGGGGCCTTCCCTAATGACCAAACTAGGGTGGCTTTTGTTTTATCGTATCTCAGCGGCTGTGCAGCCGATTGGTCTATTCCGTTGGTAAATCAAGACGATCCTATCCTTCGTGACTTTCAACGCTTCCAGGCTAGTATGGAGAGATTATTTGCCCGGCACGCCCAGGGTGAGGCCTTGGATAACAAACTTCTGTCTTTGCGTCAAGGGAACCAAGACCTCCTATCTTATATCGCCACATTTAACAGACTGATTGTGGAAACTGGGTGGCCTGAGAATAAAAGAATCACCTTGTTTCATCGAGGACTTCGTGGAGAGCTAAAAGTCGTTCTGGCTCAAATTGTGAATCCACCCCAACTCTGTGAGGAATACATTGATTTAGTGATCCAACTTGATCATAGACTCCAGAATAGAAAGACTGATCAGACTAGATTTGAGACTCGGGCTTTGGTAAAAACCCACGCAAACCCCAAGAGTACCGACACTTCGGAGCCAATGCAAATTGGGGGAGTAAAAGGACCCCTAACGCAGAAAGAACGAGAAAGAAGACGGCAAAACCAGTTATGTCTCTATTGCGGAGAGTCTGGACACTCTCTACGAAATTGCCTGGTAAAACCACCCAAGAAGGTGGTTGGAGCCACAGACCAAAACCTTCCAAAATCTGATTCGGGAAACGATCAAGCCCGACAAGTGTAGAGGTCCGCTTGCCGAGCGTGAAGACAAACTCTTTGACCTCGCATTTCATCATGCCAATGACCCTCGTGGATCCAAAGCAGCCTCAACGATTACATGGCATAAAGGCCTATCTCGACAGTGGGGCTATTGGGAACTATGTTGATCTTGAATTGGCTTCCAGGATTGGTCTCCCTCTCCGACCAAAAATCACCAAAGATGTCATTACCACGGTTGATGGGACCGAAATCGTCTCTGGGCCGGTAACACATTCTACCACAGCAATGACACTGGTTGGCCAAGATGGTCATAGGGAAACCATAGTGTTCGACGTAATCAAGGCTCCATAATTTCAGGTAATCTTGGGGATCCCTTGGTTAGAAGCACATAATCCTCGAATTGACTGGCGAGCAAAGAGTATCACCTTTCCTAACTGCAGACAAACTTGTTATTCCGAAAATCCACAAGTGGGTCTAGCCTCAGTAACCTCTGTGTCAGCACAACTACCACTTGAGTATCAGGACTTTCAGGACGTTTTTCAAAAAGAACAGGCCAACACCTTACCACCTCACCGGCCATACGATTGTCAAATTGATCTGGTACCCAATGCTCAACCGCCTTGTAGTAGGATTTATGCCCTTACCGAACCAGAGAATCTTCATTTACGCCAGTATTTGGATCAGTATCTTGCCAATGGGCTTATTCGCCCGTCAAAGTCACCGGCTTCTTCAGCTTTGTTCTTCGTGCCGAAAAAGGAAGGCGACCTTAGAACATGTATTGACTATCGCGCCTTAAATCAGATAACGGTTAAGAATCGTTACCCCCTGCCTCTGATCCCTGAACTCCTCGACCAGGTGAAAGATGCCTGCATCTTTACCAAGCTGGATTTAAGAGGGGCTTACCATCTGGTGCGCGTCAGAGAAGGCGATCAATGGAAAACGGCCTTCCGCACCAAATACGGACTCTTTGAATACCAAGTGATGCCCTTCGGGTTGTGCAACGCACCTGCTGCCTTCCAGTATTTTATGAATGACATCTTTCGAAAACTCAGATGTTTGTGTCATCATATATATTGACGACATCCTAGCGTACTCTTCCTCGGAATCTGATCACCGAAAACATGTTAAGGCCGTCCTGGAGAAACTACGCCAGCACAAACTATTTGCAAAGCTCGAAAAGTGCATTTTTCACGTCACGGAGGTTGAGTTTCTTGGTTTTGTCCCAACGCCAAAGGGAGTTCGAATGGACTCACGGAAAGTGGACGCGATCCTCAAATGGCCATCCCCTAGTTCTGTGAAAGGGGTTCTGAGCATGCTTGGTTTTGCCAATTTCTATCGAAGGTTTATCCCGGAGTTTTCTCGAGTGGTTCAACCCATCACAGCCCTCTTACGGAAAAACAAACGCTTCGAATGGACTACGGAAGCAGAACAAGCATTTCAGGAACTAAAAACTAAATTCACCTCCGCACCTGTGTTAAAACATCCCCGTCCAGATCTCCCTTACGTTGTGGAAACTGACGCATCTAGTTTAGCCATGGGAGCGGTTCTATCACAGAGGGACCCAGTCTCGAACCAACTGCATCCTGTGGCCTTTTGGTCCAGAAAATTCTCAGCTCCAGATGTTAACTACGCAATCACAGATAAAGAACTATTAGCTATCAAGTCAGCTTTCAAGGCTTGGCGTCATTACCTTCTCGGCGCAAGACATACTGTTACCGTAATTACAGACCACAGGAATTTGCAATACTTAAAAACGGCCAAAGCTCAATCCTCACGCCAACTCCGTTGGGCACTGTTCTTTGCAGAATTTGACTTTGTGATCACCTATCGCCCCAGCTGCAAGAATGGCAAGGCGGACGCATTATCTCGAATAGGAATGGGCGATTCTACCCCAACTCTAGATCCAGTTCCGATTATTCCCGAACAGAGAATTTTGGGGGTGATCTCCTCACAAACTCTAGAGGATACTCAAACTAGAGTTAAATTTCTTTTCGACGCTGCAGCCTTGCAAGAATGGAGCCTGAAAGATCCCAGATTTTCAATTAATAACGATTTACCTTATTTCCAGGGGCGACTGTTCTTGCCTCAAAAGGATTTGCAAGATCTCGTTATTGCCCATCATCATGAGACACTAATGGAAGGACACCCGGGCATCGCTAAGACTGAAGAAAAAATTAAAAGGCATTTCTGGTGGCCCTCCTGGAGAAAGGATATAAAATCTTTCGTGATGACATGCGCAGTGTGCGCCCAAAATAAAAGTCAAAAGCAAAAACCAGCCGGTCCGTTAAGACCTCTGGACATCCCACCGGCACCTTGGCACACTTTATCGCTGGATTTTATAACTGACCTACCTCCTTGTCATGGATTTAATACTATACTGGTAATTGTAGACATCTTCTCCAAGACGGCCCATTTTTATTCCCTTGAAAGGGCTGCCTTCAGCCTCCACCCTATCCAAGGAATTTCTTGAGAACGCCGTTCGTCTACATGGTTTTCCATCCATATTAATCTCTGATCGGGGAAGCCAGTTTATTTCTCGGTTCTGGAAGAGATGTTGCCAAATGACACAAGTTGATGTGCGTTTATCTACCAGCCACCATCCTCAGACCGACGGCCAAACTGAGAGAACAAACCAGACATTGGAACAGTACTTACGGTGCATGTTGCATCAATCAGAATATAATTGGAAAGACATTTTATGGATTGCTGAATACGCGTACAACAATTCTGTGCATTCAGGAATTGGCCAGACTCCTTTTTATACCTTATTTGGCCACAATCCCAGAACTTCGGATCTTGAACCACCTCAAGACCTTGAAATGCCCGCCGTGGATAACTTACATGCCACCATAACCCGAGCCTTCAAAGAAGCCAAGACTCATTTACAGCAGGCCAAGGACAAATATAAGGAAAATGCTGACTTACATCGGAGCGAAGTACCTCCTTACCAAGTTGGAGATCAAGTGTGGCTGGCGACTAGACATCGACCAATTAAAGGCCCGCAAACTTTTAACCCAAGATATATAGGGCCTTATCCAATCAAGGCTGTAATCAACCCGGTAACCTTCAAACTCGATCTACCCCCCAACATGCGAATCCATCCGGTTTTCCACGTATCACTGTTGAAACCTGTACAACCCGGAACCAGGCTACTCAAGCCACCAGAACCAATCCCAGTAGATGGGGAACTGGAATTCGAAGTTAAAGACATATTAGATTCTAAGATGTCCAAGTCTAAGGTTTTTTACCTAATTGATTGGAAAGGATATGGACCTCAGGAGAGATCTTGGGAACCAAGCGATCATATACATGCACCTTGTCTAATACAAAAATGTCATCGTACGTTTCCACACAAACCAAAGCCTCCGGACAGTACATCCTTGGGAGGGGCCTTGGGGGGAGGTACTGTCATGATGCCTACCTCCAAGGAGCCAGACAGGGCCCGGCACCCTCAGAGGCAGGCAACATGTATACTAGGGAAGTCCCAGCCACCCGAGATAGGGGCTCTTTGGACTCAGTCCTGGCGCCGTTGGCGTCAGGCTCATAAGGGATAACAGTCCTGGCACCATCGGCGCCAGGCTCATACAAGATATGGAAGGAATAGTGTTTGGTGCAAACTTACCTGGCAGACCATGCTGCAATTTCCTTACCTGGCAGATCATTCTACAACTTCAAGATGAAAAAGGAACTACTTAACCACATGGGTGTGGCTGGTGGCAGGATACATACCTTCAGTGGAAGGATACATACATGGGACTACTTGAAAGGCTATTTAAGCCACGCTCAGACAGCAAACCACGCTTCGCGTTGTTCTGCTCATAGCAGCTGGACGCTCACCATGCCTGCTCCTGCTCCAGTCCTCGACCACGCCTGCCAGCATCCTGGAAACACCTAAGGATAGAAAAGGGAAGAAGAAACAGGTGAAAACAAACCTTACCTGTTAAAGCTGCATTCCGGATTCAGCGCGCCAACGTCCCTGCAAAAAGTCATCATTTTAAATACTCACTGCGTCGCATACATCTCGGCGCACTTCTCTTACCTGCACGTGGCGCCTTCGGCTCTGCGACGCCCATCCGGATTTCCCTACTGCATTCCAGCACCTACAGGGAGACGAAGAGAAGAAAGCAAGGTGAGAAGGGGAAAATAACCAAGAAGCACTTACCCGCCAAGCTAAATCTTCTTACCTTTGGGTCGATGCCATTCCTTGGGCATTTCAGCACCCTGGCCCTTAAGGGGAAATAGCAAACATCACATTAGTGAATGCAAGAACCGTAGCAAACAAACAATTTAAAACGTACCTGCTTACAGGTCGGACTCATCTTCTGCTTCGTACCGGTTCCATTTCTTCGGCATTCTCGAACTCCGGCCCCTAAGGAAACAGAGACAGGAAAAGACAGTAGTGGGCCTACACCAAAACTCACCTGAAATCGGGTTTTCGACGGAAACCGCCCTCAGCCCGGAGTCTTCCATTACCTGCAAAAGAGAAGAGGAACAGTTTAGACTCAAGCTTGCCATAAACATTTACGGTACTTACCGGAACAGACAAGCGAACTCGAACTTTCTATCCAGTGACGTAACTGGATCCCAACGAGCCCCTGCATCAGAAGCAGGATGGAGAGCTCGCCTTTTCAATCCCTAAGGTGAGTCTCCACAGGGAATTACAGAAGGGTTGCAAGGAGGGTGAGAAGGGGAACGGGAGATCAACACAAAACCCGCAGAGTATTAACCCTTCCTTTTCGCTCACAGAAGGGTATTCATCCGAGCCAGACAAGCCGGGTTTGGGAACCCAGCCCACTCCATCTTCAGGGTGCTGAACATCTCCTTTGAAGAGGCCACTGCCGTCCAGACCACGCCCGCGCCTCCGTGGGAACAAGGTGAGCGTTACAGGTGATGAGGCGATTGTGGGGTCGCGTTTGTATGTAAACAGCTAGGCCGAATTATCAGCGGTTTAGTTGTGTTCTAGTTGAGTGATGGTGTATAGAAGAGAGTGAGCGTAGTGGTATGATATGGTGGTTATCAGTAAAAACGACTGAGACCAGGCACGTGAGCATGACGGTGGGGATTTACATATCGACATACATATGTATGATGACAGAATGGATATGGGATACACATATATATGGGGATACAGGTACATAGCATGTATAGGGGGTACAGATATTTGGTAACATCATGGCGAACAGGTGTTGCCTCCATCCGTGGCATCCGCACCATCTGCACTATCCACATCATCCATGGCGTCTGTGGCGTCCGCACCATCCGTCCCATCCACACCATCTGTCCCATCTGGTCCGTCTCTGACATCCGCACCATCCCTTACATCCACGCCATCCAAACCCTCCGAACCATCCATTCATCCCCTCCGTGCGCTCCATCCCCTCCGTGCGCTCCATCCCCTATGTTTCATCCTCTCTGTCCATTCCATCTGGTCCACGCACTCCATGCGCTCCATCCGTTCCACCCGTTCCACCCATTCCATCCACTCCATCTGTTCCATCCACTCCATCTGTTCCATCCACTATGTCCACTCCGTCTGGTCCACTCGCTCCATCTGTTCTGTCCGCTCTATCCATTCTGTCCGCTCTATCCATTCCATCCGCTCCATCAGTTCCATCCGCTCCACCCACTCCATCTGCTCCATCCGTTCCGTCTCTTTCATCTACTCCATCCGTTCTATCCACTCTACCCGTTCCATCAACTCCATCTGTTCTGTCCGCTCCGTCCGTTCCAATCATTCCATCCGTTCCATCCACTCCGTCTGTCCCATCTGCTCCATCCGTTCCCTCCATTTTCTCCACTCTAGCCATTCCCTCCACTCCAGCCGCTCCATCTATTCCATTCGCTCCAGCCGTTCCACCCACTCCATCCCTTCGACCTGCTCCATTCGTTCTACCTACTTCATCCGTTCCACCCAGTTATCCATTCTACCTAGTCATCCATTCTACCTCGTCATCAGTTTCACCCACTCTATGCGTTCAGTCACTTTCATCCATTCTACCCATTCCATTGGTTTCACCTGCTCCATCCATTTCACCATTCTGTCGATTCTACCCACTCCTCTGCTCACTTATTCTTTGTGGTCTGTCCTCTTTACTCCAATTATTGTACTCATTCCAGTCATTCCACTTGTTTCATTCGACCCCAACTATACACTATACATACAGTCCGATTCCGCCAATTCCTTCCACTCATCTGGGTCAATCGACTCCAAGCACTGCCATCTATTTATTCGGTTCACTCCAAATATGACATACATATTTCATCCAGACCAACTTCGCTCAATCAACTCTAATTACTCTTCCATTCCTCCGCTCCACCAGCTGCATGACTCCGTCCGCTCCATCCCTCCATCTCATCCATCTATTCTCTCCACTCCATCCTATCATGTTGGTAGGAGCTGAGGTTTTTCCTTATTAGTCTCATTGTGCGATTTTTCATTGGGTGCTGGGAATTCGGATGTACCTTTAGGGTGATCATTGGAATTATGGGAAGAGCCATGTTTTTAGTAATTTGCGGAATGACAAATAGGCTTTGGTATGCCGGATGTGAGGTGGAAGCGAGTTCCACAAGGCGGGGGCCAAGGCTAAGAACGAGGATTCTCTAATCCTGACCGGGTTGGTTGTTGGGATCACCAGAAGGAGGGCGGAGCTTGATTTTAGGGTGCGGGTTGGGAGGTAAGGTTTTAGTTTGTCTTGCAGGTATAGAGGGCCGGTCTTGTGCACTGCTCTGTGAGTGATGCACATGGTCTTGGAGGTGGCCCTTCGTCCAACTGGGAGCCAGTGAAGCGTTCTGAGAGCTGGAGAGGAGTGGTCTATTGGGCCCAGTGCTAGTAACAATTTGGCGGCAGAGTTTTGTGCTCTTTGTAATTTACTAAGGTGGTATGCCCGGACTACGAGGTAGAGGGAGTTTGCATAGGCCAGCCTTGACATTACAATCGACGTAACAGCCTCAACTCTATTAGGAAATGGGAGGTAGGGAAAAATGCATCTGAGAATTTTGAGATGCTAATGACAGGACTTGGAGACGTTGTTGATTTGGTGAGAGAGTGAAAGGTCAGAGTCCATGGTGCATCCAAGGTTTTTTACTGTGGGAGAGGGGGTGGGTGATTGGCCCCATCGATGGGGGCTAGGGTAGAGGGCGGGGGGAGAAGTTCAGTGTTGATGCACACCATGATTTTGGTTTTAGTGGGGTTTAGGAGGAGGTGGTTTGTAGTCATCCAATGGTCGATGTCAAGGAGGCAAGCTGCAAGGATGGACTGGGTGTTGGGATCTTGGTTGAGGAGTATCAAGATGATTTGAGTATCATCGGTATAGTTGTAGCACAGGATATTGTGCAGGCGGATGATTCCAGGGAGGGTGGATATATAGAGGTTGAATAGGAGGGGTGATAGGCATGCTCCTTGTGGTACTCCAGTATTGACTGGGCGCGCGGCCGAAACCAAAATGGTCAGGAGGGTAATTGCTTCCTGTTGCTGAGGAAGGATGTGATCCATTTGAGTGTGGTTCCAGAGATTCCCAGTGAGTGGAGGCGGTTAAGTAGGATTAAGTGGTTAACTGTGTCGAACGCGGCAGAGAGGTCTAGAAGAATTAGTGCAGCGCATCCTGCAGAGTAGTCAGCTGTGATCTTAAGATCGTCCCAGATTGAGGCCAGAGTGGTTTCAGTTCCGTGTCGTGGTCTGAACCCAGATTGGGCGGGATCCAGGATGTTGTTGGATTCCACAAAGGCGTTTAGTTGGGAGTAAGCTGGTGTTTGAGATGGGGCAGTAGTTTTTGGGGTAGAGGGGGGGTCAAGGGATTTTTTTTAGAAGAGGTTTGACGTGAGCAATTTTGAAGGCATCAGGGAAGATTACAGAGCTGTGGGAGTCGTTTAGAATGGTTCTTGCATATTCTCCTGCACAGGTGGAAGAGAATATTTCTTTGAGGACTGATGTGGGGCAGGGATCAAGGGGGGGGGCCAGAGGGTTTTTGGGCAGGGAGCAGGACGAGAAATTCATCTCTGGAGATTGGTTTGAAGGAGTCGAAAATGGGTGGGGTTGTTGTTGCAGTGGTGGGCGGGGAGGGGGATTGGAAGGGCAGGCGGATTTTGTAGCGGTGAGAGGAGGGCCAGTTTGTTGTTGAGAGAGGCCGTTCTGTCGAGAGCAGTGGAGTAGAAATGATGTGAGGAGGAGTCGCAGAGTGATTGAGAAGGGGGAGACTGGGCTGAGGTAAAGAATGGTTTGGCAAACTAGGAAATGATTTTGTGGAGTTCCTTGCTGGGGTTTTTATAGTTGTGAATTCGATTGTTGTAATGGTTTTTTTTGGCATTCCAGATTTCAGCTTTATAGTAGCGATGGTGCAAGGCGAAGGTGGATCTACTCAGATTGGTTGTTCTTTTCCGCCATTTGCGTTCTAGGGATTTATGTTGCTGTTTTGCTCTCTTCAGCTCAGGAGTAAACCATTTGGGATGAGGACCAAGGCATGAGGAGGAGCGGCAGGTGGGGGTGAGCGGGGTTAGTGAGTTATTGAGCCATGAGTCAAAGGAGTTGATGGTTAAGGGTTCTTCACGGGAGGTGGATGAGGGCGGTCTGAGAAGCAGTGCTTAGGCAAGGATCTTTAGTTTCTTCCAGCATTTGTGGAGGAGGGGGGCGGTTGGTTCAGGGTTAGGCGTGGGGGCAAGAGAGCGGATGGAGAAGGGGATGATGAAGTGATCAGATGAGAGGTATGGGGGGGCTAGGTGTATCTGGTCATGTGAGCTGAAGATGGCATCGAGGGTGTGTCATTTGGAATTAGTTGGGCCGCTTATGTGAAGGGAGAAGTTAAGTGCATCGAGGAAGTCGACTAGAGAGTGGGTCATGGGGTTGCTCAGAAAGTCCAGCCAGATATTGACGTCTCCTAAAAGGGTGAGAGAGGGGTGGTTTACTCGGATAGTGGCTATAGAGTCACAGAGGTTGGTTGTGAAATGTCTGTCATAGCCGGGAGGTCTGTAGATGATTAGGAAGCTATGGGCGAATGACGGGGGCAGTGAGAGTTTAACAAGAAGGGATTCGCAGGAAGGGGTGGAAGCCTGGGAGTTGACGAGCGAGACGGAAAACGACTGCAACTCCACCTCCTCGAGAGTTTACACACACCCCTAACCCGCCAGCCATCGTCTTACCGCCTCGTGCCTTACTCCTCACTCCAGCTCCTCCTTAGACCGCCGTAGAAACTCCCTGGAGTCCTCAAGCTCCTTGGACCGCACCACGAGTCACTTCAGGAAAATAACAAGCGGCCAGTCAAGCCAAAGAGCCCAAAGACCCAAAGACCCAAAGACCCAACGGCTGACACTGCGGCCGTTCCGCGGTGTCTGGGGAATCTTACAGTAGATTTAAAAAGAGGACTATGCCCCTGTACACTTCCTCAGTATCGCTGGGTTGAACTGAAAAGTGTCACTTGCCAAAGACTCAAAGGCAGACTCTGAAATATAAAGTCGGCATGTTGTACTAAGTACTTGGCTTCGTAATGTTTACATGAATAAACCACATGTCTTTAAAAAGATTGCTTCATTTGAATGGGCTCCCATCAGCAGCAGCAGCCAGCCAGAGCCCAGTTAACTCTGACCAGCGAACGGCAAACACATGGCCTGTTCATCGATGCTCAGATATAAATAAAAACATTCTATGGTGGTTCCAATAAATTGTGTAAGTTACTATAACTTTTTTCATTAACCAACATGGAGTTAGAGTTTCCAATCCGCAACAAATCAACAATACTTTCTTTGAATTTTGCTCAGCTGATCAAAGCATTCTCAATGATAATATTACTATCCCCGCTCTAGCAAGAACATTATCGATAATCCTGTAGATCTTTCCTTTTTAGATGCCCCAATTTCATTACAGGACATTCAAAAAGCCATCCTAGACCTTAAAATTGGTAAAGCTTCACGACTCGATGGATTCCTTGTTGATTGTTATTGCTCCTTTTCTACCTTTCTGTCCCCTAAACTCCTTGAATGTTATACCCATTTCTTTATGTTAGGTTCCAGCACTGGATCCTTTGGAGAAGACTTGCCAATTCTGTTCACCAAACCGGACAAAGACCCTTTCTTAGTAAAAAAATGATCATCCTATATCTTTAATTAATTCTGACTCTAAAATCCTAGCAAAAGTAATTGCTAAATCGACTCAATGGCATAATGCACAAATGAATTAATGTAAATCAAACGGGTTTCATCAAAGGAATCTATGCCTCATCCAATACTAGGATCCTTTTCAATACTCTTTTGCAAAATTCACCTCACCTCCTTATCGTCCTTGCCGTAGATGCTGAGAAAGCCTTTGGCATCGTTTCATGGCCCTTCCTATTTGAATCCCTTTCATGGCATGGGTTTAGCCCTACTTTTTCCAAACTCATCTCCCTTTTATATTCTACACCCTCAACTAGAATATTTGTCAATAATACCTTTACAAAACAGTTTCCGATATCACGCCGAGCCAGACAAGGATGCCCATTTCCCCAACTTCTTTTTATTTAAGCTCTAGAACCTCTTCTTCAAAGCATCTCCCTTGATAATAGTCTATCTTAAAAGCAGTGTTATGAAAGATTTCTCCATTGAATGTTCTGCATACACTGATGATATCTTACTCTACCTTTCAAACCAGACTACCTCTATCCCAGCATTAATGTCTACCATTGATCAATTTGCTCGTGTCTCAGGATACAAATAAAATTTGGATAAATACAAAAATCTTTCCTCTTACTAATTCCTTGTCTTATCCGATACAGCCCTTTACGGCATTAAGTGGTGCACTTCTTCTATGAAATACTTAGGAATGCTATAGATATTACAACCACTTTAAGTCTAAATCAGAATGCCATAGTGGCTGAAATAAGCACTTCCATCAATCAGAGGTCCCCTCTTTTCCTCAAAATGACTCTTGGTTCTATCTTGTATTACCTTTTCATGATCCCAATTTTATTACCAAGCGCCTTCCTTAAAATAAATGGACAAAATCCTATCCAATTTTCTTTGGAAAAATAAAACTCCCAAAATAGTGTTCAATAAACTCAAATCTTCCAAAACTCTTGGCAGAGTTAAATTCCCTTATTTTCTTAAATATCAACAATAATTTTTATTGAGACAACTTGACCTTTTTTAATCTTACAAACCCCAATGTATTAATGAATCAAAACGTATATTGCTGCTCTATGCTTTTCACATTTTCTCAGAACATTCTCATGGCCTGGTATTAAAAAACAGTCACAATTGTATTCCTTCAAACAAGCTTGGTTTTGCTTAGTCTCAACCTCGACTCCTCCAGTTGCTGCAGAGTGTGCTTGGGATGGCAACACTTTAGCTGATTAATATGGACCCACTTGTCTTCCCCTTCCGCCAAACTGCCTTTGGGGATGCAGATCTTGTAGGCGACTGATGAAATCTTGTCTACAATTTCAAAAGGTCCATTCCATGTAGGCAGAAATTTCCACTGTTTGGCCTGGTTCCTTTGGAAATTGTATACATAGACCTGGTCTCCCACATTGTATTCTTTCCTAGTAGTCTTCAAATCATAGTGAGTCTTCATGCTATCGGCTGATCTTTCTAGGTTTCGCTGAGCATAGGCAAAAGCCTGTTGAAGGTGTTTCCTTATATTTTCAACATACTCATGAGTTGTGGAGGCATTGATCAATGTCTGCTCTTGGGTCCTGTAGAGCAAATGCTGGGGAAGCACCATCCTGCATCCAGTCATCAGCTCAAACGGTGACATTTTAGTTGCAGATAAAGGGGTAGATCTGATGGCCACAAGGACAAGAAGTAATCGAATATCCCAACTTGGCCCCGAATCTGCCACAAACCTTTTTAAGATGCTCACAATGGTTCGGTTGTAATGTTCTACTGCACCAGAAGAGGCTGGCCGGTAAGCAATATGTAGCTTCCTTTTAACCCCAAGTATCTCCCACATCTTTGTCATTACTTCGCTGGTGAAATGGCTACCTCTGTCTGACACAATCCTTTGGGGTAGACCAAAACGTGAAAAGATGTGGTTGATCATCAGGGCAGCTGCTGTTTCTGCCTTGCAGTTTTGGGTCGGGAGACATTCCACCCATTTAGTAAATAAGCATGTCACCGTCATCATGTACTTATTTCCCCTAGAGGAGTGAATCACGGGGCCTATGAAGTCGACTTGCAAATCTGAGCATGGCAGTGTCATCCCCCTCTTTTGGATAGGCGCACGGTGTGCGAGGGATGCTGGCTGAAATTGTGCACACACAAGACACCCCTTCAAGTATTGGTTGAGGTCCTGCCCCAGGTATGGCCAGTATGCAACCTCTCTTAAGATCTCAAGTGTTGTATGAAACTCCCTATGACCGGCGGTGGCCGCATCATGGGAGTGACTTAACATCAGGCTTCGGAATGAGGTAGGGACCACCCACTGATCATGGCCAGCTTGGGATTTCCTTACCAACAAACTGTCTTGGATTCGAAACATTTTTGGACATTTCATCAACACTCTGAGGCCCTCTTTCGCAATATAATCGGTATCCGTCAGGGGAAAGTTCTCAGGGTCCTCAATGTGTTGGTAAAACTTACCAATTATTGGATCCCCCTTCTGAGCCGTAATCAAATCAGCATCTGGGGTCTCCTTACTCCATTGTGCAGATGAAAGATCATTGTGAGCATTTGTCTGGGACCTAGTGATAGCAGTGACCTGGATTTCCCCCAACAGGGACTCAATCTCTATTGGATTCCCTTGGATGGCCCCGGTTTTGGCCAGCTGATCAGCTAAGTCATTTCCAGTTTTGTCTGGTCCCTCTACTTTGGAATGACCCTTGATCTTTTTCCAGGAGATGGTCATCCCGTTCGAGGTGACCAGCTCATCAATGTTTTGGATTAACTTCCCATGTTTCAAGGGTTTGTTATTAGCACATAACATGCCTCTGGTTTTCCAATTAACCAGGTGCTCCACGAACCCGTTCCATACATAATCTGAATCTGTGATTATGACCAGTTCGTGGAGTTGATGTTGGACAGCAGTGAGGATGGCTTGATGCACACCTATCAACTCTGCCACCTCACTACTTCGGGGACCAATCTTGTACCCAGCAGAGGGTTCTGGGGACTCATTCACCCATGCATTCCAAGTTCTTTTTCCCCATTGTTGTCAACATGGTAAGAGCATCCGTCCACATAGACAGTGAGCATTCCCTCGCACTGGTCTTCTTCAAAGACTTTGTGTGGGGAATTAAGGTATGCCTCCATGTTGTCCTTGATTTTTAGACTTTTGTCCTCGAGACAGTTTTCTCTGGCACAATCATGCAAGTCAGCCAGACCTTGCGCGAGGGAACTCTTCTTGTTTTGGCCATATCTGACCTCCATAGGAAAGCCTTGCATTGACAGAATCCAGGAAGTAATTCGGGAATTACTCACATTTCCGGCCCGGATTCTGTCACTTTGGAGATATTGCAGAGGCTGATGGGGAGTCTCCACTATGATGTGTTCCCCCTGGATAAACGGGCGGTAATTCTTCAATGCCCACACCGTTGCCAGGAGTGCCTTCTCACAATCGTTGAATATTTCCTCAACAGAGGATAAAGTTTTGCTTGCATAGGAGATTACTTTATTGACCTTGTCATGCTTTTGATATAATACTGCAGTCAAGCATGTATTACTAGGTAAGCTTGGCAAGGCGCTTGTGAGAGGCTTCTTTTGAGCTGTCTTACTGCCTCGGATTGTTCTGGACCCCATTCCCACTTGACCCCCCCTTCAAGAGATGAATCAGGGGTCTGGTGATCTCTGCGTAGCCCTCAATAAACTTTCTGCTGTAATTAGTCAGTCCAAGGAGGCTCCTTAGTTCCCGCAGAGTTGTGGGGTCTTTCAGTTTCTGAAGTGCTTCCACTTTCTTTTCCTGGGGACAGAGACCCTGAGGAGTAATCTCATGCCCCAAGAAATTAGCACGGGTTCTACACCACTGTGCTTTCTGAAAGGAAAGTTTTGCTCCGGCGGCCCTCAACTGTGTCAGAACATAACGGATCTCAGCTACGTGTTCCTCCACAGATGAACTTTTGATGAGGACATCATCTACATAAGCCAGGTTACCCCTCGCACCCAGGTCGGGCATGGCCTTGTGTAGAAAAATGTTGAATTAATTGCCGGAGTTGAGGTATCCAAAAGGGAGTCCGGTTCCATGTGTACTGCTGGCCCCCAAAGTTAAAAGCCAGTTTGAATTGGTCCTCCCTACTGACAGGCACGGTCCAGTATCCATTGGTCAGGTCTATTGCAGTGAATACCTGTGACCCCTGGATCTGGGCCAGCCCTTGGTCAATGTAGGGAAGAGGCCATCGGGAAGTATGGACCCGTTTGTTGAGCTTCCTAAAGTCGGCACAGTGTCACCACTGGCCGTTTGGCTTCAATATTCTCAGCACCGGATTATTGAAGGTGCTGTGAACTGGACGGATTATCCGCCGGGACTCAAGGTTCTTAATTATTTCAGTAAGGGACTCCATGGATGCGAGAGGCAAGCGATATTGCTTCACAAACAATGGAGTCATGCCAGGGTCCGTGGGAATTGTTGTTGTGTGGATGTCGGTGCGACCACTGTCATATGAGTCCACCGCAAAGAGATCTTGGAAATCCAAGAAAACTTGTTTCAACTTTTGCTTCTGCTCCAGAGTCACACAGGCATCAGCTAGGTTGACTCTCTCTTCAACCATCTGCCTGAAGCCTGGAAAGACTTCTGGTTTTGCTATCTCAACGGCCTCCTGCAGCTGGGTGGAGAAGTCCCTGGTCAGAGTGCTGATTTGGACTGGAGGATTCAGGTGGGAAAGGCGGCCCTCATGGACCTGGAAAATCACCTCATCCCCTCTGAAGTCACAAGTCACATCTTCCTTACCATAACGGCAGGAAGTGTACACCAGGAGGTTCCCCCCATGCCGGGTAAAGATCCTGTCTGGTGTTACGTTGTCATCACTGTCACTGTCAAAACAGTCCTTGGCAATTGGTCCTAACAGTTCATTTCCTAAATCAATGGAAAAATGTCGGTCATCAACCGCCATTCCAATAATGGTGCCTGCGGCCAGAGTAATACTCTTTAAGTCGCTAGAGTTATCCACCTCTATTGGAATGGTGTCATGTTCTAGATTGACTAACAGTGTTGGGTTTACCCCAACCCTTGCTGTTGGAGAGAATCATTTAGATGAATATAAGCATCAGGGTTTTTCAATTTTTGTCCTCTTTTAACTTTCACTTCCAGGGAGAATTGTCGGGTCCTTTCTGGGATGGTGACTTCCTCTTTAATCTGAATTTCAACTGCATAAGGTAGCAATTGAGCTGACCTAAATGCTTTTTCTGGATCATCAAAGCCCATAGGATTATCCGCTAACCGGGACCAAGCTTTGAAGTTTATTAGGTCCAAGCTAATGGCAAAGCGATTGAGAATGTCACTGCCTAAGTAAAAGGCAGCAGTGACGTCTCGCACGACCCAACAATTATGGACTATGCTCTTGTTGCCAATGGAGATTTTGAGCAGACACCTGCTTGGCAGGAGATGTTTGGAATTGGGTGTTTCCAGATCCATTTCCCATTTGTCTATCAGTTTGAATGTGGGAATGGCTGGATCTTTTGGAAGTTGGCGGAACATGGCTTCACTGATGAAGCTCTTACCGTTGTTCACACACACTCGGGCGAGAACAGAGTCCTTCTCATCATTTAACTGAACAGGGATGACCAACTGCTCTCCAATTTGCTGAATATCAGCCAGGCTCTGAGCTGATTTCACATCTTTCTGGACTATTGGAGTGGGAATGTCTGATTGTGGATTAGTAAAGAATTTCAGAGTGTTTCCTTCCAGTGTGGAATACCACCTTAAACTGGAAGGAAGGTTGATTTTCAGAAATAGAGAGGACCCCCCCATCACCAGTCTGTTGTCCTACTGCTAATACTGTCACGTCTGGAATTTGGTTATTCTGGAAGTGAAATTCTACTTGGTCAGATTTTTGTTCAACCATGTGGCATGTGCCGTTTAAACTAACATGGTTGACACTCTGTTTTAATTTTATTGGTCGGCTAGTCTGGGTCCAGAGGACCTTGTTTACGCAATCTATTAGGGGTGACAACCTTCTCAGGAGGTCATTCCCTAGTAAACAAGGGGTGCCCTCTGGAGTCACTACTATGACCGGGTGTTTCACCTTGTGTCGTCCAATTTTAATGTCCAAATCTGCAGTCCCCTCGATGGGAATTTCCTTCCTGTCAAAGTTCTGAAGTTGTCCAGGAAGGGAGGTGAGAGGAATTTGGTAATTCTCCCCCCTTCCTGCATTTAGTTCGTCAAAGGCTCTTTTGGACAGAAGGGTAGCTTGGCATCCAGTGTCCACCACTGCCAAAATTGTACCCTGCCCCTGTACTTGTACCGGGGCATAGTATCTTCCCTCCTTCTCCTCAAGGGGGCACAGATAATGCACATTTTTGGACAACTGGTGGGCTAATTTTCTGGTTTTGGACATGCAAAGAGAAGAGATTTGGGCAGAATTATGTGGAGAGTCTTGGGAATCTGAAAGAAAAAGTTGGCACCCAGCAATGGGAGAAATTTTGGGTTCCCATGGTTCCAGTCCTGGGCCGCCCCCCCCCCCTTTTGGAGGCAGTCACCAGAATGGGTTTGAACCAGGGGATTTTGATGCTGTTGGTTCTGGGATGAGATGATGGGCGGCGCTAGCTCAGTCCCCACATCTACCCAGTCTGTCTGTGAATCCCTCAGGACCCATTTTTCCTTGGGAGGAGTTCCCCCATCTCTGAAGGAGAAGATCTTTTTCCCAGGATCCTCTGAGGATCCCTCTCCCTCAAATTAGAAGATCTGTACCTCCTCCTCAAAGTGAGTCTGTTTGGGTCCTTTGTTTCTCCTACCTCCTCTCTGCTCCTTGGGTGGCTGACTTTCAGGGGTAGGAGATTTTGTTTCCGGTTCCTGGGTTTCCAGGGGCTGTTTACAAGTGGGGAAGGAAGCTTCCTCCAAGGCTTTACACCCCCCTTCCCCTTGTGCCTCCTCCCTGGGAATCAGTGGGTTATCACGGTGCTGCCCCCGTCATTGTTCTGGAGCACCAGGCCCAGAGTTTGGGGCATTCTGTGCCGGCATGCTTATCTGGGGGTTCTGCTGAGCCCTCAGCACCCGACCCAGCTCCTGTGCCATATTTTGGACCTGGCGCTCTAACTGTGAAACCCGCTCAGGCTGATACGGGGTTCTGTTTGCTCCCCTGGGCTGATCCCGGGAAGGGTAGCTATCCCTTCTCTGGTAGTACCCCCGGTTGGGAAGATTTGGGTACCCCTCTCCCGGATTAGGTGGTCTAGGCTCAGGGAAGTGGGGAAAGAAGGATGGATGATTTGGGGGCTGGAAGTTGGGTGGATACTTGGGGAAAAAGTTCTGCCCAGGATTTGGGGAATTTCTGCCCTCCTGTGGGAAGTTAGGAGGGAAGTTCCCTGGGTTAGGTGCTTGGCTGGATCCCTGCTTGGGCTGGAGGAGTCCACACATAACCCAGGATGGGTCAGTTTCCCTTGTAGCGGGGATTTACATAGTCAGGGGAGTGAGGGACCCCATTTGTGGGACTACCTCCTTGACTCCCTGTCTGTGACTGGCCCGAGGGCCTTCTGGGCTTAGAATTATTCTGCACAGGCCATTTTTTAGGCCCCCCCCATCTCCAAATCCAAAATGGGGGCAACCTTTACCTCTGCCACCTTGGCAGCGGCAGGGGTGCTGGTCGGTTTGGGGCTCTTCTGCGCATTATTTTTATTTTCTATGGGCTTCTGCACCTCATAGATTCGGGTGGCCTGTTCAATGACCCAGTCTAGTGACCTTTTCTCATGAAAATCTCTCACTAGCTGGGTCATGATGTATTTGGGCAAGGCATGGAAAAAAGTGTTAAATTCTTTGCTGTCCGTGCGCACCCTTTTGGTAGTCTGCGCAAAGGCATACTTTAATTCCTTCACAAATTCTTGTGGGGCCTGATCCTCCCCACATTGCAAATTGTAGGCTGCCTTGCGAGCCTCTTGGGGGTTCCGGTGAACAGAAAAATGTTTCAAGATGGCCACCCTATATGTGGACCTTCTTGAATGGTTTTGGTCCTCCAGCCATGCAAAGAAACTGGAGTATTCTGGGGAGAATGTCCATTTGACGTACTGTATGCAGCTACTGCTGTCTTTCAAATGGAAAGTCTCCATCATTTGCTCAAAGAGCTCCAAGTGTTCCCACACAGAATACTTGGCGTTCTTGTGATAAGGCGTGATGACACTCCTTATTGGCTTAATTTGTTTTAAGGGGTCCTTAAGCAAGGCCCTTTTTGCCTTATTGGCCTTCTTGGTTCGGGTAACCCTGGTCCATTCATCCTCTGACTCAGAAGCACTGCTCCCAGAGGTGCCCGTCTGATCTTCCAGGTTTTCCTGAATTCTGCGAGCCTGAGAATGGCCGGCAGAATGTGGGGACCTAGTCTCTTGTGTCCTGGGACGCGCGGAGGAGTCTTCAGATTCCTCCTTGCTGCCTGGATTTGATGGGTACCCCCCCCCCCACTGACCTAACAGGGCAGAGGTTTTCAGAATGCCCTTAGAGGGCCTACTCACCCAGGGTTCCCCACTAAATTGCACTGTACTTGGGTGCCCATACCCGGATGTCCGCCCATCCATTCCTGGGAGGTACTGGCCTATGAGACCCATACTTTTGGCTGGATAGTAATCTGCCATCCCTGTGGCCCTGGGCTCATGTGCGCCATGGGACATGGGGGTGGCAGAGTCCAAGGACTGGGAGAGATGAAGGCCTCTGGTACTAGGGCTCCTGAGGTTATGCTCAGGTGTTTCCCTTTCCCAGCAAACCTCATCTCTGTCAGCCCCTGCTCCCTGTTGCCCTGTCAGAGCCTGCGCTTTCAGTTCCTCAATCACGGCCTTACTACAGTCTCTCCTGCATGGCTACCTGTTGCTGGAGCCTATCATCGTGCTGGCAGAGAGCCTCATTCTCTCTCTGTGCTTCCTGGTTAGTCTTGGAGTACTGGGCCAGTCTTTGCTGCAGGAGGGTTACCCCCCGAGTACCGTCCCTCCTGGCCTGCTCCTTTCTTTCCAGAGCATCTTCCACCCTCCTGGTGTGCTCTAACAAGTTCTGATGATCTTTTTGGAGGTCACCCAGTCCCTGGAGGGCCAGGTGATTTTCTTCCATTTTCTTTTTTAAGTGGCAGACTTCCTGGCCTAAGGTATCCCTTTCCTGAGTAAGAGCCTGCATCTGTGCCACCAGGTCGTCCTTCTGCCTTTGAAGGGCACCAGCTTTGTGGCGCTCTTCATCAAACTCTGCCTGAGTATCCAGGTCTTTCAAAATCAATGTATTGCTCTCCTCTTTTTCTCTATCCAATTGGCTTTGCAGGGTGGATACCTGCTTTGTGCATGCCCTGTTGAAATCTATCTGTTGCTCCAGCTTTTTCTGGCTCTGCAGTAGGGAGTCCAAACCTTCTTGATGCTCCTTCTGCAAGGCCAGAATTCTGGCATCCTGGTCTGATTTTTCCTGTTGCAGAATATCCATATCCTCTTTTATTTTAATGATATACTGTCTACTATCATTTTCTGACTCCTGTGCAGCCTCTGCTCAGAAGAGTCCAGGTCAGACTGGGCCTTCTCTAATGCCATCAGTTGCCTACTTGCCAGATCTTGGCCTTCAGCACATTTGTCCTGTATGGCTCCTATATATAAATATAAATATGCTGCTATCCTGACAATCTTGTAGTGCTCATCCTTGGCTTTAGGAGCCATATATAGTTCACTCAGGGCGACATGTAAGGGACCCTGATCTCTCCATATATCTGACCCTGTTGCAGTGATCTGGGGTGCGATTGCCTGCAACCGCACCGTCTGATCCTGTTCCGTCCATTCGCCTCTCACAAATAGCTTATGTAAGAGGTGCTCTCTGGCTATTTTGATGTCTACTAGTGTCGTCATTCTGGAAATTGATTTCCTTCCTGACTTACAGAAGTTAGTATTTTATTTTGCAAAAACAGACCGTTTCCTTAGAGCTTTCCTTTGAGGAGTGCTTTTTACAGCTTAACACAGCATGGTGATCCAACAGGGTTTATGTATCCTGTCAGTTAGCACACTGTATTAAGCTGCACAAGTGGTAGATCTAATCCAGACGTCCCGTGACGAGCCCCCACTTTGTAAGTAACTTCAATTCAGCACTCCAACTACGTCAATGCCTAGTCTGGGATGCCCAATGGAAGCCCTTATTTATATATTTTTATGACAAGTTCATAAATCTGGATGATGAACCCTTATATAACGCCCCTCTCTTTGAACCCCCCTGACCTCACTGAGCCAAGAAGTATGTTTGTTTTGCAAATTAAAAGATTTATTTGAAAAATTAAACAATATATATCACACTTTTATGAATAAATTAATATTTGATAGCACTCTTATGAATATGACAGTAATCAACAATGGATAATATTATAGTAGCACAATTCTTTAATTACTTAGGAGTTGGTATATAAAGGATAAGGTAGCAAAGAATACTTTGTATGGTTTCAATGAAAAGCAATGATGGAAAGAATGCAGCACAGAAATAAACTGATCTGGTTTCGACAATAGATAAGATGATCACCTTTTTCTTTATGACAACTCACTCCCCCCGTATGCAATATGAAGAGATGGAAATGAGGGCACACAAGTTTTCAGGAATACAATCAAAAGCAGTTCAGTTCCCCCCTAACCAGTTTAGAGCAGCCGGTATGCTTTTAAACAGTCAAAAATACTTTTACATGTGATTTGCAATGAAGTGAAACATATGCTAAAAATTATTTTAATTTCCTATAGGAGATTCGGGGTAGGTGACAGCTACTTTGAATCAGTTCAGGTCAACACTAGCAATGATTCAGGAATGATTATCAGGTTGAAAACAAAATTCAGCAGTGCAAGCAAGAGACAGCTATTGAAATTGAGCTAGTTTGCAATTCGCAGCACTTTTTCTGAGTGCGTTGATCGCGATTACAGAAAAACTATAAGGAGTTGGGGTTCGTTGGAAAGCTTAGGTTCTTAGCTTTAAAATTAAAGTTAAATCTCGCTTCTAGGACAAACGGTTCAAATGATACGGATGTTTTTGTGGAGGTAGATTTTCAGAATGAAATCAAGATTTCAGAATGACAATTGCGCTTTGACAGGTTGGAAATCACAGAATGGACACACGGTTTCTATGCAGTTCGGGACAGGTTGATACTCACTCCTAATTTTGGACTGGAATAGGCCGCCACTGGCTCTGCTCACATCAAATCTGATGTGGGTCTGGCACTGCACAGCGGTCTGGTCTGGTCTTGGCACAGAGGTCTGGTCTGGGTCTCTGGTTCCGGCAACAGTTCTTGGCAAAGAAGCAGAAACAGCACAGCCCGGCGGTTTTATTCTGATGTGCCCCTTGGAAGTCTGGGGTAAAATCAGTTTGCAAGATTGGAAGGCCAGCTGAGAAGAGTTCAGCTTGCAGTAGGCCCTCTGCTTCAAAGTTCTGGCATCTGGAGTCTGGTTTTCTTGTGCAGAGCGTCCTGCCAATGTTCAGGTGATGAGTGAATCTGGAAGTCCCTCACTAAGGCTTGCCATCCTTACTTATAGCAGAAATTGCATCACCAGAATGGGTGTGTGCGTGGGCATAACTAAGCCTGCCCCTCACAACTTATCATTGGCCAAATTCTCTTCTCTCCCCTTGATTGGGGGAAGGAAATGGAGTGTCATCGTGATGAGGTATGTTTATGGGTCAGAGAATCCTCCGCTTGTCACTTTGCACACAAATCTATTTTTGATTCAAATGCATATTTATCTATGTACAATTTTTCTAATATTATATGTCCAGTTAACATATTTTCTGTAGCACCAAACCATCTGATCCCTGTCTTTGTAAGATGTTGTGTCCACTTCTGACAGGATTCTGCCCTTTTCATCCAGAACACAATATCTAAATTTTTCCAGAATGTACACAAATGTGCGCAAGGAATATGGGCATCAGATGATGAAGTGTCAGATTTTTAACATACAGACATTTGGAGCAATACCCTATTTTCCGCTACTACCCCCCAGAACATACCACTGAGTCTTAACACCTCTTAAAATGTGCACAGAAAAATCACAGGAATAATCATATTATTTATATAATTTTGACAATTTTGTACTATGAGTTATCCATCTTTTTAAAATTATGCTCTAGCCCAGATGGGTGTGGTTAAGTCCCAAAGCACATGGGGGAATTTCTGATTTGTCCACTTCCTCCAAGCTCAGCTGGCTCACAGAGGCAGTGCCCCTCCCAGTTCCTTCCAAGAGGAAGCCATTTACGACCTCCTGATTTAGCAATTGCTTTGAGGCAAGGGAAGGTTATTGTTCTGTTTCCCTGCAGTCCCAGGAACCCCTCCCCTGATTCAATCAGAGAGGTGTAATCTCCTTTTGGTGGGGGCAGCAGAAGGCAGATCAGGCCTGTGAATGCAGTTGCTAGGCAAGTTTCAACTCCTGTCGGGGGTAGTTGCCGGGCAGAATTCAATCCCTTTAAGCCAGGCTTCAGCCAAAGGTCACTTTTGTTCCAATTTTATTTCATTCAAATCAAACTTACAATTTGTACACATGCAGCTAGAACGCTGATTCTAAGTTCAAAACTATGACATTTAAACAGCTACAACCTATGTGACACTCAAAAGTAGGTCACTCATTTATTTTAAACATTTTGATTTTTGTGGCTTTACATCCAATTTCACTTGAGCTGCTGACATCCACAGCTCAGCCATTTTTGTTATGAACATTATTTTAGGCTTTTAATCTTTCCAGATTTTGTATGCACACAAGACTTCATTCTACCAGACGTCTGCTGGTGTTCAGTAAGATTTTTGAATATCTTGCAATGTTTGAAATAGGCATTTTGAGCTTGCATTCAGAGAAACAAAAGGTGATTTCAAAGTGCTTTTTGACCTAACAGGCACTGCTGTTTTTCCTTTGGCACCACGTTTCACTCATGGCGCTTCTGGCCCATCACGCTCGCACTGGTGGGTGGCAGGTCAGGCGACCATTTTGGTGTGCGCAAAAACTGCGCGGTTTTCCTGGATTCTGGCGCAAATGTGGGCTTTTCAGCCATCTTGGATTTTCTAAGCCCGCAGCACCAAATGTTGCAGCATAATAACTCGAACATGGGTCAATACACCTGACAGTACTATCATCCAGAACGTTACCTACATTTTACAACAAATTGAATGTTTTCAATTGCAACCTGACGTAATGTGTACTCTTTTCATGCACTATGCCCTATGATATCCCATGCCCGCAGGGCCGGCCTTAAGGGCAGCAGCGCCCTGGGCGAATTGGCGCCCCCCCTCACCCACCACACCCCCCATGGTTAACAGGGGGTGGGGCGGAAGGGGGCGGGGCCAGGAAGGGCAACTTTTTTTTTTTTAACCTCTTACCGTTAGTACCCCATTGTCATTGAATGAGCCCGCTGCCGCAGGTTCATTCAATGACAATGAGGCGCCTGCCACTACACCAGCTCAGGGGAGCCCTTGAAAGACTCCCCCGAGCTGGCGTGGCGGGGCAAAAGGCGCCCTTGGGGGGCGTGGTGCCCAGGGCGGTCGCCCGTCTCGCCCCCCTAAGGACGGCTCTGCATGCCCGAACAAAAAAAAAATGTGTTGGTTTTGCCAATGCGTGTTATAAATTTCGTTTCCTTTTCATGGTATTCCATGTAACTCCATACCAAAACGTTTAGCTATTTAATAACACATCCACAAAGGATATCAGTTAGCTCCCCACAGCGAAATAAGCAAGACACTCGTAGCTTCGGAATGGCGCATGCGCTGCGGCAGTCACCAGACTCAAAATGTTACCTGAAGTACTGGGCTCCGTGCACATCAATGTACAGGCTGCTGCAACCCACTACTGGGGGATGAAGGATGGTGAGGACCCTCACATCTAACATGGCCGCCTCTGCTGTTATGGACCTGCGTCTGTTTCACGAGTCCCTTTTTTGTGTCACTACGTTCTTAGAACAGTCAGTTTCTCTTACTGTGGCAGGGCTCTGGGTGGAGTTTTCCGGAAGCGGAAGTGACGAGCTTAACGGAAGTAAGAAAACGACCGTAAGGCTGCCCGAGGACGGAAAGGCTACGGCTGTTTTTTTTGGGCGATTTGCCGTGAGGATTGTTAAACCGACTGCCGCGGTGAGTGTCGCTTTTTAACGCTGGGGCCTACAGATCAACTTGGGGTGACAGGTTTGGCGAGGTAGTTAGACCCGTGTGTATGCAGCGACATGTAAGATGCAAATTGGGAGGGGTGCGGCTAGAGGCGCGGCCGGTGCTGTGCGGGGGCGTGTGGCCTAGCCCAGTCTCTGAGCGCCATTAAAGCTGACGGTAACTGTGGGGTGAGCGTACATGTCTTTTAATAAAAGAAATCCTAGCTATTCTAAGACCTTGGATCTCGATTTCCACGGAGGGGTGGGGTGACATAGTGGTAGGCCCTGAGAGTAGTTTCTTTCTTTCCTTTATGCGCCTCCTCTCTATATGCCCGAATCTCTTTAGGCTGCTGATAATATCGATTTCAGTGTATTTGATCCAGTTTTCTGTGCGTTCCGAGAAACGAAGACTATTTTCTTATTTTTTTTTTTTTGAATGAACGCTCAGCTCGCAAACGTGCTCTATAGATGCGCCGCCCCACGCTGTCGATCTCCCTGATAATGATCGGCATTTCTTAAGCTTGTTTGCCGTTCAGACCGTTTTTGTCTACCACGAAAGGATTTTCATCTCTGGTCTCACATTCGTGCGTGATTTCCTATCAGCTTGCGGAACACAATGTGTCCTTTGTTGGGAATAGATTTTTGCTGTAAGGGTCTACGACATGGAAGCTTTGCTCCAGATCAATGATTTCGTTGTGAAGACTTGATTAACACTTGCTACCAGAAGATCTTGCCTTAAGTAAACCTCCACCAGAAGTCTTTTTTCTCTATTACGAAACAAACTGATTCCAACCTACAATTATACAGTCCCCCACACGCTTCCCTTAGAAAGATGTTCATTTTTTAAGCTGATAAACTTAATGTTTCGTCACGCACAACTGGAATCTTTAGCCATCGTCTTCAAACCAAAGCGCACCCCGCCCCCCTTTCCCCCTACTTATATTAGCGAGGGACGGTGGCGAGAAGTGTCCAGTTATATTTCGACTGCTGACTACTGGAAGCTTTTCTATCACTCGCCTCTTAACACTTTCCCAAACCCATTCTACACAAACATAGTGACCAGAATTGTTAAGCCCCAATGTATCCCTGGACCCCATGGGGTTTCACGGTAACCTATCCATTGCATAGTACAACTATGCTCACTTACATATTTGCGTTTTTTGACCCACACTTTTGTTACTGTGTTCACGTCATTTCTTTGATCAATGAAGATGCCTTATACATTATCTTTTGTCTAAGTTTGGTGTGCTTGTATAACGCATGCGGCAATCCTTTCCATTCTTCACTTTAATTTAATGTATGTACTTGTTTGGTTTATGGTTAGTATACTGAGGAAGGGGCTATTTTGAAACGGAGTTATACCGATTTGACCTGAGACAGATGGTGCATCAATTTTTTTTGTGTTTTTTTTACTTTCTCCTCACTGCAGCCCACCACTGAGGTAGCACATTTTCTGCTCACTGTCATCCATAACCGCCCATATTTTAATGGGTGTATGTAATTTAGTCCAAGAGTAATATTTTCATGGTGCCAATATGGTACGTGAGTAACTTGTAATATCTGATTAACAATTCAGTCAACATTTCTCACGGTCTGCAAAATCGTGGCGAGTGGTCGCAATAGATTTTCCTGAGGGCAATCCTCTCATTTTGAAACTAGGAATGTGTGAAAGGGAGAATTTAAATGCCTCGAAAAACAATTTTAAACCAATGGGATTTATATATAATGTGAAATATTGCAACTCATGTAGGACATGCATCTGCAGCAAGCTATGACTAACTCATTGTTTACCTTCAGAAGTTCCAGCTTACTGTATGATGCTGGATACCTAAAATCTGTCGTACTTTTACCCATGACCGACTATTTCGGTAATTGACACACCTGATGGGTGAGTGCCTGTGGTTTTGCTTACGTTGGCTGGCTCCCTGTTTTCTACGCTATAGTCCGGAGTTTAATCGCTGTGTAAACATTTCTCCCCCCCCCCCACCTCCCTCCAGTGGATCACCCAACTGTGGTAACCAGTCTTTATGGTCCGAGCAATGGACCAAAGGTGCTGGGGCCTTCCAATCGTACCTTAATTTTTTCTGGTTTGTTGGATGCAGGGAGCATGCTTAGTCTAGTTCGATTAGTACTGATAAGGAGTTCCATGTGATAATGGAGTCGTTTTTTGTGGCAACATTATCATAGGGAACCTGCGGACGACACCCCTGCTTCCATTTACCCCATATATGATGTGCTCAAAAACAAATGAGCAATGACATTGAACCCAAAGACACTCACTCCTATTATTGATTACCACATGGTGACAATGATTGCTGTTTGGCAAGTTTAATACACAAAAAAGCATTGATTATCAATTCACAATGTTACACAATGATACTCAACAACTTACATACAATATCTATACATGATATGTTTAGTGCTCAACCAGCTGGTCAAGTGGCACAGCGAGTAGAGCGCCCGCTTGGACATCCGTGCAGAGCCTGCTGACGCAGGTTCGAATCCCGGCAGGGCCAAACTCAGCCTTTCATCCTTCCGAGGTCGATAAATGAGCATCACACACCAGCCAGTATTTTGAATTCTGATTCTCTGCAGTCCTATCGGGATTAACAGTACAATTTTTTTGGCACTAATCTGCACAATGCGTAAATGGGGCACTGGCACTTAAGTCATATTGTCAACACGACTGTTTCGGCCTACGAGAGCTGGGTTAGTAAAGCTGCTGTTGGGTCGGCCTTCATCAGGACAGGGTACCTTTACTGTGGGAGTATCTTGTGGACTTGCATTTAGTTGATATAACTGTATGGAGGTAAGGGGGGGCGTGGCTTGGAAGCCATGTGAGAGGACGCGCTCTTGGAAGAGCTCCTGAAGATCCTGCATTTATCCTGTGTAAAAGTGCATTGAGACTAACTTTCGCGAGTCAGGAACGAAGGAACCCGTCCATGAATGTATGCTGCATAAATATTGAGGAGCTGAATCCTTCGTAAGCCCGGCAACAACAGAAAAATTGCGATCGAAGATCCGGGAGTCACGGCCCGGACGGAGGGAAGATGGCGGCCATGCCGGACAACGGAGGAGATACATGCGGGGCGATGAAGAGGCATTCTCGTAGTGATCGGTGGCAAAGTAAGCTGTGAAGTGTGAGAATGGCCTCTAGGAGAGAACCGGCGAGTCTCGGTGGGCACCGATTACTTATCACGGGCTTTGGACAGTGACGGTCAGTGGTCGGCACTAGGACCCACCCGAGCTGACCACCCGCCTTGGGTGCCGGAGCATCGCGTGCTGGTCAAGCGGCAGCCTTGGGACGGAGGGCCCACATTGTGTAGGAACTCGCTGGTAGGGACCCAGTCGAGTGGCGGAAGGAGTGACTGCGGAGGTACACTTGGTGCGGGAGAAGCGACTCGCTCCATTGCGAGCGGAAGGTGGGCTCCTCTCTCCCGGGGTGGGGGTGAGGCGGGAGTGTACGGGCCCGCGACATACAGTGGTGGTGGAATGGCGAATAAATCCGTCAGACAGAAAGTGAAACAACCCACATTGGATGAGTTTACCAAGACACCACCAGGCCCAGAAAGTGCTCGGAGCAAGGAGAAGCCATCTGCAGGCGGCATGGCCGCCGCTAGCCCAAATCAGGACGTGTTAGTTGCGCTCGCAGAATTGAAAGCGGATTTGAAAACCGCTTGGGAAGCCAAGCTCGAAATGGTGGTGGCGGACCTGAAAACAGTGCTTGACCTCAAAGTGGGAGAAGTTCGGGAGGAGGTGAACCTACTTCGACAAGATGTGAGGACTCTGTCGGAGCGCACGGAGAGCCTGGAAAAGGAGGGGAGCGCCAACACGGCAGATTGCGCCTCACACAAGGCCGACCTGCATGTCTTGGAACAGAAAGTGCGCAACCTGGAGAACAGGGCCGAAGAAGCAGAAGGGCGCGCCCGGAGGAATAATATCCGTGTAGTGGGCATCCCGGAAGGATTGGAGGGTCACAACCCCACGGACTTCATTGAGAATATGTTGCTCCAAGAGATCACTGGGGGAGTGCTGTCGCAGGGTTTTGCGGTGGAGCGAGCGCATAGAGCATTGGCCAGGAGGCCTCCGCCGGGCGGTCCGCCCAGGCCAATGATAGCCAAAATCCTTAACTACCGAGACAGAGAGAGGATTTTGGAGCATTTTCGCAAAGGAGGAACCATCAAGAGGGGGGAGGCCACCATAACGGCCTACCCAGACTACACCATGATGGTGCAGAGGAGTCGGATGAACTTTGCAGCGGTCAAAAGGAGACTTAGAGAGGCGGGGAAGAAGTATATGCTCCTCTACCCGGCCAAATTGAAGGTGATCCACAACAACAGATCCTTGTTTTTCGAGTCGCCTGAGGAAGCCATGGGTTGGTTGGACATGCAGGGCAGCCCCCAGGAGCCGGAGGTCCAGGCTGATGAAGGTGGCAATAAGAGTTAAGTGCGCTACGACGATAAAGAGTGCAGCCAGAAGACTATGGGACTTGAATATAGTTACTGTTATGGCCGGGGGAGGTCGGGCCTGGAACTGAATGATCAATGCACTGTTTGCACCGTACCTGTGGTTATACGAAGGAGCCTTTCGGGGCTAGTCCATTCACCCCCATTTAGTGTTTTTTAGTTAAGTGGCCGTTAGGGCGACTTTACCCTACTGGGCTCTGTGTGTAACAGCCAGAACTAGATGTGGGGGGGCCTGAGTTCCCGAGGTGGAGCTGGGCAACAGTTGGGGAGGGTGTTGGGGGGACGGGTGGGGGGAATGGGGGGTGCGGGGAAAGTTGGGGTGTACATAGCGTTGGGGAGTTTAAGTTTGACCGCGAGCCCTGGGAGTACATTTTGGATGAGATATCTGGACGGCACGGATGAGCGGGGTGGGTTGGGGGGGAGTGGGCAGGATACCAGTGAATTATGGGGGAGCTAAAATTGCTAACATGGAACGTCAGGGGTCTCAATAGCTATCTAAAACGGAATAAAGTCATGCTATACTTGAGAAGGCAAAAGATAGACATCGCATTGTTGCAAGAAACGCATTTGACCCGAGATAAACTGGAGCTGGTAAAGAAAAAGTGGGGTGGAACGGTGGTGGGATCCACGTACTCGGCTTATGCCAGAGGTGTACTGATCTGGGTGGCGCCACATGTCCCGTTTCAACTGAGGCAGGAAATCTTGGATACTGAGGGGCGCCTGGCTATGGTAAGAGGGGCAATCGAGAATAAAGAGATGTGTGTAGTGAACACGTATGCCCCGAACCAGGGCACGGCAGAGTACTATCGGACTATGAGTGCCAGCCTGAGCTGGTGTGTTGGGAGTGCGGTGTTCTGGGGAGGGGATTTTAACTGTGTGTTGGAGCCGGGGATGGATAGATCCGACGATAAAGTGACTAGGCCCGCCCCGGCAGCCCGGGCGCTGCGGACGCTGCTGCGAGACTTCGAGCTCGAGGATGTGTGGAGGACTAAGCACCCCAATGTGAGACAGTACTCACACTACTCGGCCCCGCAGCAGTTGCACACCAGGCTTGATTATATCTTTGCCACATCGGATGTCTTGACAGAGGTGTCCAGGGCGGAATATAAAGCGAGGGTCCTATCGGACCACTCGCCATTGGTGGTGGGTTGGCAATATGGCCGCCCCAGAGCGCGGATCCCGACGTGGCGTCTGCGCGCAGAGGCGCTTAAAGACCAGGTTTTCAGGGAAGATATGCGGGAGGAAATAGCTAGTTATTTCGATACCAATACTGGCAGCGTTGATTCGGCGGGAACTCTGTGGGAGGCTTTTAAGGTTGTGATGCGAGGGGTGGCGATTGCCAAATCGAAAGGCTTGCAGAATGGGGTCCTGGTTGATTTACAGAGGGCAGAAAGCCAGTTGGAACGGGCGTTGAAGAGCGAGCCCATAGACAACGAGCTGGTGCTTAAACTGCAACAGCAGTGTACGGAACATTGGGGGAGGCTCTGTAACCTAAACTATAAAAAATATATTGAGAGACAACACGCGGGAGGAGACAAAACGGGCCGTCTCCTGGCATGGCTATATAAGAAAGAAACCCCGAGACCCCCGATTAGGACGATTACTAGAGAGGATGGGAAGCAGATAGATACCCAAGAGGGCATAAACGAACAATTTGTGAATTACTATAGGGAATTGTACGGGGATCCGGGTGGCGGTGACCGGGAGGATATGCTGGAGACCCTGCAAGATATTGGGCTGCCCAGGATAAGCACGGAAGAAAGAGAGGAATTAGATGCCCCGATAACATTGGAGGAGTTGGAGGCGGTTGTCCGGCAACTACCCACTAGTAAGACCCCAGGGACGGACGGCCTGCCCAGCGAATTTTACAAAACCTTTGGAGCGGAAGTGCTCCCCCCGATGCTTGATATGCTCAATGAGGCGTTCGAGACGGGGAGGTTGCCGGAATCGCTCAGAGAGGCGGTCATTGTACCGCTCCCTAAGCCCAATAAACCCAGGCATAGTTGTGGGTCGTACAGGCCAGTATCTATGCTGAATCAGGACAGCAAGATACTAACGGCTGTCCTGGCAAACAGACTGCGGAGGGTGATAGGTAAACTGGTACACCCGGACCAAACAGGGTATGTCCCGGGGAGGAATATCACCCAAAACCACAGACGCCTCCACCGGGTGATAGAGATGGGATCCATTAGCGACGGGGAAATGGCGATAGTGTCGTTGGATGCTGTAAAGGCCTTCGATTCGGTTAATTGGGGGTGGCTGCTGACGGCCTTGAGAGAATACGGACTGGGTCCAAGATACGTTAGATGGGCGGAGCTGCTGTATAGTGCTCCACTGGCCAGGGTCCGGACGGGGGCAATCATATCCGAGAGATGGCAACTCAGCAGAGGCACTAGACAGGGGTGTCCTTGGTCCCCGATGCTGTATATCCTGGCCCTGGAACCCCTGGCACTGTACCTGCGGCAGCAGTACGACATTGTGGGTATTGAGATTGGGAGGGAAAAGCATCTGATATCCCTGTATGCGGACGACTTGTTATTGTACCTGAGTCATCCGGAGGAGAATTTACAGTATATCCTGGACGTGATGGGGAGATATGCGAGGTTGTCAGGCATAGCGGTCAACCCCCAGAAGTCGAACATTTTCCCATTGGGCTGCTATACGGGTGTCCCCATAGAGAGGCTGCCGGTGCTACAGGTGCCCTGGGCAGTTAACACGTTTCGTTACCTGGGAATAGATGTCTACCACACGGTAGAGAAAGAACATAAGTGTAACACTGAGATGGCTGTTGAGAAGATACGCGCATGCATGAGTTTCTGGCAGAAGTTGCCCCTGGCGATGATGGGGCGTGGAGCAATGATTAAAATGGTGGTTCTGCCTAGGCTGCTACACTACTTTAGTAACATCCCATATATGATCCCTAAGGGTTTTTTTGCTAAAATAAATGGGGTTTGCAGAGAGTTCCTGTGGCATGGCACTCGAAACAGGGTAGCACTCTGGAAGTTGCAGAACTCTCATGAAAAAGGGGGAGTTAGACTCCCAAACTTTGAGGCTTATTACATAGCGAGCCAACTACAGTTTGTATCCAAATGGCTTTCCGACGAAGAGACCCCAGAACTTAGATTATTCGGGCATGATTGTGCCCCATTTTTCCTGAAGGAAGTCATTTGGTTGCCAGAAACTGTTACGAGAAAGTACCCGGCGATGGTGAGGCTGGGATGGAAGATGTGGAGACGAGCATGCAAACTGATGGGAGACCCACTCCCGTGTTCTCCGCAGATTCCACTAGTTGCCCTGGCGGGGGTAGACGGACAGCTGAGGGGGATTATTAGGACCTATTGGGAATCTGTGGGGTTGGTGACATTGGGTGATGTGTGGCAGGAGGGTGCCATCAGAGCGTTTGAGGAACTTAGCGGGGAGGTTGGATTACATGGAGGCCAATATGTAACATACCACAGATTGGGGAGGAAAATTCGGGAACTATGGCCTGAATTTACCTTGGCAGACGAATCGGAGGTTATGCTGGAAGGGATATACGACACGACGGAAGGGGGACATGAGATCTCTAGGTTGTATGAGATGGTGATGTTGAAGGTTGGGAAGGAATTGACAGGCCTACGATCGGAATGGGAGTGCGAGGTGGGGACCCAGATGGGAGATGGGATGTGGGAACGGGCTCTAAGATACCACAGGAAAGTATCTCGAAATGCCAGACTGCAGCAGGTACAGCTATATGTCACGCACAGAGCGTATATGACCCCACTGCGGATATCCAAATTCCGGAATGCGGGCAGACAGGCGTGCCCTAAATGCGACGAAGAAAATGCGGACATGACGCATATGTTCTGGGCATGCCCAGTGATCGAGGGGTTCTGGAGGGAGGTGGCGCGCAAGCTAGGAGAGAAAGGGGTCACGCTTGCCATAGACACCGCCTGGGCATGCCTGCTGGGTGGGTTTTCCAGACCTAGGAAGCAGAAACATGTGTGTAAACTGAAAGACTTGGCGTATGTGCTGGCCAAACGGAGAATAGCCATGGGCTGGAAAAAATGTAGCAAGCCACGGGTTGAGGTGTGGTGGAATGACCTACAGAAATGGGCGGAGGCCGAGACAGCAGTGTGGCAGGAGGCGAGTTGTATGTCTTGGGAGGAGGAACTGGCCTCTTGGATGGCATGGAGGACTTTGATATCTTGCATATTTGGGACAGGGATGGCTTCGGGAGGGTCGGATGACAACGAGGCCCGCTCATGTGCGGCAGATACGGAATGTGACATGGAAACTGGCTCGCGAGGGGGGAGGGATCAGGGAGGTAGTGCGCACTAATGATTAAATGCTTTATTGTAATATTGTTAATTGCACTACGGTTTGGTTTGTATTGTTGTTTGTGTTGAAAAATCAATAAACTTTTTTAAAAAAAAAAAAAAAAAACTGTATGGAGGTAAGGTCTGGGTGTCCATATCGTCCGGACTGGGGGATGTAGGATTCGGTTACCCGATATGGGTCCAATCCGCTCTTCTGTCGACTGGATGAGTCGGTGTTACAGCATCAAGGTGCTGATTAGTCCAGAATGGATTGGTGCAACGTCCACATGGGATTGTCGGTACTGAAAAACGGGGGGGGCGGGCGTGGTAAGACTCCAGACCGCAGCATAGCCTGCAGTCGTGTGCCGAGTACACCAGGAGCCCCGTATTTTATAATATACCACGTATACAATGTGGCCTATGCCGTTTCCTGGCAACTATTTGTATGGGGACAATATCACCCGGGCGCTTGAGAAACTTGCTGCATAAACCTCTGTCAGATGACTGTTTTGTGTCAAATAAAAATGTATCTCCATATTATAGTTATCTTATGATGAATTGGGGGAATTTTGATATGTTCCAGCACTTTGGGTTGTAGAGGCGTTTATGCAGTGTACACAACTTTTACTCCTTTATGTGTACCTCATTTCATTTTTGCAATACTCATTTGGTATTGGATCCCTCACATGTCTTATGTTTTTATGTTTAATCCAGTGAAAACTGTTCATTCTGAATTGCTTAGACTGTTGTGCGCTTTTATTATAATTATGTTGATATTTTGCAGAATTCCCTGTCCTGGCTTTGTCTATCTCCGAGGCCCTTTTTGAATTGAAGTTATATACGTTTTGTCTGAATTTGCAGAGGTCCTTCACCTCCAGCGGGGTTCTGGCTACAAGTGCAGCAGGCAGATCTTGCTCCAGTAGCAGTTATGTGCCCAATGGATGGCTAGGGAGCAGTGCTTGTCCTCTTGGAGCTCTCATTTGCTTCACTGGCTGTGGACTTGATAAATGCTACCTCTCCCAAACTGTCCATATTCTTGAAATCCAGGAAGAAATTCAATCAAGGGAAGCCCCCCCCCCCCCCCCCCACCTCTCTTATAAAAGTCAGAGCCACTGGCGATAACCAGTCTAATACTTGTTGAGAACCTGTGATTGTTTGCATCACACCCAAAGTACTTTTCTGTGGCTTTTCCTTCCTCTCTCCTACCACTTCCTGCAATCTAAATGGATCCATTTTCCCTTGTGCAATGCCTGACTGCATAAACTCGCCCCTTCTCTAGCCTTGTAATTCAAAATCCCTTTGTGAAGGCCTCCGCAGTTATGTAATGGCCTCTTTGAAACCAGGATGCCAGGAGATCTGTTGAGTCGCTGGGAGTGAGGAGTTACCCATCCTCCCAATACCAAAGGGCGCAGGCATTCTGTCCTTTGTCCCATTCACTGGACTGCAGGCATGCAGGTGCTTGGAATCCTCATTGCCTGAGCTTACGGGGTTGGCAATTGAAATCAGATGGGGCTTGGATTGTGAGCCAATAGACCACCATACTAAACCCTAGGTATGGCTTATATTTCCAGATATCATGATTGTTTAGCAAAACTTAGATTTTTATGACAGAGATGCAGCTTTAAATACAGCCTCAGAGGTACAGGGCAGTTGTGATCTCTGAACATGGTATTTTCCACAGGAGAGCAAGAGCTGTACATGCGCTAGAGCACAGGTGCACACTTTCTATGGAGTTTCATTAGATGTGGTTCTGGTTAAGTGTACCCTTCCTTCCAGAGATGGACTACCTGCTTCGTTTTTTACTGTCACATTAACAAAAAAAGCCAGTTTCCCTGCCCCCACGAGGCGGCAATTGTTCTAAAAGGCTCTTGAACAAGTTAAAACTAAAAACATTGCATGTGGTGCAAAAGGAGGCTGACTTGTGTAATGTAGTGAAACGGCGCAGCGCTGTTCAAGGTTACATGTGGCAGAGGATAGGAATATACCTGCACTAGACTGGTGGATTTGTGATTCGCACTGCTCTTTTACAGAGTCCACAGTTACAAGTTAATGATCTGGCTTTTCTTGTCTAACAGTCAAAACCTGCAGGGACTTGTTATCCCTGGCTAACAACTATTTGTACTGTGCCGTTGGCAGGATTGTTCCACGCCCATGTTAACATTGTATGGCTCCAACTGACAAAAGACCCCCCCCTCCACTTACTACATTGTCTGGCGGTTTTTACTCTGGAGAAACTCTTACATTTCTGGTTAATAGCGATTGTACCATCCTGTAACACTCATTCTTCTTCTGGCTTAGAGTATTTACTGAAATAAAAGTACTATTTGGAAGCAATGCATTTACCATTGTGATGCATCTTCTGTGCAGGGCAGTCACAGCTATAGAAAATAATTACTTCTAGTTTCTAGTCTGACTGTTCTCAAAATTCTGAACTTGCACAAAGTTAATTTGTGGGAGTGTGACCTTGCTTTGACAGTGCTCTTGGGTTTTTAAAAATGACAGACGGGTGCATGTTTTCAAAATGTGTAGTTTCTGATCAGACCTATCCTTTTTGGCCAAAGGCTGTTTAAACGGGAGGGTCATCCAAGTGGAGTTTGACCCCTTTCCACCTGTTACTATTATATGGAGTCAGTTCAACAGTCAGCTTTGTCTGTTAAAACGTGTCCGTCAATGCTTGCTCTCCGGGTGGTATACTTCCTACTGTGACCACCTTCATAAAGCAATCCAATGGCTGACAGTTATGACGCTCCTACAGCTGTAAAATATCAGGAAGCTTGACCATTTCATGTGAAATTAATTTTGTTTTGTTTAATGCAATGTTTGCAGTTAAGGTGTACGCTAAAGTTTCACCATCACATTCTTAGCCATTCCCCTGCTTGAGACGGCATTGAAGCTACCACAAGAATGTTAACAAAACCCAGTGAGGTACACGATTTTTATTTGTGCTTCCTCCTAACAAAGCTGTACAAAATACACTTGGCTTTCTTTAACATTTATATTGATATTCTTTGGAAATGCAAGTGTCCCTCATTACAGTGGTATCTTTGGGTCTTATACCAAGGTGCCCTATCTAAATACCATACTAGTGGTGTTGCAGCGTAATGTGTTCATTTTAGTTGAAAGCATTCGACTGTTGAAAGTGGCATGCCCGTTAATGTGGTTAACAGTGCAGTTTGAATTGGCTTGACAGTGTAGTTGGTAGCATGGCCATCCAACATTGTTGTATGTCTGTATCTGGCAAAACTGTGTGATAATAAAACGCCTCCAAAAAAATCTGGTTTTGTTTTATATTTTAGTGCTAATTATGGAGCCCACATATAACTAGTGTACTGAGACCATTGTAGAAAGCTCACCCTGCAGAACCCACAGCACTATTTGATCAAACAAATTCTGCCACAAACTTACAACAAATGTGCGTGTGCATGTTTCCATTGGGCTTTGACTGATGTGTAACAACCCTTTTATTAAATCCAATGATGCAGGTAATTCTGTTTGAGGGGATCTGCTTATCGGGATCCAGCCCCAACTGCTCATAAATGCAATGCTCCCTGCTAACATTTATAGTGAATGCCTATGCATTTGCTGACACCCCAAGATGCTTGCCTGCCGTGTCACACCACAAGTTGTCGTATATGCAGTTCTCATAGCTGCAGGGACCGAATGTAAATACATCTAAATCAAATTAGAATTGTCTAACTGACTCAGTCTGGTGGTACATTGAACTTCACATGTACGTTTATGCTTTGTTGTGGCAAGGTGGCTGCTAGTGTCGCACAATTATACATCCACAGCAATTTAATCTAGTGTTCGATTTGTGAACACGGTTAGGCTGTCATGGGGTGGTGTGTGAGAGCTGTCTGGCCTGGATGACTCCAACTTCCACGTAGCACAATGGAAAGGAAGCTGCCTCTTTGATCCTCAGGTGTAAAGTGTAACACCTTCAATAGGAATCAGTTTTTCAAATGCAGCACTGAGATAACAAAGCCACGCGTGTACCATGGTGCAGGCCACTGGAGTTGATTTGAAGTCTGCAGACACCGGGAGGGGCAGAGAATAGCAAGGCGTGGAAGGTAGGCTGGGAGCGGGGTTCCACACTTCTTCCAGGTCTCTGTGAGACTTGTCTTCCCCATTAATCCCCCAATTTCCTGTAGGACACGCCACACTGATTATGTCTGAAAGCCAAAAGCTTTTGTTATAACACAAGACAGAATTACTTTGTCCCAATCGCTTGTGATATTGTGCCTTTAAGGGGGAGGTGGGGGTTCTTCAGTGATTTGTTTGGATTCTCAAGACGGGGAACTCTGGGGGTGCTACTACCTATTGCAAAGTCCTATGCTGTAGAGGTGAAGGCAGAGGGGTACTCTGCTCCTGGCCATCACCAGGGGACAGTGTTGATGTGGGACCACGGCCTCTGCTAGCTGAGCAATTATAACCAGCATCTCCTTAACCATTGGCAAATCACTGAGGGTGCAGGACCGAAGACTTTCCTGCACCCTCCATGTTGGCTAGCTTGAAGAACCATGCTAATACAAAATTCCACACGGGTGGTCCGCCTGACTATATACAGTATTCATGCTTGCATGTTGGTTAATTTACACTCAGCTCGCCTGCTCAAAATCAGAGACTGTCCTCAACTGGATCACTTCCTTGCTGTATGCCTATCTTCCTTCGATTTAATCCTCTCGCCTGTTGGTATCCGAGCCAGGCTGTCGCCAATTTAGGTTCTATTCCACACCTCCTGCCGAGTAAGGTTTTGCTATACACTAGTGGGAACTGGATTACCAAACAGCACTGCCAGCATGGAATACACATGGTCAACACATGATATGGTCTGTGGCGGTTGTTGGTCTCAGTAGAACACGTTGTCTTAAATTGTGTTTTTATGCCATCATACATCAGATTGAGGTATAGCTTGTTGGTCATATGGAACCACAAAGAAACCAGGGCTCAATGGTCACCTCCTGAACGGAAGGACACGTTGTAATGTATATGGTTGAAAGCTTTCACTGAGTTCTTTCTAATTTTCGTGTAAATAGTCTTAATTGGCTTTATTCTTTATATTCTGAGTAAGGCATGGTTTAGGCCTGGGTAAGGTATGATTTAGACCTTGAAAAAGCATTATTGTATTTGTCATTTATGTTGGCCCGTTTACCCGTTTGTATGGCCTCCATGCGCTGTGTGGTTGGAACTCCATCAGGGACCTAAGGCCACGTGGAGCAGATGAGTTAATTTCTAGATGCATGTGTGCATTTTACTAGGTTAGAACTTGGGTGGGCTGCCTAGGCTACAGTAAGCAGCCCAGAGGTCAGGCATGTGGGCTGGTGCTGTTGGTTGTTTACGGTGCTAATGCCAGTGCGTGTATGCTAATGGCAGAAGTGTTGTGATCCGTCGGGGGGTTTCAGTGTGGATGGCTGTGAGTGGCTAGCCTAAAATTCCATAGCCATAGCTGCATTCTATGGTACGTGGATGGGTTGCCGTGCCTGCGGCCTGTGTCCACGGACGTGGTGCAGGGTATGCATATCTTAAAACTTGGTTGGAGTTTATCTTCAATGCTGTTTTCCTAGGTCCCATGCGATTGGCTGGTCTCGCCAGCCGTGGTCTCCCTAGATTGAGAGCCTGAGCAGTGGAAGAGGTCCCTGGATGGATGGGGTGAGGGGGTAACACCTAGAAACGCCTAAAATGGGCACCCAGGAGTTATTGTAATGGTGCTTAATGGTTGAAGTGCAGCAGTGAGGGGGCTATTACTAGCAGGCCTTGATAAGCTATGTTATGAAGGTGAGAGTGGTGGGGGTGGGGGGGTTCTGGAATACAGTAATTGTATTCCCCACCCACCCAGGCCACTCTTAGTGTCAGTTGCTGCTGGCTGACGGCAGGCTTCCCTGGTCAGCACGGTCTGGGGCGGCTTCTACAGGAGCTGCCCTTCGCTGATGGGCTGTCCTATGTGGTTTAGCCAAGTGGATCTCTTCAACCAATCTGGGTGGGTTGGGAAGCAGGTCAGTAGGCAGGAGAAGAAATCGGGAGAAGAAAGCAGTTAACTATGGGGGCAACACACGGAGCGCAGAAGTGGGAAAATAAATCGCACAAAAACAAATTGGTACCAGGCATATACAAATGTCAGCTGCTTACTTGACATAGCAAGTTAAGTTGTTGTAGATAGGCATTATGCACACATTTACTTTTTTTGGGCTGTTGAAAACACTGCTACCCAGCCATCAGAAGTGCGTGACACTACCACGGACTGAGTAAGTCCCAGGCCATCATTTAGGCAAGATCATCCTGGCAATGTTCACCCCATATCTTTACCACTAGTACAGTGGTAATGATTTTTCATTACAGTATGGGCTTTGAAATTACTGCATTTAAATTTGTGAAGCATACCTCCATTTGACCATCAGTAGAGCAGAATGTTGCCATGTTTTTACCACTTATAGTAATGTAGAGATTTTTTTAAAAATAATTTGAACGGTTTATCGATACCCACCTGCATTCCTGTTATGTACTGCACACATCGCCACCTTAGGCACAGAACAGGCTATGTAGAGGAAGCCATTGACCACGTTCTTAGTGGCAACTGAGACTGGTGAGTGGGGGGCAGAGAGGAACTAGGCCATAGAGTGGGAAATGTCAGGGGGGGGGGCAAGCATTCAGATGTACCTTTTAACGTGTAGGGAAACGGCAACCTATGGGTGATTGTTTGTGAATGTATACTTTAGTGTTTTGAAACAGAAGAAAATATAATGGGGCGGTATTTAAGTCTTCATGGAGATCAGACTTGTGTGTTGGTGGTAAAACGTCGTATTGTAGGTGTGACCTGCTTAAAAGTATTCGTGGCTACATGCATGACAATCCTGTTTGATTGCGCCCTGATGACTAGATGGGGGTTCTAGTAAAGCCTAGCCTGCAGGTGGCGGTGTCGAAACCAGTGATTTGATGGGGGGAAGAATCACAAAGGGAGTTTTACAAGTATCCACTGCAGCTGTGCCATAGCAGATTGGCATCGGATGGGGAATAGTGAACGTTATTCACCTTGTATACGGTGAATTAATAAACAAGCCCCTGGAATGCAGTATTAAAAATGAGGTAACGTTTAAAAATCAAATCGTTCATATTTGGGACAATCCATATCAAAGGAGCACTTGCTTTCTGGGTGGTGGTGGACTGGAAAGCTGGGAGGCACTTCGGACACTCTTAAATGAGTGGGTCTAGGTCTGTTTTGCTGGGATCAACCAGACTGCCTGTAAGTACTTGGCGCTTCTAGAAGCGTTATGGGGATTGGGGATGTTGGTGGGGGTGTGCGTTTGGATTCCTTTTGGCTTGAGGTTTTCTTGGAACTAATCTGCAGAATCGAATCTTATCTGGCCACCACAAACTGGGCTGCAATTCCCGTGTCCTTTTCTTTAAGAAAAGGAAGCTGGGTATTGGTTCAGAAGCATTAGTCTGCTTTTTGTTTTTTTGGGCGGGGGAGGAGGGGGTGAAGGGTGGCTGCTTATGACCTTCCAGTTGCTTACAGCCTTTGTCAGCCTTGTACAAAACCACGATCATAATTTTCTTGTTTAACAAAACGGACATGGTGTCCAGCAATTGAAGTGCCGCTAGTTATGCAGACTAATGAGAAATGAGCGCCACTCCCATTAAAAAAAAAAAGTCCTTTGGTAAAAAATGAAATATGGAAGGTATTATTGAAATACAGGGACGGCAAGAAGTCCAGTCCGGAGCAGGGGGTTACACCCCTATCAAAGACGACCAGTGTACTCCATAAAATGGGAGAGAAGGATTAGGCATCGCACTCTATCAAATGCAGGACTGCAAGACGATGGAAAATCTTAATTTCCTCCACACCAAACTCTGAGGCTACGGTACTCCAGCAACCGAATAAATGGTGGCATTTGGAAGTAAATGGGGAGGTAAATCCAAAGTGGGAAGTCCGTTCATTTACTCCAACCTGGATCCTCAGAATGGGCATTTTTTTTGTTACGTGCGGATTCATTTAAAATATTTCCCAATACCCCTCCCCTTTGTTGGGGGTGGGGGGCGGGAGAGGTCGGATCGTGTGTCGAAGGCAGTCGGGGACTCATCCTTCCTTTTAATGTGACTCTTGTTCCTCGCGCATTAGTGCTTGAAATGGCCTTTTAAAATACTACTTTGTTGTGCATGTATTAGATTTGGTGTGCTGAAGACTAACATGGATGACCTGAGATTGGAGTCTGTTCCTTGAGGCCCAACTATCCTATTGGACCACTCGCTTTCTAATAACTCTCACTTGGATTCACTGTATTCAAATGCATTTTGTGTGGATATCATGAATTCTTGAGGGAATTGGCTCTTGAACTGGACTTGGTGACTCCTGCTCTAAAGCATGGACAGTGTGGGTCCAAGGTCTTGTCCTGCCATAGTTGGTGTTAAACTATTTACTGCTCGATTCCCTCAGTTTCTTTCAATGCACATAGCGGTCATGTGTACTTGAAAGCTTTGGGAAGCACCGTGGGGCCTTTGAAACGTGAAGGGGGTCTTAAACTGCCTCATTTTACGCGAACTGGCCCATCGATGCTGCCAAGTGGAGCGGGGGATAGGGAATATATATATTTAAAGGACCCGGTGGCGTCGGCACCGCCCCATGTAAGTGGGAAGAACTGTCGCTGCAGGTCTACAGGACGCCATACAGTGTGTTGCAGTACAGGTAAGTGGGGTGGTGGGTTGTAGTGTTGCAGGGCATGTGGGCAAACGTGATCTGATCCCTTTGCTGTGTCGTCATTGGCGTAGATGCTTTCTGCGGCGCGGTGATCACGTGGATTTGTCTTGAGTTCAGGGAGTTTTCCCGGGGATGCACCAAGTTACTACTGCTCAGGTGAGGTGCTGTTGGAGCCAATCTTAATCCCGCTGTATGCTACAGCAGGGGTGCCCTAGCGTTTTGTAGGCCCTGAGCAATACTCAAGAAATGAGCTGTATTTGAACCTCAGTAGAACATATCCACGTTCAGGTGTTAAAATGATTGCAATGCATTTTTGAAATATGGTACTAATGCAAATATTGATTCAGTTATAATTTCGATGCATTGAACCAGTTTCCAATTCATATTCAAAGCACGCCTTTTGCAGTTTACACGTGTTCGTGTAGCAATTCTGTAGGTTTGCTAATTAAATTTGCACGTGTATCAAACCTAGCTATTTAAGTTACCGTTTTCAATAAAAGCACAGATCGCCCTGCATTCCTCTTGCCTTTTTAGGGCTTCCCCCACCCTCCTTTCTCTGTTCGCTGCAAATTGAAAAGGGCACATGTAGAGAGAATGCAGCAGTCTCCTCCACCCATATGAGCCAAAGGCCCGTGTGAGTATGCTAGCAGGAATTGTGTTGCAAACCAGAAGTAATCGGGATAAAAATCTTTATTAAACTAAGCATATCCTGTGTGCCAAATAGTATGTGTTAACCTGTTACACTAACCTACACTTCGCTTTAAAGCAGTGTTTTGTATCGAAATATCAGCCAACTATATTGTGGAAGATCGATCATATTGACAAGTGGACACTTTTGAAAATGTACGATGACAAACCTAGTTCTGTAACATGTTCGTTACATGCAGCTTGCAACTTGTGCTAGTCTCGCAGCTGATCCCATACTCCTTGACATTCATGCATACGACAGAATTTGGTTTGAACATGGATCATGAAATGGGTTCTTTTATATAAGGCACTTCACAGAACAAAACATTTGAGGAGCTAACTCTGGCAGCAAGTACTTTCTGTAATTTCTTAGTGTGAGAACCTCTAAAATAAGCTTTAATTGTAATTTGAAAAAGCAATGCATAACTTCTTGACCCTAAACAAAAGGTCAGATGTCTAAATAATATCAAAAAACAGCAGTGGTAGCTAGACCTATGTAGGGACCATCGAACGAAGTTCCAAAAAGAAATCTTAAATGGTAGTTGGACCTACAATGAACTTAGTCTTTTCGCGCAGGATCTTTTAAGCATCAAAGTAGTTACCATGCACTATTACCTAATTGGGAATATTATTTTAGACAAATTATGGTGCATTGTTAGACAAAATTAAATAATATTTAAAATTCTTTTCCCCAACTTTATTTACGAAATGGCGATTTATAAACACCATAATTATGAATAAACCCACATTTGCTAATATTGGGACATGTTAGGGGGGGGGGGATTTCTAGGTATTTAGAGCTGCAGAAACTTGCTGAATCGACTCGTGAATGGTGACGTGTCACATGAGACATACCAGAAATATAAAAGGGAATTAACAAATGGTGACCGCATTGGAATTTAGACTCGTGCCACTAATAGGACTGGGCGTGAAGGCAAGATGCGCGTATTGGTCATTTTAAATAACAAATTAAACATGTGAGAAGGGCAATTGATACACTCAGCCAGTAAAGTATAGTGCAAGATGCATGCCGTTATATAGAGATTGTAATCTATTTTGAATTTAACAACTTGCTGACAGACAGGAGAAGCTGACCCTAAGAACCGTAGTTTACTGAATGCTATTTATACTAAACTCATGTACTAATTTGAATAATTAAGGTTTTTACTATGTATGGCTTTTTAATGAATTGACAAAACTGATGCGGACATGTTGTCGCTAACATGTTCGCAACATTGCTTTGATATAAGCAACGACTTTTTTGTATAAATATATAGATGGTAACTTATAAGTACGTCGACTACAATGTGAGTACTATACGGATAGTTTATTGATTAAACAATATATACAATGGAGAAATTGAGTGAATAATGGGAATTAAATTACACAAGCAGTGAGATCTAATGAATATAGAGATCATATTTTTTCAATGACTTACCATTGAAAATATTAAACTAATACGATATCGGCCCTTTGTCTCTTCCCTTATCAATCCTACCCACCACCAACCCCAACTTTCTGTTCATTTGATTTATGACGAACGTTTAAAAACTACCTGCACTTTTGGGCCTGCTGGCTGACGTGTAAACTGCAAAGGGCATGCTTTTAATATGAATTGGGTTCAATTAATCGAAACTGAAGAAACACATTTTTGAATTGGGGCCACGATACATTTTGGTTGGTGTCCGGTGCTACCTCAGAATACCAACACTGCTGAAATTTGACACACTAATGATGGGGCAATCCTTTTGTGTTTTGAAGTGCAACGGCCATCACTTATCTTCGGTCCTGGTCGCGGGGTGCCACTCTTTATATCCCACTACGAATCTCGTATCGGTTATTCTCAGACCTTCAGTACAATCCAAAACCACTAACTTGGCAAATGTATTGAGTAGCCTTCACCTAATTACTATATAACGAATACAAGCCTAACCCAACATACCATATATTACTGCCTAGCTAAAAGGATCACAAATTCATATCCTTAATGTCAAGGTTAATGGCTATGAGCCATACTAAAGCGTTTTAAGCAGTATTTGGGCTCCAATCTAGTAATGACCCAACTTTGTAAGTATTGCTCTGGATAAGATTTTCAATATTTTACTCCGTTTTTACTCCAATTCCCAATGGGCATATTTATAAGCGAATACACGTTTTTGTACTTTTTCACCTAGTAATTCTTACACATTATACTACTTCCAATCGGGCTGTAATGATAGTTTTAGTTTCTTCTTGTGGTACCATGCGAACTACTGGCCCACACATTTCCACCAGTGTGTGGGGGTGAAAGCAGGCACACACGGACCCACCAGATGTGTCAATTTACTGTATTTTGTAGGGAGTATTTTTACTGGTTTCATTTTTGTGAGCGTTTGCCAATTTTTAGTGAGCAAAAGTGGCCGATACACCCTTTATCTGTAGGGCTGATTGGAAGATGCATTTTGGGACCCAGCGAGGTGATCAATCCAGTTCATCCCAAAACTGATTTCCCTCAAGCTCACCCAAAACTAGCCCCCTTGATATCTTGGTATGAGATCAGTAGCTGGTGTAACGTCTTCACTACTTTTTAGCCTACATTGCTGGCATTCTTTTGCGATCAACATGTTCTGTTTCCAGCAAGGTCAAACTAATTTCATGAAACTTTTAACTCTACAGGGTAAAATGGTCCTGTATAGTTGTGGCTTCTGAATAGATAAACCCTCATGCTATCATGCAACAACGCGACACCAGACGTAGATTGGTTTATTTCTAAGATTTTTGCTATGCCAGTGTTCACTTTTTAAAAAATGGCATTCAATTTTTAGCCTCACATATCTTAATAAAAATACATTGCCTTTATGCAAATTTCACTCATGTAATTCCCTCCACATGGTGTCCCTATCTTTTTTTTCTTTGTGGGATGGACTTGCTATGAACAGTTATTATACAATAAGGTTATTAAGGGAAGGGAGATTCAGCCAAGTAATGTCCTTATGAGTTGCATCGCTGTGCCTTTTGCAGGACCCAAAACGCACTGACAAAATTGATCTTCCAGTTCAACCAGCGAAGTAATTAACACCAAATGGAGGCGAGCATTTGTCGCCATACAAAATAAACTGATACAATCTTTGCTTTATTTGGTGCCTATGTGCCGTTGGAGAAAATAACCCTCTTCTCCAAAAAACCTGCACTATGCGGTAAATGATGATCTTTGAAACTCTGCCGCTGTTGGTTTTTTCTAGCAACATAATATTATACTCCCAAATTAATGGAATCGAGCACCCGGGCATTTTAAGTGATCTTGGGAGTTTCCTGTAATCTGCAAGATGTCAATCTAACCAGGCTCTTCTAGGCTAAAGCAGTAGTTAAATGGCTCCCAGCTCCCCCCTCCATTTCGAACCCTGCCATGGAAATAAGGCCCCCCGCCCTCAAATCTGGCACTCATTTAGCTTTTAGCTTTTTCCAGAGATTAATCAGGATACCCCTGAGGTTGGGGGGGGGGGGGGGGGGAGATTAGGCCATTGTGCACAAGCGCTGGTACACTGAAACCACTACAGTGGTTATTTGGTGCAGCATAAAAGCATGTTCACCTAACATACCTCTATTTTATGGTGATATATTTTTGGCTGTAATTACACCTTTTGAAACCTTGACTCTAAATGGTAATAGAATGGTGCATGCCTGGGCCACTACTTTTTTCCTATATTTTTTTAGGTTGTTGCGGGGGGGGGGGGCGGTGTGTAACGTTTACTCTGATTCAGACTAGTTGGTGGAGCCCTGGGTTAAGTTTACCATGGTCCATTACTAAAGTTTGGTTGTCTGCTTGGCCAGCACTACCAGTGCTAGGCTTGTTGCATTAGTTTAAACAGTGAAAATCTAGTGTTCGCATTTTACCAATTGCAATTTCAAATCCCATCTCTGCAGGTATGTACAGACGGTGATGGTTAATTTATGATCAGTAAATAATTGACCATAGGGCAAAAGGAAATAAACGGGTACTGATCACAAGATACATATGCTCAGCCGCCACTCTTGGGTGTTTCTCCATGGTTCTTCAGCTTGCGTCAACAGAGCATATTCGTTTAATAAAGGTGTTTCTCAAGTTGGAAATGTAGTGAGTTTGCTGTATTTGAATTAGTGTGTTAATGGTTTCAACGTACAACTAGCAAAACTGTTATGAATAAATTCAGGAAGCCAGTTCATTTTTTACTTTTTTTTTTTTTTTTTCCTCTCCTTCCCTTCCTAGCTATCAATATGGACACAAGTGATCTCGTGCAGAAGGCCAAGCTTGCTGAACAGGCAGAGCGGTATGATGACATGGCTGCTGCGATGAAGCAGGTTACTGAATTTGGAAATGAACTCACAAACGAAGAAAGAAATCTCCTCTCAGTAGCTTATAAGAATGTTGTCGGGGCCCGTCGTTCTTCCTGGCGTGTCATCTCCAGCATTGAGCAAAAAACTGAGGGGAATGAGAAAAAACAGCAGATGTCTAGGGAATACCGAGATAAAATTGAAGTCGAATTGCAGGAGATATGCAAAGACGTTTTGGTAACTCACAATTTTCTTTTCTTGTTGCCTAGTAAATGCCAGTACATGTATAACTTACCCGTTTGTATAGAATGGCATTATAATGGTCCCTAACATTTGAATCTCAAACATTTTGCCATAACTTCGTTTTTGTAAATGTTTTAAGAAGTAACATTTTTAATGCTGTAATGAATAACTGCATGTTGGAGTTCTTGCAGCGTTTGCTTCTTTGAACCGTGAACTGATAGTGTTGTACGAGCAAAGTGCCCTAAACTTAAATTTGATTTGAGAACTTCGGATAAAGTTCGTGTGCTGTGAAAAGACCCTACTAGTTTTAGATTTGATATTTCTACAAATATTTGTGGGTGAAATTAAACATTAAATTAGCTCATGATGCTTTTGATCAATCTTTCACTGAGAGCCCATTCATTATCTGAAAGATAAAACTCCACCACAACTTTACTTCGGCTCAAAATGCTAGTGCATAAACAAATATTCGCTTTATTAGAAAATGTGGAGGTGGTGACACTTGATGAAATCAATTATGACAAATTAGATGTTGGAAACGAGCAAAGCTCCTTTTGCCTCTGAGACACGACCTGTATAATGCATCACCTCTGTGGTTTACTTGCTGTGCCTGGCCTGAGGGATAATGTGATGGTAAATACTAGACCTGCCTTTGGATGGCTGAAATGTTTATGGTGTTTGGATGCATGATGTGCTTAGGCAGACTGCCAGCTTGCCATGTAAGAAAGCATCACTATTCAGGAAGAGCAAGCTGTGCAGATGTCGATGCAACGATTTTGAGGATGTGATATATTGGTGTGATAGGCCAGGAGGAAACCATGCTAGACAGGAGTCCCGGTATGTTCAATTCGATAAGCATTGATCAACTCATGTTCAGAAGGCCCCTCTGAAGTTGCCGACTGTGCCTGTATTGCTGTCTCCTGTTAAATGATGTGGGCATTTTGCAGGTACATTTGGTCAGCATGCTCTTGAAGCACCTAACCAATTAATAAGATATTTGAAAAAATGGGAGACCATCCTGAATATCACGTGCAATAGGTTAAAATAACTTGTTTGCTTGACTGTTGGATTTTTCTTTTTAGTGCCTGCTTGATGATTATCTCATTAAAAATGCTACACAGCCAGAAAGCAAAGTGTTTTACTTGAAAATGAAAGGGGATTATTTCCGATATCTCTCTGAAGTAGCGGCAGGAGATAAAAAGAAAGGTACGTTTTACAATATATTGGCTTTATGCGACAAAAGTTTCAAATCAAGATCTCCATTTCAGGGTGCCTTTACACAGGTTCAATGATTACATGCTGTAGGTGGGCCAGGTAATGCATAGATGTGCAAGGGGGCGCTTGAGTGAGATATAAATACTGTTTATTTTGCCCATGAACATACAGCTCCTGAAATGTAAGTGGCAGTAATTTATTTTGGAGGTTTTTTGTTGCTTTAGTAGGAGTAATTTCCATTACAATAAGTATTAAGGGGCGTACATTGGATGTTGCCTAAAATACTGTAACCATACTACTTTGCAACTAGTAACTCCTGAGTATTGAAAGATAACTTTTCTTCTTTTTTACTTTACTTCGCATTTTCAATATAACAAAATTCAAGTAGGGGCACCACAAGCCTACAATTATATTCAGACCAAATCCTGACTGTATATTCAGCATGGTCAAGATTTAAATAACCGGCTGTGTCGGTTACCCACTTTCAGTCAGTTCACAATTCCCCATTGTATTATGCCCTTTGTGTTCGACTGGAATCCCTTCTCCACCCGCTTAGTTTATTCTTTTTAACTGGTGCCTTGTCCCCTACGCTTCAGTTGTCTGTTAGAATGAGATCTCTCTGGGTCTGTGGCTTGTTGGGTGCAGGGACAGATATCTAGTGTCATTGCTGTATCTCGCCCAGGGGAGCCATTGTCTTTGGGTAGGGTATTGTTTATGGTCGCCATGTTTTTTCCAACGCCCATATTTCCCAAACCTTGTGCCACCAGCAATTACTGGATTTCCATGTGTGTGCCAATGTTAGCCAGGCTGCTTGAAGCATGTGCATAATGATGGGTGTGAATCACCCCCACAATGTCAGAAGGGCCTTCCTGATCCATGTCCAAGTATAACTGTAAACGGTGTACCTATGGATTTGCACCCTCCTGTGGATGGGTGTCTTCTGTTTAGTTTATGCAAACTCTGCGTTGTAATATTACTTTGTAGGAGTTTTCTTTGGGTGTGCATCTGGAGCTTGTATGTGCCCTCGCCTAGTTATGCGTCCAAGATTCAAAAGGTATCATGTTGGAGGTCCCTGTCCCATGCCAATATATAGGAGTTGTCTGGATTGGGTCTATCCAGAATTCGGTCTGCTATACTCTGGCCTGGTAGACAGATGTATAGAAGGCCAACCTAGTTTAGTGACTGGTGACCTACGACTATTGACAACCGTAGCATCTGTAGCTAAATCGGTTCAAGGTAGCAAAGTGAGTGGTATTGGCTAAGTCTCAGGAGGGTTGAGCCTGGTAAGGGGTCCCAATGAGTACACAGTGAAAAGTCAAGGAGCACACTTGGGCAGTTATAAATATACGTATTTTTTACGTCCATAGAACAATATGAAAAATGTGTAATATTACGCAAGACTAAAAGATGCATACAATCACTGGAGTAGGGCAAAATACATAGACCCCTGCAACGGATGGTAAGTATTAGTATTGTTCACTTGTACAGGAAGTAAATACTATTTTAAATCACCCACAAAGCAACAGGGAATGGAAAGGGGATGAGAAACCTACTATGCCTCGAGTGTTCAGACAGTGCAAGTGCAGAAGGGAGAGGGCATGGGATAGGTGCTCATGGGTGCGCAACTGGTGAAGGACAGTGTAAGCTAAGTGCATGCCTCCAGGAGTGTAGGGTGCGCCAAGGCAAGTGCTGAGGATAGCCAGAAGCTGGCGCTATTCAGTGTAGGCCAGGGACTCGAGGATGAATAAGGGCCCTGAACACCAAACACACAGCTGAGATGAGCAGAGGAGGAAGGAAGGAGATCGAGGAGTCTTGAGGATCTTGAGTCCTGCTCAAGACAGAGGGCCGTTCCAAAGAAGGGATCCAGCTGAGGAAAGTGATCAGCCTCCTGCCCTCTGTTTGGCTGACAAGGAGTTGGTGCCAGAGCAGCATAGAGGCCGAAATGGGGAATATTTAGTAAGAGTTGCATATGGTGTCCCCTGACCCAGAAAGCCTTGTGGATGATGGAGGGATTTGAATTTAATCCATGAACTGGGAGCTAGTGAAGACTTTTGGGCAGGGGAGATGCAGTACCTGGGCTTGAGGCGACAGATAAGTAGGCAGCACTACAGGTCCACAGAGATGCAACACTAAAAAAGTCCATCCTTAAGAGGTATGGGGCCTTGTGCCCAAAAGTTCTTCCCAGTTTTGTCTGGGCTATTTGAGTAGCTAGAAGTTAATGTTTGCACGTTGGGGAACCCCTAGTTCACCCATGGCGGTGGAAAGATAAGGACCTTACAGAATATCTAGGGTATTTTTCTCTGCAAATTAAGTATTTTGTTGGATTCTCATTTGGATCGGGAAGCTATTGAACGTGTGTGTGTGTGAACCTGGGTAGTACTTCATGTCTGTGCTAATTCCTTCAACCTTAGAGACCCCCAGCTCTTTGTTGGACTTTGTTTAACCCCGGAGAGAGCCCATTCTCTCTCGTGGTCTGACCTGATTTGGATTGTTTCCTTTGTTTTTGCAGTCTGACAAAACTCTATAGGCACCTACTTTTTGTATGGTGACCCACTGCACCATCAGTGCAGTGTCACAGAGAAATCCTTTAGATTTCTCATACGGTTTAAATACCTTTTTTATTTTTGTGTGTACTACTCTTCCCAAGAATAGTAAAGTGAAACTGACTTACCTCTTCTCTTTGTAGGTCCAGCACACACCATCGTATGTAGCCCCTTATCCTGCCTACTCATGTATTTTTGTTACCCTCACTACTTTAAATGGCTGGTGGCAGTGGTTTAATTCTCCTACCATTGTGCTTTTCTACCGCAGGCTGAATCCTCTGGTGCATTATAGCACCCATGGGTGACTATTTTGTCGAAGGGCCCCTGCCTTCTTTATTAACCATTTTCTGTTTGTAGGATCCTTCTTGGTTTTATTCAGTGCGCCAAGCCAGGTTTCAGCCCTTTGTTCGTTTTGCCTTTGGCAGACCCGAGTACTGAAACCTTCCTCCGCGCTCCAGTGTGTCTGGGAGGGAGGTTTATGAAAATCCCCCCCCCAGTCCTTTGTCTTTAGGAATGCCTGAATGCACCCAGTCCTTACTGCCACCCTGCTGTTTGTTACAGCTTAGGCTGTGCATGAATGGGAGAGACATGCTTAAAAAGCGAGGGGTTTGGGACTGTAGAGGCAGTCGACCACTGCGAGGAACACCCAACGAAGAGACCATGAACGAAGCTTGCTGCATCCTCCTGAGCGATAAGATGCTCCGGAATGGTCGACTTGTTCCCTTTGGTTAGTGGGACCAACTCACCCAGAGACTAACTCCACTGCACCATCTTCCCTGACTGGCTGTACTTGCTTGCTGCTGCAGGAACCAAGTGCCAGTGGTCGAGAAATCCAGTCTAGTATGTTGTCTGCAATACAGCTGTAAGCTCCTGGAGTCTCCTAAGGACCCTCCAGAAGTGGGACAACCAGAGATCAGTCCCCTCATCAGAGTGCAGGACTAGAGGCCCAACCTGTCCCAAGATCCACGGTGGTGCCGTTTACTGAGCGCTGAAACCGCAAAGTGCTGCTGTTCTGAAAAGAGCCTGTAGCTGCCACCAACCTATGAATTGCTGCTGCATGGGGTCCTCACTCTTGCCCCCACGATTGAGGCCCAGGAACCCAGGATCTGCATTGCTGCAACCAGACAGAAGCCAGCTGGGCCACTCTTCTAACCAAAGGTACTGTTCTGACTTGGGGTTCTTACCTTAGTGTTGGCTCCGCTCTTCTCCATTGACACTGCAGTAGCTACTTTGCTAGAGTTGATTTTCAGCTCTACCCTGCACAAGTGTTGCTTGTAACCCTACAGTGATTTTTCTTCAACAAACTAACTTTTTGCAAGACTGTTATCTAATAAGTCTCTGCTCCATAAGCTGTGCTCCATTTTACTTTGGCTGTCCTGGCTTCCTGCAGACTCCTCGTCTACTTGACTGATATTTACTGTCCCTCGGAGGTGATAACATGGCTTTAAACTACTATTGCTGGGAAAGGTTTTTGTCTAGACTTCATTGGAACATTTAAGTGCTCACATAGCCTTGAGAACCTGTTTCCTTCCTGCTCAAATCCTGGCTCTTCACTTTGTAACTAGAAGACTGCCCATGTGGGTGGGGGGGGGCGGGGTCGGCACACGCACACACCCCCTCGGATTCCCACCAAGCAATCGACAACTGAAAAAGGAATCTAAGGAAGACACTCAATGACATACTGAATGACTAACCGAGAGAGCCATGATAGGACACTAATGACCGAATACATAGCCAGACCAAGACGGAAGTACTAGGATGATTCAATAGCACCCTGGCCCTAAACCACACCCAAGCTCCAACAGACCCATGTCACGATGGATAGCAAGGGAACAGATAAAAAACGACCCTCGGCTCCAACACCAGAGAAATGGACAAACCCAATCCTATAAGGCTCATTGGGATACAGCAGGGAGCGTGCCGCGCCATCACTACAGTCATAAAATCTGCAACAACCCCACCAACAGATACTCAAATGGAACAAGATGTATTAGAACCAGGATACAAACCAACTTTCAAATCTCTACTTACCCAAAAAATTCACAACCATCTCTCGCCCAGCAAACCACACGCACTTTACCACACTGCATCAACGATTAACACAAACCGCACCTACAGCACTCTCTCACCTGGTCAGATAATTGCACCAAAGCTCAGCGCACGGTGTATACCGAACTGAAGCCACTAACAGCACACGCCTTCACTCTCCCCACCCCCCCTCCCTCCCCCTCCTAGTTTATTTGTATAGCGCAGCCAAACCCTGGGGTAACTGGGTTACAGATGTTACATAGGTTATACATGTAGTACATAACAGTAGTACATAACAGAGGACAGGAAATAAATGCCAAAAATAGACCAGGTTACAGAATGGTTAGTCCAAAGGTAGCACAATTATGGTATTGGAGCGAGTAGCCAATTATTGCTGAGATGTGAGCAAAGCCTTCACCTTAGTTCTGAATGACCAGAATGAGGAATCTGATCAGATTTCCATAGGGAGTGTGTTGCAATGTTTTGCGGCTAGTACAGGGAAGCTTGCTCCCCCTGCTATTTTCAGGTTGAACCTAGGGATGTTTAGTTGGTGCAGGTATGGAGATCTAGTCGGTCTGGATGTGCTGTATCTAGTAAATTTGTCTGATAAGTAACGTGGGGCTGTCAGGGATAGGAATTTATCTCCCTCCACCCGACTAACCCTACCCACCCTCCTTGCCTACAGATCCGCCTGAGTGCCTGGGGACCAACTCTGTTGGTGACAGGATCTACAAAGTGTACTAGTGATATATAAATGCCATTAATGTCCTAGTTGGTGAAGTAACCTCAGGGTGTAGGAAATGTGTAAAAAGCATCTCTAAAGAGTATCTACTAGATTTGTGTTCTGGAAAAGTATTTTAAAGTAGATTTTACCTATATTCTCCTTTTTGGAGAATGCTCATTTAAAAACCGATAAATAAAACTATTTAACTAAAACCATGAGTGTAAGTGTTGGTTACTTGTATTTGTGAATTTCATTGCTACCGCTCACATTTACCCCTCTTAAGATGAGCCTGCCTGCGCAGTCACACTACCAACTTGTGTAGTACAGGCTATACCAAAAGGTGGGTTACCTAATCCCAATAGGACTAGTGTTGTGTACCACAGGGTTACATCAATTCTTGCCTAACACTCCCCAACTCAGTGCTCTAGTGGGAGCCATCTGGTTAGGTCCACTGTCAGCATTTTCAAGAGGGGAGGAATATTGTCTGAACAGGTTGCTGTGTCTCGGGGTTAGTGAGATGCTCAAGAATGCAATTGCCTTGGCAGACCACTGACAGGGATATTTTCTTCCACCTTGTGAATAGTGGGTCCTGAGATATTTAGGCCTTGTGATTTTCCTTAATTAACGCTGACACTTTGAATGCATTAAGTCCCCAGAGTGCTGTTGGTAATGAGTGCTCAGTCTCATAGAGAAGATAACTTCTCTGGGTACAGGGCTATCTTGTGCTGCTAGGATACTCCATACCCTCAAACCCCTGGTTAGTCCTGATGTGGCACGCTGTGGCTCCATGACTCAAGCGAATGGGGGAGGGAGAGCGGCAGCGACTGCCTGGAAGGGTCCCTTTCGTCCTATATGTTGGGATACTTAACCCATATCTTGGTATTTGGGGCTGCCCGAACATCCTGTGGTCAAGTTTTAATTTTGGGCCCGAACCCAAAAATCGTGCATACATCACATGTCGGCCACTTGTTTTGTCGGCCACTTGTTTTTGTTCACTAACGGCCATGTGGTTTTGTATACTGACAGTCAAAATGTTAAAATTGAAAAGGTGCTATATATCTAAACGTTAATCTTATCATATTATGTTGTACTTTCCTTACGGTTTGGTCTCAGCTCATGGTGCATACATGGGGGTGGCGGGGGCGGGGGGTGAGCAGGCCTTAAACACACAATTCATTTGTATACATGAAGATAAAGTTTAATGTTAACGTTTTCTGATGCAGTTTATTCCTTTCGTTTCCCTGTATGTGCCTCTGATTACTTTGCATTGTGGTTCTTCGGATGTATTGTTTGTACTACCACAAGTGTTAAGTCTTGAATTGTTAGCTAGTTATTACATGTTTAACATTAATCAAAGCTCTAAGGTAGCATTCACTATTGTACTATCTGAAATGACTAGATTATAAATATTGTACTTCTATGGTGCATTCCGCAGTCATTGCCTATGTTCATATATGATTAGGTTTCTGTATAACATTCCAATGATTTTAGAGTACATTCTTTAATAAAGTAGTTCATGATAGGTCTCCCGATCACCCCTGACGTCTTGTTACTTGTTACCAACAATATAAACACAACCCCTTGTAGGGACTTCATCAAAATGAATTTCACATGATGTCATCAATGACATTTGTGATGTCATCTTTGATGTCCTGGCTGCTAATCTTAGCAGTGCAGAGTGATGGCGTGAGTTATGGTTGCTTGGCTTACCATATCTGGCGCATTTCCAGGGTTTTTCAGTTTTGCTTGTAACCATAATGTCCCTTTACGTTTTTTTCATTGAATTTCATAGGTTATTTGCATTTTTAAAGCGCTCACACAGCCCACGGGCATCGAGGCGCTGTTACAGGAATTGTTTTGGTTGCATAGTTTGCCTTAGTTGCATATTTATAACGCGCTTAAATACCCAGAGCTTTCTAAGCGCGGACCCGGGGATCGAACCGGTGTTGCTTCGCGTCTTGCTTCCAAGGTGAGCACGTTGCCGCTGAGCTACTCTCCTGGGTGCAACTTATCCAGAACGTCCCTTTAAAAACCCATGAAATTCACTGAAAAAATTGTTAGCAGTACGTGCTATTTTCCTACTAATATACTTGCCCAATCTAGCACTAATTATGTCCAATTTACAAAGTATCACATTAAAACTCGGCCATTTTCCACTTTTTTGCAACCATTTCAACTGATTTTTGCATCCGTAGACTTCTACAAACGTCTGACTTCATTGTGTACTTTCCAGGCAGTGCCACATGGCCATATGCTGGCGTGCGGCATGACGTGTCTGAGAACCAGTCTGCACTTTGCGATAAGATTTGCTTCGTGGACAGTTCGGAACTGCATTTTCTACTGATGTAGGAACTTTGAACTTCAACATTTCCTTTGCTTCTACACCTATTCCTACTCATTATCCATTAACAATCATAGTACACAGTACATAAATGTTAACAAAACTGCGATTCATCTTAAAAATGGCATCCGCTAATGCCATCCCTCCTCCCCAAGAGCCACCACCAGCTGGAGGACCTTCAAAACAAAAAAAGTGCATGACTTTGTAGACCGTGAAGATGCGGTTGAGGAAGTGCCTACCTCTAGCCCCCAGAGAATCATGGGTGTGGCTGTTATTTACCACTGTTGGAATGTACCAAAGGCAAAAGCTACCAAAATAAAATGCACTGAGTGCAACTTTGTTTTCAGTCGCGGACTCCCCGGACAGTAATCCTACGGGACCACGTCCATGTGCTGCCACACCAAATCCAATGACTGCAATGCTCTCCGGAAGGCTGTCCCTTTCTTAGCAAGTAGGAGGCTGTCTTCCTCCACCTCATCTTCCTCAACCAATACTGTAACTACACAGCCTAAATCCCACCAGCTACCTTGCAAGCAACAAAAGAGGCTCTTGATCCATTTTTTTTTCGAAGACCACAGTCCTCTGTACATGCAACAAAATATTCTGCAGAGAGAAGCACTTTCAAAGTGCTTTTGAAGCTGTAATCAAGGAGCATGAGAAACTGTCCCCTACCTTAGAAATGACACCCACAGCATTTTCCACTGTCCACCCGTCACTCCATATTAGTGTTTGGTGCCTCTTTCCTCATTTCCCTCCCCACCTTTCGTTCTAAGCGCTCCTGCTAAAAAAAAAATGCATCCAAAAACAACAAAAGAAATGTTACTTTAGGAACCACCGTTCAGTTAAAAACATAGAACTAAAAAAACTTAGCCTCCATCTACTTTATATTTCTCAGTAAAGTACATAGACTCAATAAGATTTTACAATATTTCCATTTTGTTATGCTAATGGAAATATTGTGGCGTTCATCCCCTGTTCCAGGGACTGGAACGGTGGATACCGGCCCAGCAGCCCAATGTTATCATCCCAAGCGAAGCAAGGGTGGATAACTAGGTGGTCTGACCATTATTTCACACCCCCACCCCAATTCGAGCCCCTGTAATGAAGGATGAATGCCATTGGCACCCTAAGTTCCCAAAGCGGGTTCCATACAGGGCCCCTCTTTGCTTTCCATGGCAGTCTGCAGAAGGCGAAGAGAACCCTATGACCATAATATTACTAATGGCACCCTACAGTGATTTTTCTTCAACAAACTAACTTTTTGCAAGACTTATCTAATAAGTCTCGGCTCCATAAGCTGTGCTCCATTTTACTTTGGCTGTCCTGGCTTCCTGCAGACTCCTCGTCTACTTGACTGATATTTACTGTCCCTCGGAGATGATAACGTGGCTTTAAACTACTATTGCTGAGAGGTTTGTCTAGACTTCATTGGAACATTTAAGTGCTCACATACCCTTGAGAACCTGTTTCCTGCCTGCTCAAATCCTGGTTCTTCACTTTGTAACTAGAAGACTGCCCACGGGGGTGGGGGGCGGGGTCGGCACACGCACACACCCCCTCTGATTCCCACCAAGCAATCGACAACTGAAAAAGGAATCTAAGGAAGACACTCGATGACATACTGAATGACTAACCGAGAGCCATGATAGGACACTAATGACCAAATACATAGCCAGACCAAGACGGAAGTACTAGGATGATTCAATAGCACCCTGGCCCTAAACCACACCCAAGCTCCAACAGACCCTTCAAACCTATCCCAATTTTGAACGCCTTTACCACAAAGGCGCTCCCATGTGGACATGGCCACTTTGACCCAATGTGTTGTCCCTCGTGGTCATGGCCAGTTGCCAGATTGTCCGGATCATGACCTGGGCATTCTGGCCACTGCCCTTGGCTACCGGCTATACCGTGACATCACTATTTTGTACCTACATTATTGTTCAAAAATAAAACACAGGCACATTTGCAAAACCATGCTTTCATATCCTTGCCAAGGCTCCTTGGGAAATCCACCCATGTTTTAATGTATGCACATACAATAGTCAAATAACCTAGCCCCCACTTGACAAAACCATTCAGACTTAATTTATATCTAGATCTTAAATATTTTAGCAAACCTTCGTGTAGATTCGTCAAATGGCACCTAATTTATAAGCCTTTATAATAATTTGGGACCCCATCTAATTTCACCCCCCCTTGACAGAATCCCACCAAACTTTGCAGACTCATTCGGAATTGGGTCAAGAATAGAAGTGCAACATTTAATGCACTTTAAGTGCCGCCAATGTTATAAGCCATCCAAGAACTGTTTTTCACCAACCCTGTAATGCAGCGGTCTCTGAACTTCACAGGACTGTTTGCGAACATCCAAACTGTTTGCAGACTTTTACGACGAAAAACACCTGTTTTTTTTTTTTGCTTCTTGCAGCCATATCCATCCTCATCACCACTCGCCTCCCCAGAGATTATTTGATTTATGCCTTTTTTTTTTTAAACCCACAACATAATGGACTTCGTTGTGTGCAAATCAATGGTCTAGTCACAAGTAGGTCCGTCTGTACCACACTTGTGAGTGTATTGTGTATGGATGTTGGTCAGCATCCTTGAGTGACTTTGGATGTTAAATAAATGGCTTTTTCGGTGGCTCTGAAACAGAAACTTAAAGGTATGATTACTGCGTGCTGCTGTGGCTTATAAGTGAAATGGTGTAGTAGGCTGAGTTTTGTGTAATATTGTTATGTGTAAGTATATACATAGTCAAGGAAAAAACAATTTGCAGGGATGTTAATGAGCAATACATTTTAACCCGAAACTTGAAATTCAAGGGGAAAACCTGCAATTCAGCTTAAGTCATCTAAACTTTGTGCCCCCTTTTGTGCAGCCTATGAACACAATGATTTTACAGATTATCACTAATTACATTACAATTTAAATGGGCAGCTGGAAGAGTTGAAGTAGCGGAAGATGCAATTTCTTAGCTAGTAGCTGGCTCAGCCATAGTTGGATTTAAAAGGTCAGTGAAAACCAGTGCAGGCTATGCACCAAGAAGTAGCTGGTGTGCTGACTATGGTAGGAAGTACTTGGTACATGTAGCTGGTGTATAGTGTCCAGTCTGTATAAGGAGTAATGTGACTGGTTTGACATGGACCAGGGGGTGGCTTATAATTTTGGAATAGTGAGCGGTATGGTGCTTACAGAAAATGTAGGTTGATCCTGTTTGTGGTGGCAGTGATTTAGTTTGTCAGAAAATCCCAGGGTTGCAAGATCTGGATTTCTGAAACCATATCAACTTAACATTACCTTGAATGAGAATTTATGGTAGGAGTATTAGTGTTGGTGTAAAATTGATTTGGGGGAGGAAGGGCTTGGGCATTCATTTTAAACATTGCTAACACTTCTTGCAGTCCTCAAATGCATCTAAATTTGTGTATAAAGTGCTTCTTCAGACTGGTTGTATTGATGCTCATTGCTCTGGGTGCTTTGCTTGTACCCCTGATGGGAAAAAAAGAAATCGATTTGTGGCCCGAAGCATGTGTGCGCGTTCTCGTGATTTTTTTCATTTTTTATTGGCTTTACACATCCCCCTCCTATAATACAAGAGTTCAAATCTTCAAGGACCCATGGAAAATACCTAGGATAATTGCAGGAATGTTCGCTCACCAACCTGCAACCGCATGTGTGGATACGCCAGTGGTTACAACGGTTGAGAATGCACACTGTTTGGTAAGATTCTCATCTTTATAATGGATCTTCTAACCTGTGTCAACCCCAGAAAAATTGTTTTGCCTGGAGTTGCTAATTATGTCCCTAGGTGAGTGGGACTTTTGCATTTTATTTTTATTTCCCCTTTCTCTGACCTAGTTTTGTACTTTATTTTTATGGGTGACCTTATGTCTCTCCATAGAGTGAGATTGGAGTTTGGACTGGCTAATGAACTGTGGCATCGCACTGAATTTTAAATGCAGTGGATTCCTTTTAATTCTGAGTTCCCGGGTGAACTACTGTGCCCAAGAGGAAAAGTGGGATTCACATCCCCATTAAGTTAATTTAGTGAGACCGCACACCCCACCTTATGTGCTGGGGATACAACATGTCCTCTTTCTTATCTGGTAACATTGTTGTAACTATTTCCAGTTTACTTGAATGGCTGGTGGCAGTGTTTTACTTGGTCATAATTTGCAGTCTGTCGCTTCAGCCTCTGTAATGCACAGCAGGGCCCCTAATCTGCTTGAATGGTGGGCTCCTTTTTTTGGCAATTTCTCATTTGCTTGTTTCCTACGTCTTCTGCTGTTTCAGGCAGGAACGACCTTAGTTGAAGTTTTGTCTTTGGCAGGAATCATTTACCAGCCGAGGCTGGAGTGTCTGAGAAGGCAGAAGGCGAGGGAGGAGTCAAACACTGCAGCCCTTTGTCTTTTTCATTGCTTGAAAGGAACCAGTTCCGAATGGGGAGCTGGCTGTTCGGCCAGACCACCCCTCGAGTTTGCAGAAGTTGTGCTGTAGTTACTGATACTCCGAACCTGGAAGCTGCTGACAAGTTGACCACTGGAGTTTAATCCAAAGAGAAAGATGAACAATGGGCGTCTAGCGATTTCTAGCGACCGGAGAGCCTGCTGTGTAACCGGAGCCTGATGCCTTCCTTCCAATCAACCTGTGGATACTGAATGCGACAACTCCTACCAGAGGCTGATTAGATTCACTAGTCTCAAGACCGGCATTTTGATCATTCCATGGCCTGCTGGGATTCAAACCGGTATTGGGCTGTTTTTAAATAGTCACTGTAGTGACTACCTTACTCCTAGTCCATAGTCCCCTTTCCTTCATACTTGTGGGACATCCCGTCCTTCGGGCGGTACCGGAGCACTTTTGTAAAAAAAAAAGCAATAACTTGTTTTGTCCTTATTTTTACACAGGGCACCACAAGCCCGCCCTCCTGAGCTCCGCATCACCCTTCAGCCCTTTTCTATCGCCAGGTTTGAGACCATTAAGCAAGAATAGAGGGTACTTTTTAGAGGGGACGGCGGGCCGCACGGTAGTCACTACGGTGAGTAACTTTGTTATACTCCTACTCCCCTTGCCTCATACTTGTGGGAGATTTCCAAGCACACCTCACAGGTAATACAGGTGGATGGAAATTACTGGAATAGGTTCTTAACAGCCTGGCAGAATTGGGCATCAGCCCTGGAGCTCAGGTCCAAGCAGTAATGCTTACAAAAAGCTAATGGGGAAGCCCACGTAGCCGCCTTGGCAAAGGTTTCCCATGGGACATACTTTTGGAAGGCAGCAGCAGCCTCTTTGCCACATATATAAGATGAGCATGGATGCCTTTCGGAGGTTGAAGGCCCTGAATGCTGTAGGCTTCTGAAATGCAGGAGGCAATCAATCGGGAGATAGTTTCTTTGGAAGCCGGTTAACCCTTGTTCTCCGAATGTGACCGTTGTGAGGAGCCCCTGAGTTCACTCATTCTATCAAGGTAGAACTTCAGTGCTTGCCGAATGTCCTAGTTGTGTAAAAAGCTCTCGCATCAGATGCCGGATTAGGAAAAAAGGCAGGTTAAGAGATCGATTGGTTCAAGTGAAAATCTGTAACCACCTTAGGCAGGAAGGAAGTGCGAAGCACAACCTTATCTTATTGAAAGTGAGGAGCAGATGTTCCACAGAGCTTGAGCTTACTTACTCGTGTCGCCGATGTTACTGCGATCAGAAAGGCGACTTTCCGAGAAAAGAATTTCAAATCTGTAGTAGCCATGGGTTCAAAGGGTTTATGGCATAATGTGGTGATCACCACATTCAAATTCGATTTGGGATGAAGGGTGCGCACCTGCAGGAAGATGCGCAAAATGTCTTTTAATTACCTGGTTAGACAATGACCAAGAACAGTTGTCTGTGGGCATGTAGGCCGCAATGGCAGATGCTAAAGTTGCAAGGAGCTATGCAGAGGAGTGCCATTTGATGTTTCTGAGCTTGCAGAGTGACAGATGAATCTGAGGCAATGGAGGAAAAGCGTAAGCCTTGATGTTGTGCCACAAAATCCAATTTCTAGTGCCTCTCCCAAGGAGGACACCCCAAGGCCATCCCTTGATGCATAAAGAGGAAGTTTCCGGTTGGTAAATGTCGCAAATAGGTACACTTCTAGAGTGCCCATTGGTGGAAAATTTTGGAGAAACATTGTTCAATTCCCACTCGTAACTGCCAGCCGACTGAGTGAGTTGGCAGTTACATTGTAACCCGGGATGTGTACAGCCTGGGGCCAAACCTTGTGTTGAATGGCCCAGTCCCAAATTTGTATGGCTAGGGGCACCAGGAGAGGTGACTTGGTGCCATCCTGTTTAAACATTGCAAAATAATTGTCTGTGCGAATACGGACTACCTTGTTGGCAGAAAGCCAGGAGCTCCAGATAATTGATGTGGAACTGCATGTCCTGAAGCGTCCATGGGTTGAATACTTTGAGGTGACCAGCGTCGCTCCCCACCCCAGATAGGAGTCTGTGGTAACCATCTCTTGTGGGCAGGGCTCCCAAAAGGAGGCCACTAAAAGGTTGCTGGTTGAGGACCACCATTGCAGATCAGTCATCATGCAGGATGGAACTAGGATCATCTTGGCATCCGGATCCAAAGAGCCAGCTGAGGACGCCTCCTCTTCAGACGTGCAATTGGCAGGGCTAGCACGCAAGAAGCCATGAGACACGTCTTTGTAACCACCAAGCAGTCATGCGCGAGGACTGGGGAAGAGCTGACACTTGGTCGTTAGGTCTGCAATCCTGTCTGTCGTTGGGAACACCTGGTACTGTCGGGTCTTGTGACCATCATGGAAGAGTTCCACCAGCTCGACAGCCCAAGATGGAACCGGAGCTGAAGGCGAGACCGAAGATTGGCCGTGGCTGTCTCTGCGCAAGGACTGTGCGATAGCCAATCGTCCAGATATGGGTATACATGAATCCCCTGCAGTCTGAGGAAAGCTGCAATGACCGTTGCTGAGACCAAAAGGAGCATTCCTCTCCCAGGGAGAACCGCAGATATTTCCGATGATGGCTCCATATCGGAATGTGCATGTATGCGTCCTAAAGGTCCACTACGTTGAGCCAGTCTCTCTTCTGAAGAGAGGCTTTTATTTGGCAAGACATGATAATCTAATTTCTCTTGGGAAAGATTGATCGTAGTGCGCAGGCCAGCCTGGGTGGGTTTGGGCACCGTGAACAGACGGGAATAGTAGCCCTCTCTTGCTCACTGAGGGGAACATGCTCCACCGCTCTTGAGGTCTAGACGTTTCTGTACCTCTGCTCTGAGAAAGGGCGACCCAGTCTGCTGGAAGGGAGGGTTGAAGGGTGTGGTACATGGGAGGGGCAAGCAGAAGCTCGCCTGAGCGATGGACAAAACCCACTGGTCTTTGGTGATCTGCCAAGTCTCCAGATGAGATTCACCCTCCCACCTGAGTCTTGTGCGATAAATTATCATTTGGTTGATTTGTTGGCAGGGAGACTACCTGCCCCTGGAGAGGAGGCTAATGGGCGAGAGAAAAATCTGCCCCATGGTGCTGTTGCTTACAGCGGGGCCTGCCAACCGGAGCTTCAGATCAGCATGCACGGCAATCCTGATCCACCCCCCACCCATCCCCCTGAACCCAAATAAGAGTTTGGGACCCTGACCTCTGTGAATAAGGGACCTTAGCTGGAGCTTTCGCCAGGACTGAGTACTCGCCTTAGTCTTTGTGGGATCCTCATATGTGGAGGAATGGAACAACTTGCCATCAAGAGGAAGGTCTGGAACTTTGTCCCGCTCTTCTTTTGAAAATGTCACATGGAGCCACGCTTTGCGGGAGATGTCGACCCCGCCATAACACCTTGATCTTCGGTATCTACATGGTGTGCCGCAGATTCCAGTAGATCCTTTTGCATCCGACAAACCGGGTTTGAAGTCTAGCTTGTCTCCAATCGACTAGCTCCTTCCACAGCCTAATATTGGCTGCTGCCAGGATGAACTCAGTGTTAGCTTGACAAAGTTGGGGCGCCGAATTGGAATATACTTTCTTGCCAATGGTGTAAGAAGCTTGGAGAGGATTTGGGCTGCGGTGGATGCCGATGCCGGCTTGGACTGCAGAGTGGCAGCTGCCACTACCATGGACGATGGGAGCAGGCAAGCCGACAAGACTATCTTCCGAGGTGTGAAACTTGTATCGAGCATCTCCTTGAGATGCAGCCCGGTATGGGGTTTGTCCCAGACTTTACGTGCTCAGCCAAGATGGCCTTCTGGAGGAACATGCCGGTGCACTCCTGTAGCAATAGGGTAAAGGCTCCCAAAAGGACCACCCCACCCCTCCCCTCCCTGCGGAGCGGGGACCTACAGTACAGGCGGCACACACTGAGTCAACTAACCCAGACATTCCCACCAACACTTTCGTCCATCCGCCCTGTAATTTAATTACTGCCAGATACCACGTTGGTGTGGAATTATCGAGACATTGGCAATCTCCCCACTACCTGAGAGGTTGTCATTGGCAGATGCACTGGTCACTAGAGTCTAACTGGAGCATAAGGGGAGCTATGAGAGAGCATGTTAGAGGCGAGGACTAGAGGAGTATGGAACCTGTATGCCAGTCAGACCCAGATCAGGACAGAGCCACAAGAGGGGAGAATATGCAAGCCGAGCGCTTCAATTCAGGATAGTTGCAAATTAACCAACCCTACTAACAATTTTCCCTTTCTGCATACACCTCTCAAACTCCAAACCAAAACCTACAGCACAACAAACCGCACAAACTTCACTACATTGCAACAACCAAACAAACACACATAGCCTTGCACAACAGTACACGACTACCGGCTGCAAACACCCGAGGCCCAGCCAACGGACCCACCTCCTGCTTCCTCCCACTAACTCAACCTCCCCTCTTTCAGAGCTGCCAGAGCGCCGAGGGACCACTACGGTGGTGATAGTGCGCGGTACAAATGTCCTTCAACATTAACCTATCCAGCACCCAGTCATGGAATGCTCGGATAGAGCTGGGCTGTTCATTGCTGTCCTGGTCCGCCTAGTCCTCCAGTGAAGCGGGAACATGGGGCTGATCCGCTGCACGTGGTGCTGCAAGTTTTGACGTGTTGTCTAGGGGCGCACCCAATGTTTTCTTTATCCGGGATAGCAGAGGAGGTGGTGTGATGGGTGGAAGGAGGTGGCACCACCGGGACCAGACTGGGGTACAGTTCCTAAGGCCCTTAAAGTATGCCCTCATGGGATCAGAGTGCACGAGTGTCTGAAAATCTCCCAAAAACATCCTGACTAAGGTCTAGGCGCTGGAGTAGGTAGAGGAAGCTCTTGAGGGACATAACCCTGTGAGCGCAATGGGGGTGGACGGGCCAGCGCAGGCTGGGTCCATGTAAATCGGTGTTGCGGAACCAGGAGGAAGCAAGACTGTATGAGGCAGCGGTGCCCGAGCACACCAATCTGTAAAAGGGCGTGACAAGTTTTTGGTGTCCATGTGGCATGGAAAAAACTGCTCAGCCCCAAAGGGAATGCTCCCAGCACCTGTCGTGAACGCTAGTGTAAGAGGTATCCAAAATGGCCAGCGTGGACCATGGAGGTTGAGCTACCATTTTGACACCTGAGAACTGTCACAGGAAAGTGAGGCGACCGTCTCCTCGGGTCTAGAGTGGCATTTTAGCCTTGAAACAAGGATCCTCTAGGATGTTTACTGGACAACCTCAATACTGTCGCAGGATTAGACTCCAGTGGCAGAACCTCAGCAGAACAGCTAAGGCCTGTGGCGCGTGACCACCTTCTTTGCCCCCTCGACAGAATCAATACTCGCACGCCGAGCGTGGGAAGGGCGAGTAATAAACCTCGCCGTCCGGACCTTCAAAGAAGGTCCCTCTTTTCTGCCGGTACTCTATTTAGCCCCAAGAAGAGGAACCTCTATTTTTAATCTCGGACGTATAGCTCCTTAACAGGGGCCGCTAGTCGTGACTCGGTATGGAAAGCTCCAGAAATGGAGACCTCGGGGCGAACCCCGGTATCCAGAGCCACAGAAAAACTGGGCTGAACTTTAGGGGAACCTCGGAAGAATGTCCGGTTTCTGGCAGGCCTGCTACGGGATCCCTCAGGGATGTCCCCGGTAGAAGAGCTACACAAGCTCCTTCCGGCCCCTGAAGACCACGGGAAGGAGTCACCATGCTGGGATGTCCTAAGAAGTAACTTACCAGGCGTTTCTTCATTTCATCGATTAAGAGCTGCAAATGCAGTGGAGGAACGTGTTACACCACCTCCCACTGAAGAAGACACTGGAGTACCCAGACGGGACAGGAAGTTGCAATGAAGACAGTCCCCGCGATGTTTCGGGCCTAGGCACTCAAGGCCCGAAACAGGATGAGGATCCACCCCTGCGAAATAACGTTTGCATAAACAGGACATGAACCCCAGGCGCACTGGCATAGAGTGCAGACCGGACGACTGGGGAACCGGAGCAAGAAGTAAGGACAACAGGACTAAACTCCCAGAGATGCAAGTGCAGCCATCCCCGACCACGTGGAGAAAAGTCTGAAGGGCGATGGAGGGCAGGGTCATGGCCGCGTGTGGTGCCCCATGGAAAAATTAAAAGGACAAAGTTTGATTGGGTGCTCCCATCGCAAAGGACAGAATGTCCCACAAGTATGGAGGAAAGGGGAACGTATGAGTATTTGATTTGTCTTCCATTGTGAGCGTGTGCAGGTGAGTTTCCTTGGCCAGCAACACTCCTGGGCCTCGCTGTGGTGCCTCTGGCCCAGCCCGCACCCCTCACTTTCCCCAGCTCCTCCACGTCCCTCTCCCAGCCCGCCCCAGACCCTGATTGCCCAGTTCGGGACTCAATACACACCTTTCCAGGGCAGCCCCAGCAGCTAGCAGCTAGGTGCCCTGGGGCAAAGGGTGGCACCAACCGAGGAGTCTCCAGTAGGTGTATGCACGGGAAGCCAATGGCCAGCCATCAGCCAGCAACGACTAGTATGGTAGGACTGGCCTGAGTGAGGAGTAGAGCAATTACTCTACCCTTGAAGCCCAGCCACTCAGCAAACTTACCTACACCTGTACAATACTCTGCCTCCCTCTCTACCACTATGCAGGACCCTCAAATCTAGCTGTTTAGTCCTGTAATCAAACTGCATTGCTAGATGTAGGTCTCTCTACCAGATTCTCAAATAGAGCCGTCTTGTACTCCACGCCATCTTTGTTTAATATATGCAGATACCTGCTATAGTATTAAAGCTAGGCCCATTGGTATAGGACTCAATTCTAGACCTGGAATCTTGCCCCAGCCGCGCAATCTCGCAGCCTATGCTACGTATATCTCTCACCATAGTGTGGACACATCCGGTCTAGTTTCATACCGAACCATCCAGACTGAACTACCGAAAACACCACTGCCACTAGCATTTGGTCCACCACCCGAAAGGAAACCATATTGTTGAGTTTGTGCGGCCTGCTATACTATATCCAACCCTTAACAGCACCCACCATGTGCCTGACCCCTCTTGGATTCTTAGTTGAGCCTTGCCATTCGGCCAAGTCTTAGAACAGCAACATGCATCTCCTCGGCTAAACTCCCTAGAATCTCCGACCACGTAGACTATGGTCACCGTGGGTGCTCCAAACGAGGAAAAAGCACATTTAGCCACACAAGTGGGGAAAAGGCACTATATAAATAAACCCAATACAATGTCGTAGTACTTAATTCCCCAAGATATATCTGGGCCTACTGGATTGTAAATCCTTTATTTACAATACATATCAGTGTTGCTTTGGACCATATGTATGCTACATACTGCCCACTCTCTCATATAAAATGAGCCTGGACTTGTCCTTAGGCTGGATTTATGTAGTTTAATTTGTGCAAAAAAAACTTGCTCCCAAATTTAAGTACTGCCAAACATAAATGCCATCTTTAATGCTTCCCATGACTGATTGGGGAATTGAGCATTGTCCTGAGACTGATGGAAGGCTAATAAAGGCATATCTCTGTACTTATTTTTGAGGGCACTACAGCATTGAAGTTCAATCACTTCCAGTTCATTTTGCACACTGAACATCAGCAGACAATGGGTCTGCAAAAAGATTAAAAGACTCGGTTTTATTTGAATTGTGTGGAACGATTATCAAACATTTTGCAGTTCCTTCACATGCCGATACAATCCTACGTACTTGTCATGGGGGGGACAACCTCTGCACATGCGGGGTAGTGTACAAGCATCCCTTTCTCCAGTTGGGCTGTCAGAAGCCTTAACTTTGTTTCAAAGGCTCAAACGGATCCAATATTAAATTTTGGCTTCCTTTCAACTTTAAATTTAAATAATTCAAATGGCGGTCAGTCAGAAAAGCAGTCGGCTACCCAGCCAATATCTTGCATGAGTGTCCATTCCCTTTTCATCATGGAATGCGTGCCGTAAAGCAAAGAATCGCTTTTACCTCTTCTAAAAACGCCTGAAGCAATCTGATTTAAAGAGCGTGCAGACAAAATGCGAATTTCAAATATTTTGCACATAATGCCTCTGGTATATGATGCAGTGTCCAACATCCTTCTCGCCCAAATTTCTTTTCAAGCTGCCAATAAGTTTTCCAACCATGGCTGGCGCCCCATCAGTCATTAGGCCTATCGGAGTATCCCATGGCAAATTTTAAAGTTGACCTTTTGAAAGGCATTAAAAATGTCAGCACCAGTAGTCCTGCCATGCAAAGGTACCAGGGAAGCCAGTGCCTGAAATACTTTGCATTCGTTATTGACCCAATCCCCACCCCCCTAAATGAAAGAGTTGGGCTGTGTCACTCGCATCTGTGCTCAAGGGCATGTTCAGTTGGCTGTAACAAATGTCAGCCAACTCTACAATAAGTCGCTGGATACTGTGAAAGGGGAACATTATGTAAAGCATTTTTTTTTTCTTTACAGACTGCCTCACAAATCTCCATCAGGCAGTCTTTTACAAAATCCCCATCTGTGAAAGGACGTGCTGACCTTGCAATAAGCTGTGCAACCGTAACTCACAAAAAGGTGACACTAAACAAAAAAACAAAGCTCAAAACCTTCTACATACTTATCTCACTCAAACTAACACAACCACCTCTTGCACTGATCTGCATGCGCTTCACCACACTGCTACAACACATAAAGCGCACCAACAGCACACGAGGACTGACATCAACCCGCTACTTGCACCAAAAGCTCAGCACCTGGTGTATAACAAGTTGAAGCTGCCAACAGAACACAACTCCTCTCACTATCATACTCCCTCTTCACCCTACTAACCCATCCCACCTTCTCGTTTGCAGATCCGCCAGAGTGCCTTGGGACCAACGCCATTGGTGACGGTGCGCGGCACAAATATCTTTAACAATCGATTCTTTTTTTTCCTGGGCAAAAACACCCTGTTGCTTAGGCTGCTGTGTTTAACTCCCCATCTTTCTTAATTCTCGCTTCCCCACTCAACCCCCTTTCAAATCGTTATATTGTGAATGTTTCGTTTCACAATCACGCCAGATATTCTATTCCTTGGAGTGCTATGCGTTCAAGACAAATGAGACACAAGTACACATTCGGTTTGGACTCAATGAAAAAAGGCTTAAGTCCACTCATCCTTAAATTGACGGTGCTCCTGGTCAATCTTTCTTGTAACTGCAATGGACATTGTGCTCCAACAATGTCCCTGCCAAACAGTGATGCAATGCACCCTGGGGCATGTGTACTGAGATAACCAATGCTAAAGGGCAGGTTCAAAAGTACCTCGGGGAAGATGCAAACTCCACTGTTGTATGCTCCCACTACGACGGTCCAAGTCTAGAGTATATGCAAATGATATACTTTTTAGAAGCCTACAAGTGACAAAGAAGACCTAACCTTGCCAGCATACCTTTTTCATGCACTTATTGATGGATACTTGCTTCAGTAATAACGGGCTGCAAAGCTTATCAAACTGCTATGCTTGATGAAGGTGGTAAATGCAGGGATTGGCTGGCCCTACTACAGTAGCCATTTGAAATTGTGGCAGAGCTGCACCGTACACATCCCACATTCAGAACATTCAGCCAGAGCACAAAATATAGAAACGGGCACAATCTAGAAAAGTCATTTTTGCAAAACTAAAACTGCCATAAGATGTACACTGGAAAGTTAGTGCTCAATGTAGTAGGGCAGTGGCGGGACAGTATTTTGGACTGCTATACTGCTGTTTGGGTCGGCCATACTCTTGGGACTATAGCCTTCGTTGGGTCATGTTTCAACAAAAGGTGAAGGATTCTGATTCTAATTGTCTGGAGAGGCAATAGAGCAGGGCTTCCTCCCTGCTGCACACAGGTCACTGGAAAGGCTCCACTAATCCAGCACTCGCTTCTGCCGTTCAAGCTGTCTGAGGAGGCCAAACTGAGCAATGGACGCTTACTATGAGGGTCAACAGAGAGACTGTGTCTGCACAATTATTATTCTGGAGTACCCCAAACATGTCGCAAGCATGTCCAATCTTAAATAGCTTCACATTCTGCAAACATACAAATTAAGTGATTTGGCCAGGATCAGTGTGGTTGTAAGGGGAAGCCGCGATTAGAATGTACATCTTGTGCTTCCAAGATGGATAATTTAGGCAAAATTGAACCACTCACCCCTGAGATTCATAGGTGGGAGTCAAATGGATGTGAGTGATGGGTGGGGCCAGGACAGCAAGAAGACCCAAACATGTACGTACCCAAAGAATTTCTGGATGTTTTATGTACAGATCTCAAGGAACAGTGGAGTGACAGAGCCCTGGTAATGTGGCTGGAAGGCAGCACCAGATCCCAAGTTATTCTTTAGAAATCTGTGTAACCTGCTACAAATGCAGACTTAATAATTCCGCCCTGGATATATTGAGTTGGGTAGTAATAGAAGCCATCAAAGTGCTTAGAAGCCGGGAGAATCCACCCTCTATTATATATTCTGTATTAAGTGCTGGGGGGGTCCCTGTGGAGACCAGCTACCCATTCCATAACTGCCCAACTTTGACTGTACATTCTCCACTGCCTAACCACCTCGACTCCCCCAAAAACTCAATTTTGTGAAGGTGCATACTTTGCTTTTCTTAAGTGCTAATGCTGGATATTTATGAAGGTGCTTTATACAAACTCTCGTAAACATTAAGAGCTATATTAATCCTGGATCCTGTATTGCACGAGGCCGATGTTAGAAAGCAGGCGAAGTGGCACGAGAGGCTCTTAACCCTACCGCTGCTCATTATCGAAGTTACTTGCATACATTGCTTTTGTTGCTGTTTGTGCATAAGTGAATGAGGCAAGCACGCAGCGATTGGTTTTCAGAGTTGCACCCATCACCCCCCACCTGCATCGCCACACAAACGAACATGCAGGCAGACCCGACACATCTCCCCCAGACGTGCTGGAACGCTGGTGAGGTTTCTGGTACTATGGCTGGTGTGGCAAGGCTGAAATGCCCTTCGGCATCAAGCCTTATTGACCATGCCAGCCGTAGTGCTGGACCTCCATTGGTGCAGCACACATGCAGACTGCATGGTGCGTCTGCACTGAGCCAATGAGGGCTGGTGTTTTGTCCGTGCCGGGAGACGGACAAAGACTTTCCTTATGGAGGGCGGCTAATGTTGCTTACGGGCCGCACTCCGTTAGGATAATCTTTGTTGCTGGTGGACTGGACAAAACCGCATGTTGGCTGCAACTGGCCCGCGTGCCGTAGTTGTGCACCCATGCCCTACGAGCTCCCCTTTAACGTCTCTGGCTAACCTTGTAAAAACTACTGTTCCCAAGGGTAGAAAGGATCTTTGGGTCACTTTGACATTTTATGAGGTGAGACCAGCACCGCCCACCTTACGTGGAGTGCTGGGGAGATGCTGAGTATCCTTTCTCATTTTTAAATGTAACATTTGTTACAAGGACAAACTTCTATTTAATGGCTGGTGGCTGTGGACCTTTTTTAATAATTTGGTCCACCTTTACCACGGGCGGTTTGCACAGCCCTAGTTAAGGCACCCTTTTTACTAAAATGGCCCCTGTATCCTTTCCCTTTTTAGTTTGTCTGTTCTTGTGCCTTCCCCTGGCCTCAAGGCAGGAAATTTCCTTTGTGGTTTTATCTACAGCGGGAGCCCCATGCTTGCTCCAGACTTCCAGACTATCTGAAGACTGGGTGAGGGACGTGTCGAACTCTGCATTCCTGAAAGGATTGCCAACCCCCCAAGTTTCAATGTTGCATGGCTGTTTGGTCGCTGGAAATAGTTTCAACCATGAATCTTCCTCTTTGGTTCCAGTGGTCTACTACCGCCTCAGACTTTTATGCGGGAACCCAGCCAATCGGAGAGCCTGCTTCCAAACGACGACCTCCCTATCCCACCCCAAACCAGAATCTCGTGAGACCCACTAGACCAGTGGTCTTTTTTTTTTTGGCCTGCACCCCACTTGACAGAATTTGGGCAGGCTGGTCCCCCCAAAATGCCAAATGGACAGTATGTATTGCGTGCTGTCACTGCACCCTACTCCTAGAGTCCCTGGGCTCCCACACCTGCTCCCATCAGTTGCTGGGCTCCCTCATCCCACTCTTACCCAGACCATGGGCTCTACCCACCCCATCGCACACCCTGGGCTCTCCCCACCCTGGTCCGACCACTATCCCATGGTTCCTGCCCATCCTGTTCCCAACACAGCCCATAGGCTCCCCCATCCCATTCCCAACAGTCCAAGGGCCAGTGGAAGCTGGTGAATTTTTAAGTGGAGGGGCATAACTTTTTCCCCCAAAAATGGCATGGGGACCAAGCACAGTGAGCTCTAACCAATCGGGGGGGGGGGGGGTCCCCCCATGATTTCTTTATTAAATGGGATAAAATGTTGCATTGTAGAGCATACTGGGTGAATGGTCAAATGGTGAATGGTCAAACAGTTTACAATTAGTGCTCCCCCTCCTGCCCACCCACACAATCAACATGATTTGTAGGCACTGGGGTGCAAAGGGGAAAGCATGGTATTTTTTTTGACTGGACATCTGATAGAAATCCAGTTAAAAAACATCCCTGTCCCCTTGGCTCCACAGCGCCTCAGGAGAGCTGATTTTGGCAGGTGGGTAGGGGATTGTGCACTCACCACAAGCATACACAGATCCATACACACGTTTAAATAAAAAAAGAACATAAACTGTCCATTGGGGTGCTGAAACGCCCTGCTCCAGGCTACTCTGTCTGCGATCAGGCGCAGGAGCTCCCCCAAGCACATAGACATGCAGTGCCTCAGCCAGCATTTCCAATGAGCTAAGCAATGCTGGCGAAGCAAAACCCCCAGCCTTGCATAGCTCAGTGGGCATGCGCAACTGGGGAACTGAACTGTCAACAAGATAGTGTTTCCCTTTGACAGTTCCGCCAGCCGAGGAGCACTCCCTCAGCTGGAAAAAGCAGCTGAAGGAGTGCTCATTGTTTCACTGGGCTGGCTCCTCCATAATGGGTGAGTGGGCCACTGGGTGTGCATCCCCTCGTCATTATGGATGAGACGCCAGACTCGGACTGGCCGATAGGGCAATGCATGTAACAAAAATGCTAGTGTGGGCCAGTCAAAATGGGCCAGAGTTCCTTTGCTATGCGGTTAGTAATTTTGACCATTGTGGCTGAATAAAAGTTCTTTAAATATCACAATTTATTTTTAACACTACTCAGTCTCTGACTAAAGGAATGAATATCCATTTACAATTGCAGGCCACTTTTTCATTCATTGGCGCCGGAGTTTCATGCTTCAGCCCGACCATGTGAGCCGGCCGAGCCCATTTCTTCTATTTTTATTTCATGCTGGGTTCTCGCAGCCCCCTGCGGGGGCGTGCCCACTATTTGAATACCACAGCACTAGACTAATTACCTGGTTGGTCAATGCTAATGTGCGGTGCAGTCTTCCGAATCTTTGTGGGCATCCTGCTGGACCCCCAGACACGTGAATCGAGTGAGTCCCCTCACCAGGGTGCTGGGCCTTGCAAACGATATTGTCGTCTTTGCTCCTGAAAATGCGCCAAATCCCCAGGGCTGCATCCAGCTGTGAGGAAAACCTTGTCTAGAAACTTCCCTGTGATCCTTGCTGCAAAAGTCCTTCCAGTGGCATTCAGTCTTCTTAATTAAAGAATTCAACGACTGTTTTTGGCTGCAGATCCTGAAGTCCTCTACCTGCAAAATCTCCTGTACCGAGGTACTGTGCTGGCTTGGGTATTTTCTTACCATAAGTCTCTTGCGATTCCTGTGTAGTTTTGGTGTTTTCTGTGATTGGGAGGTCTACACCCAGGCGCACTGCTGGAATCCTAGGTTGTCTTCTCTGAAGTCCCTGAACCCTCTGTTCAAACTAAGTACTTTATTTTAGATTGAGTCTTTCTTTGGAACTCTGAACTTTGCCTGCAACTGGGCCCTATCTCACCCTGCCTACAGCTGGCTCCTAACTGGGGTCCTTCTGCCTCTGAGAACTCATGTACTACAATTGGGAAGGGCTGCATACTTTAAGGGGTGTATCTTTACTTGTGAAGGAATTGATTGGTAACTCTTCTGTGTATAGTAAAAGTTATTACTTGGCGTAGATTTACTAAGCCGTGTGCCTTCTTAAATTCGCCAGCATGGGGTCTTGCATGGATTTGCATGCTTCTCCTAATAACCAATAGCTGATCTCTGGGCCATACTGCCCCATCCAATGACTGCCCGCTACGGCAGCCATCGTCAGATTTTTACTACCCGGTGCAAGTGTCGGAAGTCCTCGTGCTTAGCTCTCAGGCTTTTACTGCGTTTTACGCTTTTTCTAAGAGCTTTACTCCATTTCTTCTTCGCTCAATCGAGCCTCAAGCTCCATCGATCTACCTCTGATTAACAGACCCGTTTTCGGATTCTTCAGCGCACCTCAAGGGCGAATTTCATCAAGTTTACTACTGGACGATTCCAGAAGCTTCTTCAAGGCCTACGTCGCGTGGGCATGGCGGATGAGGACTCGGCACCCCTGTTCAAGATTTGTCCATGCTGTGGCCTGCCAAACACCTTTTCGCAGGGCGGTCATTCCCTGCGCCTCTACTCCCAGCACTTGGACCTGAAGCATGTGGATGATTGTTTTTTGTCGCTCCTCCCACGGAGGCCCAGCATAAGGCTAAGCACTGCAAGTCCGCTGTCACCGGCAGCACTGTTGGGACTGGGTCTTTGGTGGCCAGATCAGTACAGCAGTCCCAACTGCTTCTACCACGAGCCAACGCTCAGGATCTTCAAAGAGAAGTCGGACTGTCCGGGCAAGCTCTTGGAGAAGACCCATACAGGCCCTGTGGAGAAGGCCAAGGCTGACCAAGGTTCAGACATCACTCTAAGGTGAAGGCTGTGGGCTCAACCAAGGCCGTTCAGGCCCAGGTACATCTGACGAAGGCCCAACCTTCCATCGAAAGAATTGTGGCTTCCTCGCCAAACTGCCCTGGCGGATCCACAGGGCGCAGCCCCAAAGGCAAGAGTATCAATGCCTATCGGTCAGGGCTAAGGACTCCCTCGAGAAATCCATGGAGTTTTGGAGTAGACTTGCGCTCTGTGGCCGGAAGGGCAGGCCTCCTCAAGATGGTGGCACTCCCCCCGCCTCTTACATTACTTCACTAACGTCCCCTTTAACATGTCCCCTCATTCTTCAAAAACATTAATAAACTTTGCAGGAGAGTCCCATGGCTGAGCGGTAGGCACAAAGTAGCGTTAGAAACGCTCTAAAGACCCTACGAGAGAGGAGGAATGAAAGTCCCCAACTTTGAGGTATACTACCTTGCTAGCCAGCTTAGGCACGTGATGCAATGGATGGCCGACGGGAGTACAGCAGACTCTCCTCCAACCCGCCCTGCCTCACCTGCTACTGAGACCTGCTCTGGACCGAAGAGAGCACTACGCGACACTGCCCATACATGGCCAAGCTGGGAATCCGGCTCTGGAAACGAGCCTGCAAAACAGTCGGAGCAATAGACCCATACTCACCACAAATTCCCATAGCAGCGATTATGACAAAACTAGCATGGGGACACATAGAAGTTCGTACCCAAGGGGTAGCTACGCTGGGAGACTTGGTTCATGAACAAGAGATCTTAACGTTGCCTGAAAAGTGAGGCCACAGGGCTACCTTCAGGACAGTTCTTGCTCCATAGGGCAGTAATGCTGGCCATGCAGGGAAGATGACCTGAAGCCACTAACCCCGTTATAGAACACGAGACCATCGAAACTATGCTAAATGCTGCTGAAGGAGGCCACGAAACTTCATGCCTCTACGAGGCCTTGATGCAAAGTACGACCAGAAATGAGCTCAAATGCAAGGTTAAATGGGAAGGAGAATTGGGACTGCAATTTGGAGATGAGGAATGGGAAGAGATAACCCACTACCACAAGATCATCTCCAGGAATGCCCACCTACAACTCATCCAATTATACATTATTAATGGGGCCTACCTCACGCCAGAAGCCACTTCAAAGTTCAAGGGCGCAAAAACCCAAGTGTGCCCCAAATGCAACAAGCCCAATGCAGGAATGACTCGCATGTTCTGGGGCTGCCCAGTAATATTAGATTTCTGGACCCGAATAAGAGTTGCTGAGGCGGACATTGAAGTGGAAGTACACAGGCCAGCGGCTTCTATATTGGGCAATAACAGGCGCAGCAGGAAAAACAAACCTCTCAATAGACTTAAAGACCTAATATATATCACAGCGAAAAGACGTATAGGAAAAGCCCAAAAGGTGGGGAGATCTTAGTAAGTGGATAACAGCTCAGACTGGAGCTTGGGGGAACGGCAATACAAGAACAAAGACTTGACTGTAGTGAAGAAGTACAGCGTTGGGTAGCGCTGCCGGTACCGTTGCTACTGCTACACCCCAGAACACCTGATGGCGCCTCAGACGGAAGCAACAGCACCGGCTCGTAAGCTGATATGAAGGTCACTGATGCTTTTCCCGTGGTCTTGAGAGGGGGGGAGGGGGGAAAGGCGGGAGGAAGGGGAAGAACAGACACCAGATATACAATTGTGAATGTCTTATTGATTATGAGGTGCCTTGTTTATTTTGTTCAAAACCAACAGTTATTCAAAAAAATAAAATAAATCATCGATGCCTATCGGGGGGGGGGGCACAGTAGCCCTCCAGAGGAGGAGCTTACCAACCTCCAGACCTTCCAGGAGGAACGATCCGTCAAGCAGACCCTACGGGAAGGATCTGGACTAGGGCGACTACGAGACCGACTAGAAGCAGCAGGGCGTTGAGGGTTTGGGAACAGCCTAAGCTGCAAATGCCCTTACCTCTGTCGCCTCTGCAACCACCCAGGGATATCCCAGACATTCTTGCTGCTCTGCATACCCTATGCTCGTAGATCCGGGCGAGGATGCCTCTTTTCGCTGGCGGCCCCTCCCATGGCGCCAGTACCATCGGGGGGAACCACCATCCAAGGAGATTTTACCCTACGGATTCGGGGGAACCACCATCCAAGGAGATTTTACCCTACGGATCCTGGCATAACGGGCACTGGCGACAGCGGGTTGGGAGATCCCCCGTCTTCCCCCCTCCCAAATCTTCGACACCCGACGAGATTCCATACCATGATCTCCAGGGCATCGGAGCTGTTCCAGCTTGTCCCTGAGGAGAAGAGGGTTTCCAGCGAGACGAAGAGGAAGACAGCACTTTTCCGTTGTGGGATGACATTTGGGACGAGGGGTTGTCCCTCATGAAGTACCCTTCCCCGGCAAAGAGGGACGGTTATGAGATGGTATACAGGGTGCTGGACTCTGCACCCAAGTGCTTGCATTCCCAACTGTGTCTGGACTCGGTGCAGCGGCCAAGAAGAAATCTTCGGGATCCTCCTTTGGCCGCCCCAACCCCCCCGCCCCAACTGCACAGTGAGCGGAAGACGTTGGATAACTTTGGGCGAAGAGTCAGCAGTGAATTCCATCAAGGCCACAATGCCCTCGCCATTGTGGCACAACGGGGAGCTCTGGTTCGCTTCCCTGCTGGACTTCCTGACAAGAGGGCGGAATCTTTGAAGGCAAGGTGGCATCGGACCATGCTATTACAGTGGTCAGACATTGCCGACATGGGGTTCTGCCAAATGGGCAACTGCGTTTGCCTTCAGTGGGGCTAGCTGAGGGCCACTAATGTTCGCCAGGATGTTTAGTCGAGGGTGTTGGGCAGGCCCTTAGGCAGGGACAATTTGTTGGGAAGACTGTGGATGAGTCTCTTCAGGCCATCAAGGCGGACACTGACGGCTTGTGCCTTGGGTGAGGTGCTTCGTCCTACCATCAACCCCCTCCTGCCCACCCACAGTTCACCCCCCACCAAAAAAATCCCACCCACCCATCATCCTCCTCCTTCTGCTGCTGCTGGAGGTGTGGGCCATGCTACGAAAGGGCATGCTAGAGCTCGTCCCAAGGGTCTAGGGTTCCGAAGTGTACTCTTGTTAGTTCCTCATCAAAGACTGTCGGATGGAGGCCCATCCTAGACCTTTTACTTTGGCCCTTTGAACCATAGGAAGGCCTTCTCCAAGTTTTCCATTTCCAGATGGCTCTCGGGCTGCATCATCCATTGTCACCAGTTGTCAAACTGACTGTTGCCTGACCTTCCGAGAGCCCATTCGCCAGAGTAATCGCTGCAACTATGGTGTTCGTCTATGCCTCTGATTTACATTTGCAGGGCTGCTACATGGAGGTCGATGCACACCTTCACAAGTTCTACTGCGTCGACAGGGATTCCAGGGAGGAGCCCAGAGTCAGCCAGGCAGTGCTGCACAACCTGTTTGATAGAAGGCGAGTCTGGTGAGGAGGTAAGAGATACTTAATGCTGAGATGCTTAATGTTCAGCCTTGCTACCTCCCTTGGTTGCTTGTGTGTACTGCCATGTGAATCCATGCCAGACCCCATGCTGGAGAAGGAACAAGTTACCTACCTGTAACTTTTCTCCGGCATGGATTAACATGCAAACCCTCCCGCCTACCCCTTTTGCGACTACATTTCCCCCCCTCCCCCCCCCTTTGGTCCTACTGCCACTTAACGTGCTACCAAATCTGAAGATGGCTGCCAGGGGGGCTTCGGTAGAGGGCAGTCATTGGCTGTGGGCAGTATGATCCATCGATCAGTGATTGGTTGTTAGAAGACTGTTCAGAAATTAAATCTTTTTACGAGGATTTTCAGCCTGGTGACTGATAATATTCATGAGCATGTGAATCCATGCCAGACCCATGCTGGAGAACAGTTACAAACTTGTTCCTTATTTTACTTAAACTGTTTTGTCATTCTAACAGAGTAGGTAAAGGGTTAACTTACCTGTGAATTGGGTTCCCCAATGCTGTTGGTTTTCATTTTATTATTCCTGTTAGGATAATTGATTGAGTGTCCCCAATTGGGTCTTGCTTCCTTGGACTTGCTGTTGGCCTGTCCAGAATGTCTGCCTAGGTCATACTTAGGTTGATGGTAGCACCTTACTCAAAGTAAACCCTTTATCCTTTTGTATGCTTTCCTTAATCTGGGAACTGAAAAGCAACTAATTGAAAATGACAGCCGAAGGGCCAACTCCCCTAAAATATCCTGAATCGGAGTTCTAGGTGTTTACTAGAATAAGTGTTCCACTATTCTGAAAGGTATATTGGCCAGTCAGTTTACTAAGTGATTGCTTGATCAGTGTCACGGTATAACTGAAGGGGTCTACTACGCTTGTATTACTTTAAAGTAAGAATAGGTGTGCCCTATACTGAACTTGTATACAAAGGTCTGACTTACCTTAAGATTGTTGGAGAAGGTGTATGCTTTGGTCTATGTACTTAAAAGCATAGTGTTGTGTTTTTAGAATTGTGCTTATTTATAATGTGATGGTGCTTATTTCACTCAAGATTTATCTGGGTCTACTTGCATAGTGTTTCTTTGTACCATTTGTTTTACTTTCTTGATTCTACAGCCATTTCTCCCTCCTATGATGAGCTTGGCTGCTCTGTCTATGCTACCTTAAACTTCAGTAATAGCCTTATATTGAGTGGAGTCTTGTACTGCCTCAATTGAATGATATATGATTGGTTATTTATAACGCGCTTAATACCCAGAGGTTTGTAAGCCCGGACCCGGGGTTCGAGCGTGTGTTGCTCTGTCGTCTTGCTTCCAAGGCGAGCACGTTGCCCCTGAGCTATCCCCCTTTACTGGGCTTAAGAGAAACTGTCCTAACTCCACCGTTTAGTGCCGTCATTTATTTTCTCAGCATAAAGGTTTTTGACTCTGGGTCCAAGGACTTGAAATTGCATATGAGGTGCGTGGATTAAGCAGGTGCTAATAATGAACCTATACAGCCGTTGGGCCATGCAGAGAGAATCCAGACTTTCCTTTTGCAGGAAAGGATGGACGCTTTAAGGGTGATGGATCACCAATGGGCGATTTTCAACCTTCAGTTCAATCCTTTCAGGTGGAGGAAGATGTGATTTTGGGGTTTGGGAGATCTGGTGGCTCTGCACCCTAAGAGGAAGTATAAAATTGCACATAGTAGTGAGCTTGATCACGTCGCCTAGCTTGAGGGCACCCTCTGGCCGACTCTGGCCAATTCCACAGCGACTAAAACATTGAATGCTTGCAATCGCAGCAGCCTGATGGACTATGTACTAGTGAATCTGGAGAAATGGGCATTACTTTGTAGTGCTACCCAGACCTGCGTGACCACTAGCTAGTAACGGCAACTGCAGCTAGTGCCTTATTGGAAGTAGTTAAGGAGACACTGGAGAGCTCTACAGCTGCCATATCCCTTACAGGCCACTCCAGATGCTGAGAACATGAACCTCTGAACTACAGACAGACCCATAAGAGCGATACACAAACCAAATCACCATTCCTAAGACCCTGAGGACTTGCGCTGGAGGACCTAGCTTCCCTGTCATTTCTGCAACCCACTGGAACGCCATTCCACTGCACCTGAGAAGCATTGAATTGCACACAGTCTTCCCTGAAAGCCATCAGAACTGTTTGTATAAATTGTCCCTTGGTGCCTTCTAGTTTTGTATGCTACCTCTAACCATGCTTTGAAACCCTGTCTGCTAAGGTATATGTATGATATATGTAACCACGCAACCACCGAAGCACTTGCCTCACTTTATTCTGTTAGGCTTTCGCTCTCTGCAATCCTGAGCCAAAGCCTTCTTACCTGTGACGACTTTCTTGCAACAGTGCCTCGCTGCCCCTGTGTTGTAGTGTGCTTTACAAATTCAAAAATAAAATTCTTCCAGCAATATGTATTGGCATCTTGGCTACTTTAGAGGTTTTTTTCTATAGATAAAGGGAATGGCATGGAGATGCCAGCTGCCAATGAGGATCGGACTACCGACTCCCGGTTTTTCACTAAAACCAAGAGTACGTAGGTTGCACTGGTAGGGTGGGATGGTCGTCATGCTAAAGGTAGTCTGATCAGATAAGCTATACTGGTGGCTGTAGCAGTGTTGCATGAGGCCAGGAAAAACTGTTGTGCGATAATTACGGCTAAAACTGACCTATATGGAGGTCCTCTGGGGCTCATTGCTATTGGTGATCAATAACAAGGATTACAAAAAAGTTGGGCAATTATGGGATGGGTCGACCAGTGGATCAGAGCTCCATACCAGGCCCTAGCCCTGAATCCAGACGGACAGAGTATTTTGCGAATCTAACCTGAAACCAGGGATTTTGGTGGTTCTGGTGCAGAAAGCCAGAGGTGATGAAGGCACCCTGGTTGATTACCTGCTTTTGTTGCTGGGCGTGGGTGAAGTCAGGCTAGCCTTTCAGAATCAAACTGGTCAGGCAGCAGGCCCTGACAGTATTACCAATAGATAAGTATACCACATAGCTAGAGGCCCAATATTTGTGGCACTAGAATTCGACATGGGTTCCTGCCTCCTGGAACCAAGCTGTGAATGCTTATTTTTAAAGGGGATGGGTGGGGAGAGATGGGGAGCAAACCTTTAACTATAGGCTGATGTCCCTGCTGGATGCAGGAGCTACAACCTTTGCTATGGCGGTCCTGGCTAACTGGGTCATGGAATCAGGACAATGGGATTTTGAGCCACCTGCAAGCATGTTTTCAGAGCGCTGCCAGCACCTTGAATATCGTACGTGAGGCTCTGATCCAAACTTTTTTCATAGCTGGTTTTCCTCCCAACACTGAAAAGCATGCCACTCTGGTGGATGGGCTGCTCTACCAATTTGAAGGCTGGACCAAATTAATTTTTCTTCATCCATTCAACCCCAAATTTCCTAATTGAGGATCTAATGTCGTGGTCTTCAAACTCTGGTGTGGTCCTCCTAAGGAAGGATATCCAGGGGGGCCTCTGACTCATCAAAGCTATTAAGATGTGCAAGTTTGATATAAAATGAACTGGTATCACTCTCTATGGAACGGTAGGCACGCCTTCAAAACAATAAACATCCACACTGACCTGTTTACCTTTCACAATCTCTACTCTGACATGCACCCATAACATACACCTCCATCTAGAATACAACTGAGACCATGTAAAAATTTAGACCAACAGTTCACATAATCTGACCCACTCTATCTCACTAAGTCTCCACCTTGACAATTTGTCACAGCACCCTTTCTCTCACTGGAGAACTGCGGGTAGCCAACATGGACCTAGCCATCCAGACCCACCCTTGTGCAGGCTAATAATGGCACACGTGTTTTAGAATCCCTTCCTGCACCTCTAGTATATGCCAGGACAGTCTTTCAAAGGGCGTCAAATCCCACAGCGCTTCAAGGCCATTCCAATGGCAGTAGGGGGTGTTAAAGATTTCTCTTCCATTCTTTCATTACATTGCTATGGACCCACAAACATTTAGGTTCTATGTTTGAATCTAACCTGCTCTTTTTGCAGTGAAGCCTTCAACTTCACTACACTGGCTTTTGCTCATTTTGTCGTGGGTAAACACGTCCTTCCAGTTCAGTACTGGGAAACATTGTTTCCCTTAGTCTTGTTACTTTGCCACTTTGTGTTACCTTGTTATCACTTAAAATGCAGTACATTGGGGAACACTTGTGTTAGCCGTAACTAACATTCAGCAGATTTTTGGTTACTATAGGTATGCATAAAACAAGCGAGTTCTTTTGCAGTTAATTTTGCAAATTTGTAATTTACGTTAGCCGTAATGCGTTGGGAATACTAACTGTGGCTACTGCCCAAACATGGCCATGCCACAATGTTTTTCATTTGTTCCATGGCCATCTTGCCTTTAAGCCAGGAAAATCCTTGACTTGGCAGCCTACTGAAGGGCCAAGGGTGTTTGCTGCTTGGAAGTGGGTTGGGACTGTCTGGGCCCAATTCACAAACTGGTTTCGGTGTATCTGTGGTATTCATGAGTTGTGCCACCAGTGGTCCTGATTGGATCACTGCTTGTGGGTGTGTGGACCAAATCTGTAATTGGCTAATAGTTTCAGCATTGATGAAAGGACCCCTTCACCCACTCTGGAGATCTGGACCGCAAGGACCCTTTGGAATAAGGCCTGCTGACCAACTTCTGCAGCTGTCCTAGAAAAGACCTGTCTTTTGAAGATCTCCAGCAGTCATGTGAAGGAGCTGCAACCCTTGGAATAGAGGGAGCATTCATTGCTGACTTCCGCTCAAGAGTCCTGTGAAGAGCCTTCGATCGCCCAGTGGCTGACGAGCTCCATTTGGCCTACCATGCTGCAGACATCACCATTATGAGTTGAAGCCTGGAATTTGGGGGATCGCCAGCTTGTGCTATGAGACCCGCCTCTGCTAAATTTTGCGGTCCTAGCTTCAAGGTGGGGCCTGAGATGGGAGGCAAAGTCCGACTGTGGGAACCTGCATCGCCATGCCTCAGTGGTTGTCCGGCTTTCCTGCATGCACTTCAACTAGAAAAAAAACACACATAGCCTCGCACAACAGCACGCGATAACTACCGACCGAACTGATGCTGCCAACAGCACATTGTCTTGTGCTTTTTTTTTTCGCTCCGTCCCACTAACTTACCATGCCCTTTTGCTTTTCAGATCCACCAGAGGACCACTCCGGTGATAGTGCGCAGTATAAATATCCTTTAACATCACCTCCAGTGCTGGCCTGAGGGGCCCTACATCGAGACCTTGCATCAGCATTAGTCGCCAATTGGAGAAGTGCTTGACCCTGAAGCCTATGGGCATCAAGGGCTGAAGCTGATAAGTGACACTGGACCTTCTTCGGCAGACCTGCAAAGTCCTAAGAATCTGAGTATTGGGGGGGGGTGAGTTGTAATAATTACCTGAGCCCCTAACTACCTTTAAACATTCTAATAACTTTTAGAAACTATAATAGTTTGGCTTTGATATTGCTTGTACAAACATGCCAAAAGTTGGACAATTTAGTTAGTTGGAACAACTTATCCTCTACCACTTGGAACTGTTGATGGATCTCAGACCCTACACATTTATTCCAGCATCACAAAACTGTATGGAACTTGGTTAACTTTTGGGCACAAGGTACCATGCGTCTTAGGGATGGACTTCTGAAGTTAGTGCTGTCTCTCAGTGGACCGGTTCGGCTTCATACTATATTGCCCAACTCCAATGATTGTATATCTTTTATTTAGTGTTGTGATATTACATGCTAGTGGTCTTTTTTTTTCTCAGTGTTGTGGCCATAAAGAAATATGTATTTTTAAAACTAATTGTCGAAGTGTAATCCCTGACTTTGCGTTGTGTACTCATGCGCAACACCTCTTGAGACTTGGCCTAGACCACTCTCCTTGCTATCTTGAACTGGTTTGGCTACAGCTTCCAGGGTTGTCCCTGTCACTACACATCTGTCTACCAGACCATCAGTCCTGTGCTATACATGTAACGTAAAGCATTTAGGTGAATGCTTGTGAGCCATAGAACATATGCATATATTTTTGAGCCTGGATTTCCTTTGAGGTCAGGGACCATTTTGCCAGAAACAATAGTTTTACTTAAGGGGAGGGCTCGATGTGAATGTTTTCAATACCACTGAAGGAAAAGGAAAGTCTGCATTAGTCAACAATTAACTCTGGAAACAAATATTTCCAGAGATGTGCTAATAAGAATTGTATCAGAGAAATTGTAATGTATATTTGATTCAGATTGGAGTATGGGAGAGGTCCCCTCTAATCACCACGTGTTTTGTTGCATTCCTTTGAAAATGAACCCCATATTTACCTTTCTGTTAACTTCCCCATTAAATCTGGGTCTCCTATAGTGGCCTTAAGCATATTTACAATGTTTAGGCAGTTGGAACTAAGTCCCCTCCCCCAATTATAATTTCACTCAGTAAACCACTCGCTGAATACTCGTTACATCCGGGTGTAACGTTGTTCTTTCAACACTAGTGATATTGGACTATTGGTGCATAAGAAATGGTTTGCTGTGTATGTATAGAATGGAGCGGGCTACAGCAAAATGAGGTGATGGCTGGAAGGTTTAGAATTTAACCTCTGGCATTAATCTGGGCAACCCTCCAGCCCATCGTTTTTGGTCTGCCAAGCAATTTCAAAAGGGGAGACCTATACAAATCGGGCATGGTCCCACCACAAAAGGGGCGGTCCAGTCGGCTTGGTCACATCCCTTCTGCACAAGACCCCCAGCATCCCCAACATGTTGCAGCCTTGTTGTGCCTCATCAGTGAGGAGTAGCTTTTGTCTCCAGGCTCAGCAGGCTTGGGTTGTCTGGGCATACCTGTCCTACCTACTATGGGTGCCTATAGCAAAAGAGGTGATGGCTGGAAGGTTCAGAATTAATCTTAACCTCTGGCATTGCTCTGGGCAACCCTCAGACAATCTTTGTTTGCTTGCCAAAGCCAAAATCGGAACGAAATGAAATAATTTGGAGAAACCCGTGTCGAGGGTTTGCCTTTTTTCAATGTGATCAATTGAAGTGACCTTAATGTGAAATCGACCAAGTCTGCATTTTAACCAAAAGGTCTTTACATTATTTTGATGTGAACCAACATCCTGTTCAGTTTTTACTTTGAACCAAATGAAAAATATACTTGTTTCTTACTCAACCAGCTCAAGTCTCTTTAATTTTGGACCAACCATTCATCATTTGGAGGGCGCAGAATCTGTAAGTGTCTTCATTCAATTCAGTCAATGTTTAGAAGTCTTTGTACAATAAGAAGAAATCAAAGTAGGGCCACAAGCTGATTAGGCTTGTGAGGTAAAGGAGCTAAAGTATCCAAGGCAAGTCTCCAACGAGGACAAGTTACACAACTAAAGGTACGTTCTATTAGACTGTACAGTACATTTAGGTTGAAGAAAAGTTCAGCAGGTGGCTTCTGTTACTGTGCAGCTGTGCAGATCCTGGTGTTCCTGTACCTCAGTCGTAAGGAGGATTTCTGGGGACTCCCGCACTGCAACGCGACGGTCACTGACTGCAACCGGCAATCTTCAAACAAGTGGCACTTCGGTGTTTCCGCTCTGTGTCTACCGCAAATAGCAACACTGCGGTTCCTGGCTGTCGAGATGGGCTTTCCTTGCATCTGGGGTCCAGCACTCTGCTCAGGTGGCTCCTGCTCGGTCAGTCCTGCTTCCTGGGAGTCCGGAGGATCTTCCTGGAACTCTTGGCCAGCTTAAAAGCAACACACGGGATCTGTTCCTCTCCCTGGCTATTCGGTTCCAGCAGCGACTGCAGTGGAAATTCAACCAGCTTCGAGAGGATGTCTGGGTGGCTTACTTTGGAGTTGATTGGTACCACCAACTCAAGGGGAGAAGTCCTTGTGGGCTTCTTTAGTCTAGACTAATTTGGAGCTTCAGCACAGCATCAGGGCTTCACCGGGCGAACCAACGTTCCAGGTGTTGCCGCAGGCGCCTCTTCAAAGTTCTTCGGATTCCTTCGACTGGTGGTCGACACTGCCTTCCAAGGCAAAAATCCTCACCTTTTATGCAGCTTGCTCCCATTCCAGCCTAGCTGTGTCACTAAGCAGGGTGGCTGTCCTTGCCGGACATCCAGCTGGCCAATCACCTAAGTGCATTTCTGTCTGCTAGGAGACTAAGCACAGGGCGTTTCAAGCACCTCCTTCGCTTCCTGGCCCCGCCAGACACCCTGGAGCCAGAGGCGGGCTTCACTCGTGAAGACAAGTTGACCACTGGAACAGAGCATCTGCTGAAGAGATGCTTGCTGTGTAACTGCTGCTGGCCCCTTCTCTGAAGCCACAGAGGAGCCCCCAATACTCTGACCGAGAGACTGTTGAGACACTCATTCTTGAGACGATGTGAAGTTAGAGCCATCCACGGCAAGCTGTGCTGCAAACCGCCAATACCCTGGAACCTCGAGCCAGAGTGCTGTACAGTCTTCCCAAGAACGAATACTGCTGAAACTTGACTTGTGCTGGTCCTCCATTGATTCCCACTCTAAGTCCCCTCACCAAAGTCCTGGACGAAGGATTGGTGCAAATCTGGTTGACCGGCCTTCATCTGGTACCTTGAAAAGGATGCCAAATCCAAAGCGGCAAGAAGTGCAGTGGAGTCATGTGCTGCTCCATCGTGAAGGCATTGTCTGAAAGCTCTTCACTGCTGAGGTAGTCGGGCTGAGGGTAGTATTTAAATTCTTGTATTGCTCCGGTGTAGGTGAGTGGGTGTTTCGTTTGCTGGAATGCATCTAGGAGTGTTCTACGAATTCCCTGAACGCTTTCCAATAACTGGAACTCTGACTTTACTGCATCTGAGCCCTATCCTGACCTGCCTACTGTTGGCCTTTGGAACACCTGTGTCCCTCTTCTGGCTCTGAGATCGTACGGGGACAACTTGCCTTGGTTGTTGCCTGATTGCTACCAACTCTAGATTATTTTGCTTATTCTGTAGCTGTTTCTGATGTCCACACACCTGCCCAATCATGTTGGGTGTCCGTTTCTGAGGCATGGGCTCTGGATTCCTCCATAGGGAGGTCTAATCTGACACCCCAGTCCAACCTGCAGTTCTAATAAATAGTGCTGCCTCACTCTTTTAATATTCAGCACTGCAACGTTCTTTAAGGGCTGCAGCTTGCAAGCACTATTGTGTATATGGATACATTTTCAAAATGCTCATCTTCTGCAGTGTCGGACCTTGCGGGGCAGATTAGCATCGCTAAAGGCTTTACTCAACTGGTGAGAATACTTGCAGACTAACAAATGGCAGGATTCAAAGTCTTCACCCCTTCAAGTTGTGAAATGTGTAATTGGTGCCACCAGCACATAATCGCAACCTTGTGTGCCAGTGATGGGGGTTCAGGGGGGCAACATCTGGGGAACTCATTGAGCAGTCACCAATTGTCCCTCGGAGTAGCTCAGCGTTTGAATTTGGGAATTGTCAGTTACACATTAACCCCGCTATGCAACTAAAAATGTCCTTTCACATTATGCTGCAACGTTTCACTAGATTGCCACCTTCTGGAGAAAGCTATAGGTTTGTCTCACTTCATCAATGTATACTGCATTCGCCCATTGCTGAATTAGATGGTATGGAACCAGATGCCCTCTCATTAAGTAATTTACACCGAGGTAACCAGGACTATATATGAGTTTAGACCAATACCTTAGGGTATATATATTTTGTCTTCGCATGCCTTCTGCAAACATTACTTGCATTTTTTTTGGTTGCTGACGGGGCGGAGCGAGGGCTTCTTGCCTCAGACCTGTTCGATCCAACGTTTGTGAATTTCTTGCACCTTGCACTGATTCCCCTAGTTTAGATAGGAGTCCACATGACCCCAGTTCATTGTGCCTGATTTCCCGCACGGGTAGGGGGGGGGTCCAGATTTGATATACTATTTAGGTGCATCTTGCCTGCCCACATGCCAAATCACTTCCGCTGCACCCCCCACCACCCCTTGCTGTCATACATATTTGTTTGCCTTTTGGGAGGTTTTCCTGTTGCAGTGTTAGGGATGATTCCCTTTAACATTAGAGACCCCAAGCTCTTTTGCTGGACTCTGGGCTTTTGAATTTTTGCTCCTGAGTGGGACTCATTTCTTCTCCCCGCCACTACTCCATGTGTTTTTCTGACTAGGATTGTGTCTCGCTGTAGTCTGGTAAACTCCCTAGGCATCTGCTTATGCATGGTGACGCAGCACCTTTTGTGCAGTGCCACTGATGTTTAAATACATTTTCTTGGGCAGACTACTGTTCCCAAGAATAGAAATTTTTTTTTTTGTTCTGGCTCCATCACACCACCTAATATGAAGTGCTGGGGGAGGGTTACAGAATAGGGTGAGCACCACGTGTGTAAAGCTAAATAGTAATTAAATTTGCTGTGTTAATCAGAGCTTGCTTTGAAGCCTTGGTAAAAGGTAACATAATTCACAGAAGGATAACTAGAGGGGATTCCAGTTCAAGGTATGCTTGCTCTGCGCTCTTATAGAAAAGCTGCAATGTTAATTTAGGGTGGTGAGAACACAACCCCTAAGACGACTTGACCTTTAGAAGGACAATTTTCTTTGTCCCGATATGTTAACCGGTTTCATACATGTTAATGTTACGGTATGGTTTATCCTCAGTGTCCATTTTTGTTCAGCTTTTTCATTTCGAGTCTAGTGTATCACCCCTCCACCCTGTGTTAACCAGTTTCATACTTTTATCTAGGAACACCAAGCTAGACTTGTTTAGGAATACCATTTAGAAGCTAATTTGTGAAGCTTCTAAACCTTCACGACTGACCTTGTAGGCGGTGTGTTGCACAATACACAAGTTGCCCCATACACAAGTTGCCCCACTTAGTCTTGGCTGGGAAGGGGTTGAGAACTACAAATTGGTTGATGCAATGATCTGAATCTAGTTTTACCAAAGCAGCATAGCGTGTTCACCTTTTAGCATCAAAATAATTTGCTTTTCATTATAGCACTCTGTTGATGCTAATCTTTGTTCTGGTGAATTGATAATCTTATGTCGCCAGATTTTCTTTTTAGCACACTGTTTTCTATGCGCTTGTTCTGATAACAGTTTTGTGTATTTTGTGCACTTAATGATCCGTCTGTTCTATTTTTATTTTCCCCCCCCCCAGAAACTGTAGCAAGTTCCCAGGAGGCCTATCAGGCAGCATTTGAAATCAGCAAGCAGGAAATGCAGCCAACTCATCCCATTCGACTCGGATTGGCTCTAAATTTTTCTGTTTTTTACTATGAAATTCTTAATTCTCCCGAGAGAGCATGTCACCTCGCGAAAACGGTGAGTTTGTTGTAACATGTGCAACTGCCCACTTGTATGCTGCTTGGCCTACCATGCTGATTTTCTTCATAACCTTGGTGCGTTGGTCACCTCGAAGGAGCAATCACTTATCAAAAACCTATGCAAAGCCATAACATAGCCACCCAGAAGCCACTTTTCACAGCCTCTAAATAGTCTACTTTTCCTGGTTTTCTAGGTACCTCCATCCGTCCTCTTCCTTTGTCTTCTGAGTGTTTGCGTGCCCAAGAACACATTTTTGACATCTTGCATGTTTAGATGTGTGTTGTAATGGCTGGTTGCAACGATTTGTCAATTCCGACAAGTCTGGTGGGGCGTGAACGGAGCACAGATGTTAAAGTATTTGGTCATAGCCACTACCTCATAAGGGTTGCCGATCATGGCTAGATCTGTACAGCTGTCTGAATGGTACCTCACTTAAGCAGAATTTGCATTTTTGCCAAAGCCTAGTAGTGTTAATCTGGTGATCTTCTTTCAAAAGTGTGTACTGGACCCCCAATTGACATATTTAACCTGTGCATGCTTTCCTTTTCTATCAGTTGTAACAGAAGTTGGAGAGCACCCTTTGCAATGCAGTCTAGGCACCTAGAATCTGGGTACCACAAAGTGCTTGCTAAGAAGTTTGACTCTGCAAATCTCTGGACACTTGTCTGTATCCCAAGGTTCTAAACTTCGCTGCTTGTCACAAAGTGAAACCAGGCGCAGGAGTGTGGGGGAGGGCATTGCTTAGTCCCTAGTATGGACTGCATCTGACTTATTAAAAATGCCAAGAGTCCAAGAACATGAACTGTCTATTGTCTCATCTAGGGCAGCACTTTATTCAGTGCCTCTTAAGTAGTTTTGCTTGCCTGGGTGTGGTCACTGTAAGCTTTGCTGCCCAACTGGACACCTGGACTTCCATGGTAGCACTTTGCTGGCTGTGTAAGTTCCACACAGTCTGGACAAAACAAGCTTGCATTACTGCTGCCCGGCAAGATTTGGGCAGATCTTTGACATAGGTTTTCTAGGTTGGAGGGGATGGCAAGTCACAGCCTTATGGCCACATCCGGCTCAGTCCTAGAAGTTTAATCCCCAGAATCCAGTCTGTTCCGTCTATACATATACATTCTTATGAAACTACATATTGAGCAGGTACAGGAACCAAGGGTTGCCTTCATATCTTGGTATCGAAACTATTGGACAGTCTTAGTGACACTAACTTGTAGAATCACTACCCTGAGAAGTCTTGCTAGTTTAAATACCTACTAACTGCAAAACGTTTGAAGGCCCTCTTGAAGGAATAGGTTCTTAGTTATCAGACATACTATTAAGATTCTAGAGTTGGGGATAAGGGTGTAACAACTTAAATCTCAAACTTATTAGACTAAACCTAACTAAAGAGGCTTGCTGTGGGCAACAATGAGCCAAGTAAATTACTGAGGCACCCATTCCAGCTGCCTGCTGATCATGTGACTTCTCCAGCATGGGGTCTGTCATGGATTCACATGCTCAGCCATATTCCCCATCGTCTGGCTCGTAATCCTCGGTAAAACAAAAAATCAGTTTCAGTTCTGAACTGTCTTTCTAACAGCCAATCGCTGAGCTCGGGATCATACAACCTCCAGCCAATGACTAGCCTCTACCTAAGCCCCTCCTCGGGCAGCCATCTTCAGATTTATTCAGCACGTTCAAGTGTTGGGAGGCCTTGTTTAGCTCTCAAGCTTTTACTGCGTATTTTTATGGAGGAGTTTACTCAAGGTACTTCCTCGTACGAAAGGACTGGGGGCTGGAGGCCCATCCTCAACCTGCGAAGACTGAACAAATGCATAAAGTCCCAGAAGATCTGAATGGTCACTTTTAACACTTGCTCGGACAGCTGGAAGAGGGACTTCCTATTGAATCTATGATGCGTACTTCCACATCCCCATTCACAAAGGACACTTAGTTTCTGCGCTTTGTCGTTCAAGGCAACCACTACCAGTTCAAGGCCCTTCCCTTCGGACTGAAGTCGGCGCCCAGATTCTTCAGCAAGTGCCTGGCACCTGTGGCGACCCATCTACGACTACAAGGGATTCAGGTCTGCCCTCACTTGAACGACTGGCTCATCCAGGCCAGATCAAGAAAAATCGCTGTCGACCACACAGCGAGGACCGTCCACCATCTGATGGATCTGGGGTTCTCACTGAACTATGCAAAGTCCTGCTTGACTCCATCGCAGGACGCGTTGTTCCTGGGGTTGCGACTGAACACTGTGGCATGCCTGGCATCACCGTTGGAAAAAAATAGCAGCCATCCTGGGCAAGGTGCAGCGGCTGCTAGCACTGAAGATCGCAATGAGGGCCATCAAGTCTTTGCTCTGCCTGTCGTGCATTTACCTCCTCTGACTCTGCAGGGTACAGATGCACCCTCTGCAGGAGTTCCTCAATACCCGTTGGGTCCAAGTGTCGAAGTTTCCAAGACCGGATCGCGCTCAACAAGTGGTTTTGTCAAGCTATAGTGGGGCGTGCACGCTCATCTGACCGGAGGAGTGGGTTTCCAGGCCCCACCGCACCAGGAGACGGTCATAATGGAAGCTTCCCTGGAAGGATGGGGAGCCCACACCGAAGTTTTCACGGGCTGCCGGAGGAGAATACATTGCACATCAATTATCTGGAGCTGCGGGCAGTGTGGTGCGGGTCTTCAGACACTACCGCCACAATGTTTTACATCAGGAAACTGGGTGGCGCGGGGGTGCACCAGATCCCGAGCTCTCTACAAAGAGGCCCAGGGGATGTTCCTCATTCAGTTCCTCTGGCAGGGGTAAAGAACACGGTCGCCGACTCTCTGAGCAGGGAGCTTCGCTCTAGCCACAAGTGAGAACTTCGGCAGGACCTTGTGGAGAACCTTTTTGTCAAATGGGGGCAAACCCCAGATCGACTTGTTTGCGACGAACACCACGTGCCAGAGGTTTGCCAGCAGGGCAGCATGGGAGACTCCTTCTCATTCCCTTGGGAAGGCCTCTTTTTGTATGTGCTCCCTCCGTTGCCGTTACTTCGAATGGTGCTGGATGAACCTCGTCGCACCAGCATTGCCAAGGCAGATCTGGTACCCTGACTTTCTCAGCATGTCAGTCCCCACCAAGCTGCCAGTGTTTGCAGATCTTCTCGCCAGGGAAGGAGGCACCATTCTTCACCAGTCTCAACCTGAAGGCATGGCTCCTGCATTACTAGAATTTGGGGCTACAATCTCCCGCCGGACTGCAAGGAAGTTCTCACCAAGGCTAGAGCATAGTCTACTCTGAAATGCTACGGACACAAATGGAATTGTTTTGCAATTTGGTGCCCGTCTCAGAAGATTAACCCCTTTGCGGGTCACAGCTCTGCAAGTACTTCGATATTTGTTGTCATTGGCCAAATCGGAAATGGCCCATGCCTCCATTAAGGTACATCTGGCGGTTATATTCCACTACACCAGATCTCCAGGACTGTCTTTGTGGTTGCACCATTTGGTGAAGGAGTTTGTCAAAGGACTGCTGCCACTGGTGAAGGCTCCGGCCCCGGTGTGGGAACCCCATTTGAGCCTATGCATTCAGCTCTGCTTAAATTTCTGTTGTGGAATACAGCTTTTCCCATGGCCATCCCCTCTGCACAACGAGTGGATGAGATCCAGGCCCCATCATGCAAGCAGCCTTAACTTTTCACAAGACGAGGGTGGTGCTGCGGACGCACCCCTCCTTCATGCCAAAGGTTCCGTCGGAATTTAACATCAACGAGCCCTTGGTGTTGCCTGTATTTTTTTCCGACGCCTTTGTCGCCGGATTAAAGGGCTTTGCACTCGCTGGATGTGGCTAGAGTGCTTAAGTTTTGTGGCCCGCACAAACTGTTTCCGGAAATTGCTTTTTGTGCACTTTGGTCCTGCAAACCATGGGAAGGCCCTGTCGGGCTTCCATATCGCCTACTGTCAACAGTTGGCAAACCGACCGTTGCCTGACCGTCCGAGAGCCCATTCTACTAGAGCGAATCCTGCTACCAAGGTGTTCTTGTCTGGTGTGCCCCTGCTGGACATTTGCAGGGCTGCTATGTGGAGATTGACGCACACCTTCATGAAGGTCTACTGCGTCGACATGTATTCCAGGGATAAGTCGAGAGTCAGCCAAGCACTGCTGCGCAACCTGTTTGCTTAAGGAGCTAAGAGATTGCTTCTGTTGAGCCTTGCCACCTCCTGTGGTTGTGCGTGTACTGCTGCCTTTATTCATGAGCCTGTGAATCCATGCTAGACCCATGCTGGAGAAGAGTAAAGTAACTTGTTCCTTCTTTAACTGATCTGGCATTTATAACGCGCATATACACGTGTTTCAAGGTGCGACGATGCAAGGGAGGGGGAACCGAGGGGAGACAAACAATGATCCTGCTAGGCCAGGTGTCATTCAGATTGTGCAAGTGCATGGGGAGGGGCAGTGCAGTACATGGGATAAAAGAAAAAATAAACGAAGTACGGCCAGCTAGTGGCAAGTGCAGACATCAGGCGCTGGTAGTGGGACTGTGGGATACAGAAAAAAGTCCCCAAATGCGGGGGTTGCCAGGAAGGCAGTGCAGGTGTGCGACTGGCAGGAGAGGACCTGGGCCTGAGATCAGAGGGTGGCCAGGTAACCAGTGCAGTTTCAGCCACAAGTCAGCAGGGGAGAGGAGAAAAGGCAGAAGCAAAGAGAAAGGTTTCCCAGCCTGACGGACTATTCATGAGCATGGGAATGTATGCTGGGGAATAGTTACAAGTAATTTACTTGTCCTTTGTTCCATTCTTAAAGATCTACTCGGGAATATTGAATTCTTTAATTTAGACTTGCTGTGCCTGGTTTGTTTCCTTATAAGGTGTATGGTGTGGTTCAATCCTTATTTTTGAGATGTGCCTTGCTCTCTTGGTAGTTTCCACTGTTGACATCTCAACTGCTTAGGTTACTGCTATGATTGATAAATGGTTTACCAAGTATCGATGGACGAGTGCCTTCACTATCTGGGTTATTAGAGGACCTATCCAACTGCTATGATCCGAAGGGAGTCCATTCATAAAAACATGAGCATGTTGATTCTCCCAAAGATAATTTTTGATTGTCCTCCCACGTATTCCTCATTTTAGATATATCCTTACCTTTAGGTTTCGCCTCAGAATTTTTTTTTCCTCCAGCAGAGGGCGCTCCACTCGAGGCCACGACGTTGGTGGCCCTCGGCGGCATCCGTCGAGCACTGACTTCATCCACTGTAAAAGCCTTGGGCACGCCCGTTGGCTTTTTTCGTTAGCTTCGCTTCAGATCGAAATTAAACCGCTTCAGTCTTTACTGTGAAAAAAGCGATGTCGTCTTCAAACCCTTCCACACCGAAGACGGGCTTTAAAAAATGCCTAAAATGTGGAGATGTCCTTGACGGACCCACATAAATTGTCTTTGGTGCCTCTGGTCCGACCACCGTACTGAAGATTGTGGTTCGTGCCAGTCGATGACCCACAAAGCCTTAAAAGAGCGTAGAGGTAAACTGGCAATGGGGGAGGGTTTATCGAAGTCTAATTTACAAAAAGACTCAGCCGAGTCTTCAAAAAAGTATTATAAAAATTAGTTCGAGGAGTATTTTGAGAGTCTTCTTCGTCATCTAAAAAGGCTAAGACAACATCGATCTCCCTCCGACTTCTTCAGAGGAGGTTATAGCACGTCTATCAAAGCATGACTCTCAGAGTAAATGGGAAGCTTTTCGAGTTTCCATGCAAACATTTTTTGAGGAAGTGACCCAGACCCCCCTCTCCCCCCTAAAAAAAAAAAGAAAAGCTAAAGACCATGCTCCTGGTCACAAGAAAGTGACAGAGGTCCAAAACAAGGAAGGCTGATAAAGACGTCGAGAGCGTCATCGAGACTCTTCTCGATCACCTCGTAAAACAGATCCTTCGGTGCATAAATTGAAGGCAGAGGGAAACAAAATGGCGTCGAAAGAACATATGCCATTGCAGTCATCGAAGAATTCGAAGGTCCTCAAGTCGACGACTCCCTCGAAGGAAGCTGCGTCGAGTTTCCGCTCAAACCACGAAAGCTCCTTAGACGGTTTCCACGGCTCCCTCAACGATTGCATCGAGGTCGTCGAAAGCTCACTCAACGATGTCTTAAGGATGTGATTAAAACGTCAGCGCCATCGATGTTTTCGTCGACGCCCAAGCCTTTAATAAGGGAAAAACCTGTATTGCCTGAAAAGGTTTTTCACCCTGAGAGTCGACGTGATTTTTTCAGAACCATGTCATCCATCTGGGGAGATTCATCAGAAGAGGAATAAGTCACCTCTGCTGGTGTCAAATTTGGCACAGGATCTGTTCCAGAGGAGTTAATTAACCCTCAATCAAGAATACAAGATCTGCAAGAATGTTTGCAAACAGCAAGTGGCCTGGACACTTCTCCAGAGTATGAATTTGACAAACCAGATCCATCAGAACAGGTTGATATGAGTTATAGAAAACTCATGAGCAGGGTTACAGAATGTATGGGGTGGGGTAGGAGTTCACCAGTCTGTCAAGATGATGACATGACAGATATATATTATCTGGACACACCCCAACAAGACCCCATTCTACCCTTTCATATTGCCTTACAGAGAAGGGTAAATAGAAAGTTTGTGGCAAAATATAGACCCTGCACATCTGATCCAGAATACCTCAGCAAACGCCCAACTCCGGAAAGTTTGGTAGTACAGGTAGCCACTTCCGCAAAGAATGCAGCATACCTTACAGCATACCTTACAATCCCTCCAGATGGGGACGATGAAGAGGTGGATGCATGGTCTAGAAAAATCTTTACGTCTGGCAGTATGGCTTTGAAGTCTACTAATGTAACTTGTACCTTGGCATGGTTCACATATTCCCTGTGGGACTGCATGTCAGCGGAACACATCCCGGAAGGTGAAGAACGTGGTGGCTTTCTAGCTATTATAAGGGATGGAAAAAAAGCGTTGGGAGAATGCCTTCAATCAGGTTTGGACACAGCTGACAGTGTCAGCAGGTCCATGGCGACTAGCACAGTGTTACGTAGATTTGCATGGCTAAGAAAGTCTGGGTGCTCTTGATGTGCAGTCCAGGCTTCTTAATATGCCCTTTGATGGCTCGAGGTTGTTTGGTAGCAAGGCGGATGAAAGTTTGGAAAAGCTAGACCTCCAAAGCGGCGGCAAAATCTCAGTGCCGCTATAAAACCACCTCGGTAACGCCCCTACACAAGCTCATTTTCCTGGAGGGGTCGTCCTTTTCGCTATTATTCCTCAATTGGAAAAGGAAGAGGGCAGGCCAATCGGAGATAAGAAAATGTCCTCGGGGCGAGGAAAAGGTGCTAGATCTACCCCAGCAACGGCATCTGTACCTGCAGCTGCCGCAAAACCACTGAGGTTTTGACCCACAAGACCCTGGTGGTAGGCAGGATCTCGCAGCATCTAGAAGAATGACGGGGCATTACTTCAGATGGTTGGGCACTGGAAGCAGTATCCCAAGGTTACTGCCTTACGTTTCTAAAGAAACCTCAGAATCACCCCCCGGAATACAACTGCCAAACATCCGGATCCGCTCCTGTTGCGGGAAGTTTTGACCCTGCTACAGAAAGGTGCAATAGAACATGTGCCTGTAGCGGAGAGGAACAAGGGTTGGTATTCCCCATATTTCCTTATTGCAAAGAAAGACGGAGGACTGAAACCCATCTTGGACTTGAGAAACTTGAAGGACAAATTCAAGATGGTCACACACTCAGATCTTTCTCCAACTCCAGGATTGGTTGGTATCATTGGACCTTCAGGATGCTTACTTTTATGTGCCAAGCCATAACAAGCACAGAAAGTACCTGAGGTTAGCGATTGGCAATTCTCATTTTCAGTTTCGGGTTCTGCCATTCAGGATAACCTCCGCCCCAAGAGTTTTCACCAAGTTGGTGGTGGTGACAGCGAGTCTCAGAAGTGGGGGGGTTCATGTCTACCCCTGTCTAGACGATTGGATGATCAGGGCGCGTTCTCCAGAACAAGCCCTAGATCGTCTGTCCAAGACTTGTCATTTCCTTCACAAACTAGGTTTTTCTCTGAACTTAAAGTCAAACATGATACCATCCCAGAAACTCTAGTTTATAGGAGCAGTCCTGGATACTTACTCGGGCAAAGCTTCGCCTCCTGAAGAGAGCTCACCACATTCTGCAGATGGTAACAAAATTCCAGAATGCCCAGTATCTTCCGGCCTTCGATTTTTCAGGTTGCTCGGTCTGTTGGCATCCTGCATTTTTCTGGTGCCGGAAGCCAGATTGAGATCTCTTCAATGAGCTCTCAGAACTCAATGGTCTCAATTCTCAGGGGAAATGTCAGATCTGCTGCAGGTTCCAGCCAATGTAGCACAGGATCTGCAATGGTGGGCTTGCAGACATCATACCTTCAGAGGAGAATCTTTTTGGCAGCCATGGCCAGAGATGACAGTAGTGACGGATGCCTCACTCACGGGGGTGGGGAGCCCATATCAACGATCTGACAATCAGCGGACGTTGGTCTCCATCGGAGTCCAAACTACACATCAATCTTTTGGAGTTGAGGGCAATCAGACCAGCGCTGAAGGCCTTCCTGCCCTCTGCATGGGGAAAGAATGTTCTGATAATGACACAACACAGTGGCCATGTACTACCTCAAGAGTGGAGTGGGGTCACTGCCGCTGTGCAGAGAGGCGATGCAACTCTGGTTCTGGGCAATACAAGAAGGGATCTCAATCGGCAATTCATCTAGCCGGAGAGAAACACAACAGCGGACACTTTGAGCAGGCAGAGCACAGTCTTTCATGAGTGGGAGATAGCTCAGGAAGTCATTCAAGAGATCTTCACCCTTTGGGGAACCCCTCAAGTGGATCTGTTTGCGACAGGGGCCAACCGGAAGTGCGAACTGTACTGCTCAAGGGAATTTCCCCCGAGAGGAGCTCTAGGAGACGCGTTCTTGGTGGAATGGGAGTTTCCACTTCTGTATGAGTTCTTCCAATCCCTGTGATCCCTCAAGTAATCGGGAGGTTGAGAAAGTTCGGAAAACATGATCCTAATTGCCCCGGATTGGGCCAGGAGAATGTGGTACCCGGACCTTCTGGACATGTCCATCTGCCCTCCAATACGTCTTCCAAGAATATCTTCTCTCGTGACAGGAAGGTCATGTTCTCCATCTGGAGGTCAACACACTCAAACTTCACGCATGGCTGCTGAAAGGCTGAGATGCAAGGATTGGGATTTTCCGGATGACGTGATGGAGATTTTGCTTTCGGCCAGACGGCCAGCAACCAAATCTCTGTATCTGTGTCGTTGGTACCAGTTCAGTAACTGGTGCAGAGAAAAGAATGTGTATCCATTTCAAGTAATATCCCCACAATTTTCTCTTTTCTGTTACATTTAGCCAATCTGGGGCTCCATGTTGGGACGATGAAGGGATACTTGGCAGCGCTATCCATCTTTAAACGCTCTTCTGAAGAAGAATCTTATTTCAAAATACCCTTGATTCAATTCCTAAAAGGTTTAAATGTTTTTCCTCATACCTTTCCAGGTTCCAGTGTGGGATCTGAATTTGGTTCTAAAGTTTCTCACATGTATTCTGTTTGAGCCTTTACATTCTTGTCCACGAAGGCTCCTTACTTTGAAAACAATACTCCTTGTAGCATTGACATCAGCCCGCAGTGTAAGTGAGTTGCAGGTGCTTTCGAGCGGTACTCCTCACACCATCTTTTATAAGGACAAAGTAGTTCTTACGGTTAAACCTTCTTTTTTGCCAAGAATTGTTTCGGATTTTCATCTGTCACAGAAAATAACTTTACCTACTTTTTACCCTCCTCCGCATGCAAGCAAGAGGAGCAGCTTCATAGACTAGATCCCAGGAGAGCTCCTAGTTTTTACATCTCAAGATTGGCAAAAATTTGTCAGTGTGAGCAACTTTTCGTGGGATACACTGATGCAAACTGGGCCTTCCGGTAACTAAACAAACATTATCCGGATGGATAATTTTAGCCATAACGTTAGATCGGCTGGGAAAGAACCACCTGATGGACTGAGAGCTCATTCAACCAGGTGCGTGGCAACTTCAGCAGCACTAAAAAGGGGTGTCCCTGTACAAGATATTTGTGCAGCAGCCACATGATCATTCATCCATGCTCACCTTTATAAAACATTATGCACTGGACTCGACTTCTCAAGGAAGTCTGTTTGCTAAATCTGTTCCCATTCTGTACACGATTAAAAAAAATACTGTACTCAAACTGCTTTGGAAGTCTATCTAAGGTGAGGACTACGTGGGAGCACACAATCCATTCGAAGAACAAGTAACCTTCTTTCGATTGGATGTTCATCCCACGTATTCCTCATCGATCCTCCCAACCAACCCCACAGTACAGTTACGTGAATTACACAACTCTTTTGGCTTGGGTCAAAAGAAGCACGCCATTAACTAATTAAAATATGTGGACTATAATATACGAAAAAACAGAACTGAAGCCAACGTGCGCGCTCGAGGCTCTTATACAGTGGATGACGTCGGTGCTCGACGGATGCTGCCGAGGGACATAGACGTTACGGCCTCGAGTGGAGCGCCCTCTGCTGGAAAGAAACATTTTTCCGGGACGAAACCTAAAAGTAAGGATATATCTAAGATGAGGAATACGTGGGAGGAACATCCAATCGAAAACGTTACATTTGGTAAGTAACTTGTTCATCTAGGGCAGGGGTGCTCAACTGATTTTGAGGGCTGAATGTACCTTACATGATGGCTATAGTGGGCCGAAAAGTAAATGTGGGTAAGGCGGTAGGCACGGTGGAGCGCTGCAGGAGGCTTTTTCAACCCCAATTCTTATTAAAACATGGAAAGAATATTTTTGAGGTGTAATGATTTTATTTGTATTTCAAACTTATATTTTGTACTACACATTTTCCATTGTTTTATTTCTATTTAGTTATTGAATATAGTCTGTTTAATTGATATATATTTTTATTGAAACTTGGACATTCCATTATTTTGCACTGCTATACTTTGCTGTTTGGATTGCCCAAGAGGAGGATGGCCTTCGTTGAGTCAGGTTTTCACAAAAAGCAAAGGATGTAAATCTGCTAACTGTGCCTGCTTTAGCTTTATTTTTGGGTTCACTCTTGGAGTGCGACACTATGCCCCATAGCCCCCACCCCTCAAGCAAACACTATGCCCCAAGGCATCCACCCCTCAAGCAAACACTATGCCCCAAGGCATCCACCCCTCAAGCAAACACTATGCCCCAAGGCGAACACCAGTGTTAATCTGGGGATTACTCCTCAGTCAGTGCAGGAGGTTAATCTGATCTTCATTTTGTGTCAGTACTTGGATATTTCTTTCCCTCCCTGATCCATTTTTGGATTATACTTTATGCAATATAAAGTAAGTGCATGAATATGGATGCACTGAATTACTGATCTATTAGAATAGAACACTGAATTTGTATTCTGCTTGTATAATTGTATACATGTTTCTTGTAAATGTTGTAAATCTTAATAGATATGATTATAGAAGCTTATTTATTTGCAGTCGTCAGTAAACACTGGGCATTAAACATTGGACCAATCTTTTTTGTTTTAGCTTTAATTGGATTAATGTGTTGTGCTTTGGTGTCAAGTAACTGCACAAGTTATGATTTGCCCCGGATCACAAGATTTTACTGAGTACAGAATTTGATCTTGTGGTTGTGCCTATTTCAGAATTAGAAATCTCCACCAGCGTATTGCATGTGTTGCAAGTGACTTGTGTGGCAGTGTCTTTCAGCTTGAAATGTAGCACCCTGCCTAGTTTCATCATAGTACCCAAGTTTTACGTGCTTTGTGGTAGCAAAGTACTTTCCCCATGTTGGAGAATTCTCAAAAGTGCTATTTCCCTTCACCTTGGAGACCCCCAGCAACTTTGCTGGATTTTGAGGACTTGATTTTTTTTCCCCACTCGTGTTTTGAAATGTGTTTTACTCTTGTGTTTCTTTGGTTAGGGAGTTTTAGACCACTCCCTAGGCATCTTCATTTGTCACACCACACCCTCAGTGCAGTGAGACAGGAACCTTTTCAGGCTCCCAAGGTTTAAATACCTTCTCTGGGACAAACTACTGCTGGAGGGTTACTTAGTATGCGTTGTGTCTAGATACTCATGTAGCAGTCAAATGCTAGCCTTTCATCTCAAAATGGCTGGTGGCAGTGGTTTTACGACCTACCATGATTTTTCCCCAACTGCAAACACTGGTAGCGTTAAATCGCCAGTCATGTTTTTCAAGATGGGGTGTCTGGTCCCGGTCTTTTTTCTGCATTTCTTTGTGGAAAGATCCTTCTAGAGTTTTGCTCTGCATGCCACTCCGGGGTTGGTTCCTTTGTTCATTAGCCTTACCTCTGGCGCCCAAGTGTTTGGGGTGGGCAGGAAGTGAGGTAGGTGCCTGAAACTCCCTCTGCTTGGTCTCCTAGGAGACCAAAATTCACTCTGTGGTGATTGGCTGACTGTCTGGCAAGGACAGCCAACCTGCTGGGTGAGCGACAGCTAGGCTGGAATGAATGGGAGAGAACTGAATAAAAGGCTAGTCCCTTGGCTTGGAAGGCAGTCGAACACTGGAACGAAAGAACCAAAGACGAGCTTGAAGAGGACAGCTGCTGCAACTCCTGGACCGTTTGTTTGCCCGGTGAAGCATTGCTGCAGGTCCGAATCGCTAAGTCCATCTCGATAGAGAAGCCCAGCAAGGATGACTTCTCCCTTTGAGTTGATGAGACCAATCTTCTCGACACTAAGCCACCTGGATACCATTCTCAGAGCTGGTTGTACTTTCCTCAGAGTACTGCAGGAAACAAATAACCAGGAAGAGGGACACCAGCTTGTGCTTGACTACAGCTACCGGAATTGAAGATTTGCCAGTTGCCAGATTTTTGACCAGTCCCAGTGCAGGAGTCCCCTGACGTCCTTCCTCTTGTCCCCATGACTAAGGCCCAGGAACAGCGAGATCTGCAGGAACAGAGTTCACCAGCTGCATCTTTCTTCATTTGTAAAGGTACTATACAACCAGACTGACTACTTACCTTTAGTGGCGAAAGTGCTTGAAACTTTCCCAACTCGCAGGCATTTTCTCCTCCTTGTCAACTGACCTTCACCTAAAACTCTCTTCCTGCCTTACTGCCATTAAGAACTGGATGTCCTCCCGCTTTCCCTCAACACTGATAAAACCAGTCCTTTTCTTTCCCTCCAACTCTCTCCCCTCTCCTCCCCCTTTCATTCACTTTCCTCCCTCCAATCTCTGTATCTCTCCCCAAGCTCGTAACTTAGGGGTTCTCTTTGACTCCTCCTTCTCCCAGCACATTCACTCACCTCTCGCACTTGCCGATACCACCTCTACAATATTCGCAAAATACGTCCCTCCCCCACTTTCCACACTACCAAACTCCTAATCTCCTATCTCCTTTTCTCGCCTCTTCTATTGCTCCTCTACTCTCTGGACTACCAGCATCCCATCTTGTCCCCCTTAAATCCATCTACCACTCTGCTGTTCGTACCCTTTGTCTCCTCACCTCCCGAGACTCCATCTCTACTTCACTCTTACCTTGGCTGGCTACCATTTCACTCGCAGCTAAAATTTTACTTTCTGTGCCTTGTCTTCAAATCCCTCCATGGTCTTACTCCTCCTTATCTCTCCTCCCTTCTCTGCTTCTAGCCCTCCCTTTTCCTTGGTTCCGCTGACTACTTCCTTCTCACTGTACTGCCATCCCCCTGTGCTTCCTCCCATTTCCACTCCTTCCAACTCCTTGCACCCCTGCACTGGAACTCACTCCCACAATCCGCTCTACCACAACCTTCCCCTCATTCCGCACTTCACTTAAATCCCTCCTCCATTCTACTCCTTGAAACCTTCCCCTCTCCTACCCTCCTCTCTCCCACCCTCCTCTCTCCCTTAAATTCCCTCTTCCAACTCTTCACCACCCCTACCCCACCCACCTAATCCCACTCCCCTATTCCCCCTCCCCTTCAGTTAATTGCTCTTCTCACTGTTTTATCGAATGATTCATGATGTAATTTTGCTTCCTGTTACATTGCTGATGTTTATTATGATGTTCCACTGTACAGCGCCTTGGTGTAAAGCACTCTATAAATCCAATTGGCTTGTGGCCCAACATGATTCTTCTTTTTACAATCTATTCCTGAGAACTTTTGCAGACTTTTCCATTGATCTACCAGAACTGCTTTATCCTGACCAAGACTTTAGCCCATTGAATTTGGCCTAGCCTATTGAATTGACTCTTCTGGTGAAGTCAAAATATCTGCAAGCCTAAGAATTAACTGTATTATAACCTATGCTGTTTTGCTCCTCCAAGTCTTCTGTATGCCTGAGACTTAAAGTGTACAGTACTGGAGTATATTTGTGATTATATTGCCTCCTTATGAATGTTTTATAACCGAGTGTTAAGTTAATAAGAATTTAACAAACCTTGAGTGTAAGATTATTTGAACACCTGTGTTTGTAGACCTCTGTTTAACATCATTACAGCTCACATTCCCTCTTGAGATGAGCCTGGCTGCTCAGCTCCGATACCAGAAACTGTGTAGGACACACACACTTGTACCAAAGCTTGTTTTGACTTACACCTGTAGTCTTAGTTGTGTGTAGTGGTCCCAAAGTGTACTGCATACAAACTTTTCCTAACGCCCCAGAATGCGCTACGAGCTAGTAATCGCTAACCATTTTCATTGCGTTAGATTTTTACGTTTTGTGGAAGTTTCTAGTTGGACAGTAGCCATACTGTGGCTGGATGTGCTCTCAATTTTATCCTGCTCAGCATTCCTTCTGTTGAGTAGAGACAAATTATTTACAGAAAGGGACTTTGAAGATGTTAAATTAATGTAGCTACTGTGGACATAGAGGTCAAGTGGAAATGTTTTGTTTGTATAGCATCCCCTGATTGCACAATTACTCTGGTAAATCTTTGTGATTTATTAAATCCCATACGTTTTACCAACATTCTAATAAAGGCACTTTAGTGCATGCTCGTCGTTGGCCCCCTTTGCCCAACATGGGACGCTTATTCACTACATGGATATATAGATCACATCCAGGAATAATCACGCGCCACATCAAAGAACGGGGAAATTTAGCACAAATCACTTCTAGATAGCGAGGCCAATAACCAACCCACTAACATTTCAACCCTCTGCATACACCTCAAACTCTAACCAACCACAACCCTAAAGCACAACTGCACAAACTTCACCACACTGCAACAAAACACATAGCTTTGCAAAACAGCACATGGCGGCTACTGCCGGGAAAGCACCCCCAAGCTCAGCGAGCGGTGTTAACCGAACTGAAGCTTCCAACAGCACATTACTGCTCTCTTGCACCTATCCCGCTCGTTCCCATTAACTCGCTGCCCCTCCCCCCAGCCCCATCCCCCTCCACCCCTTTCCTTTTCAGGTCCAGCAGGGAACCACTCTGGTGATCGTGCGCGGTACAAATATCCTTTAACATGAACTACATCAAAATTGACGTTTCCCTGTCCTGAAAGACATGCAGCCTCTATTAACCCATGTCTCCAGATTAGAGCCCTACTGTGACTTTTTATGCATTAAAATCTTGTATATCTGACGCCGTTTATCGTGCTATTCGTACCGAATATGCACTAGTTGACAGGGTGCAATGCAAAGGGCAAGTGACTTGATGGCAACCGGAACACCACTTTTGATCCAGATCTGCATGGGTGACATTGCAGACCATGTAGGAGCAGTTCACATTTTCCTGTGCTACACGAACTGAACCTGTCCAACCGCACACAGTGGGAGGAGGATGGTTTCTTTCTGTTCTTCTCCTGCCTTTCGAGTCTGTAAATTAAGCATTTGATAATGCTTGCAGATTTATTTTTCCGAACATTTTAGGATAGCGGGTCTAAGATTGAAAACTTCATACAATTGGGAAGTATTCTTTAAACAAATTATGCTTTTTAGTGAATGCTTGCATTGCACCAAGTTTTTCCACAGTTCCTGTTTTATGTATATTCATCAATGTTGATGTGGTTTTTTATATAGGGCTTTCGAAAAGAACTGTACATATGATAGATTTACCATCTCAGAAGGATTAAAGGCAGAGTTTGCTTTGCTGGGATTCGAACCTGCAGATCACTGACATCACAGCGAGTGCTCAACCTGCTGAGATGTTACCAGTACATGATGCATCTCTGGTGTGTTCATACATATCGATGTGTGGAGGTTTTTCACAAATGTAGTTGCTTGTTTGAAGGCAGAAATCTTTGCTACACAATTTTTTTCTATTCATTTTCAAGTTTAGTTATGTCTGGTTGCCCGTTCACATAATTTCATTCTTGCTAAGGCAAATAAGTTACTCTTTTACAATTTTAATTTACTCCATTAAAACAATTAAGGATCTTGCACATGGGAGCGGGTTGGGGGTGCTCACAGCCTCTTTCAAATCTTCAAAACTACACTAACATTCCTGACTCTTGTCGGCGCAATTTGTAATGAATTGGAAACTTGCGTCATAATCCACATAGGTGTTTGACTGTTTTATGTAGTGCTTCATCCAACTTCTAAGCAGTGAGTATTACCTCAATCGCTAGTTTAGTGACTTTGGAAATATCTAGGGTAACTCGGGGCAGCCAACATTTGACAGTGAGATTAGATGGCTTTTAGCATTAAGCACTTCAACTCTCTGCACTATTGAATCACAACACTGGCATAGCATTAAGTAGAACTAGTTCCAGTAAATACGTCCTAAGACTAATTTTACCATAAAACCACAGAATACAAGTCTTTGCTTTACTGCGTAATTGGCCAGGTTTGCCTGCATCGTAAAAATTAAAGTGAGATCAGATGTGCAGGAATAATTAGTCTTATTGAGTGATTTATCCTTTTGTAATAACCACCACCTGCGTTAGAAAATTAACTAGCTGAATATTGGTTGGCGGAATTGGCACACAATTCTAAGGCTGAATTCCTTCTAATTCTGGTATGCTAACGTCCTACTTTGAAGTGATTCTGAAAGCAGTTGGCCTTTGTATTTGAACGAGTAGCTTTCAATGCTGTTGTCAGGCTGGGAATCGTTAGTAAAAGAAAACTGAGTTTTGTTTCTAAACCGTCTTTCTCGTATAAACCAATCCCTGAGCTCTGGGTCTTACTGCCCCAGCCAATGACTGCCCTCTACCCCCTCTTCTGGTAGCAATCTTCAGATTTTTACTGCACATTCAGGTGTTGGGAGTCCTTGTGGTGTTCAAGTTTGTGTTTTATATTTTTTTCTTGCTTTTATGATGGAAAATTCTATTTCGGTCAATCGAGCCTGTATTCATCAGAAATCGTAGTGTTCCAGAAGTCTTCAGGCCTACACTGCGCCGGATCATGTCTGAGAAGGACCGGCACCTTCAAGCTGTACACTAGCTGTGGTTTCCGGAATGTTTTCGAATGACTAGCATTCCCAGTGCCTGTATTGTCTACACCCGGCGCATAAAGATTGATCTGCCATGGCTTCACCAAGCACACGATAAAGGATTGACCTGTCCAGGGCCTCTACCCCGGGTGATTCTCGGGGGCATGCCTCTTCCGAATCGGGCTTCTTAGTCCTTTGAGGGCGCTCCATCCATGGGGCCCAACACAAGGACAAGCACTGTGAGTCCGCTTCAGTCTGGGTTGCTGCGCCAGCGGGTCCCGCGATGGTCAGGGTGCGTTCGTCTCCATCTGCCTCTATCTCCAGCCACCGCTCCAGCTCTTCATCCGAGAGGAAGTTAGCTACCCCAGGGAAGCTGCGGGAAACACCAGGTGAGGCCAAGCAGGACTAGGTGTCCGAGCTGCCCGTGAAGAAGGCTCGGGTGGTCCAGGTCGAATCATCCTCGATCGAGATGGCGGTGGCCTTCCTTTCGAAGGCAAAGGGGCTGACCCCGTCTAGGGTGCCCCAGCGGCAGCCAGAATCTCTCCTGGCCCGGAGCGTCTTTGTTCAAGCCGATAGTAAAGACCCAGACCTCCGCCCAAGACCGACCCCTTGGGATCCGGGGGTGGGGGTGGAGGGTGGAAGCTGCAGGCAATGTTTTGGGCTCTTGTCATTTCTTCTGTCTGGGCAAGGTTGTGAGTGTCTTCACAGAGAATATCACCAGTGTTTTTTACATCTGGAAGCAGGGGGGCAGCAGATCCCCCAGCGCTCTCCAGAGGCGCAGGAACTGTGGCACTGGGCCGTCACCCAGGGGATGTTTATCATTCCTTTTCACATGGCAGGAGTAAAGAAAACTGTTGCTGACTCTCAGCAGGGAGCTGTGCTCTCGCCACAAGTGAGCTTTGGCAGGATCAAGTGTACTTCCTCTGGTGGGACGGACCCCAGATCGATTTATTTGTGACTTCGACATATGGTAGTGGTGGGGGGTGGGGGGGTCCTGTACGTGTTGCGTTTTGAGTCATCGGTCAACTCAGACAGTGTTGGTGCCGAATGATCCTGATCACACCAGCAAGGCCTAGGCAGATCTGGTACCCGGACCCAACGGAAGCATTTTGTGACTTTGCGCTGGTCACAGAAGATTTAACCCTCTGTGGGTCACGGCCCACCAAGTCCTCATGTACTTGTTGGCTAAGTCGGGGCTGGCGCACACCTCCATTAAAGTGCATCTGGTAGATATCTCCCGCTATACCAGGTTTCCGGGGTGGTCTTCTCTTTGGTCACACTGTCTAGTCAAGGAGTGCATTAAAGGACTATTCCGATCGTACGTGCCAGTGAAGGCGCCTGCCCAGGTGGGGAAACCAGCCCTCCAGATAAGGAGCGTATTGCTGCTTTTTACGCATTAAAATAATGTAAATATGCCACTTTTTATTTTCGTACCATTTACGCAGGCTGGCCACAGTGCTTTGTTGAGAATTCCCCTATTCTTTCATTCCAGTAGATGGCGCTGGAACACATATTTAGCAAATGCTAGCTTTCATTTCCTCCTTCAGCGAACAATGCATTCCTCTTCACATCCTGAGGCCCTGCATTAACATCTGTAGGTAAGCCCCCTTCTGGGCTCTGTTCCAGTGCACGATGGCGCCACAGTTGACTGACTCTGGCTAAATTGAACTGAGGTGTGGCATCTGCTTCATGTTATGATTGTGTACTTTTTTAGAATTTTGTCAGTCGTGTGTCTGCTGATGTGCTTTTTTTGTGTGCTGGCCTTGCTGACCCCACGAGGCATAACCATTCCAAGATGGCAGTTTCCTTTCATCAGCGCTGGTGTGCTTTTGTTTTCAACGCTGGGTGCCTGTGATTGGGCATGGCCTCTTACAACTTGGCCAATGAGGAGGCCGGCAGGCTTGGCCTGCCCTCCTCACAAGGCCCACTTGGACACTCCTGGCCCGGTCTACCCCTGTCCACCAAGGTATGCCGCTATACCGCCCCGTAAGTGCCTGTGCCCCCACTGCCCCGTAAGTGCCTGTGTGCCCCCACTGCCCCACGTGTCTGTGCCCCCTCAGGGCACCTTCCACCCTTCCCCCCCCCTTTTCTCTTAAAGTCCACCTCTCACCCCCCCTGCCCTCTGTGATGTTTCCCTTTCCCCCTCACCCCCTTCCTGCCTTGCATCCTTCCCCCTCGTCTCTCTGCCCCTCTCTACATCACCTTCCCTCCCTTCTGTAATCTCCAGCATTACCCCAATTGCCGTCAGGCATAGTAAATTGTAGTAGCCTGTCTTTTTGCAGCCTCTCCCCTGCCCCCCTCATCTGTAACATTGAAGCTGCACTGGAATAGTCTCATTGCAGTGAGTAATGTAGTTAGATGCCCCTACACAAGTAAGTTTGCCACTTCTCCACCGTCTCTAAAGTTGGTGCCCCTCCCAACATTTGAAGGGTTAGCCCCGCCTAAATTCTAGCCTAGGTGCACCCCTGGATGTGCGCACTTGCATTTTGTTAGGCAGAGCAGAGAGGCAAGGGAAGCCTTTCCCCGAAGCTGGCAGTGTTGACGTTTTACTGTATTTGTTCAGAAAAATGTACTTGGAACAAGCGCAGTAAAACTTTAAAGCTGTTACTTTCAAGAAAGACTTCATCACCTCTCTGCATATTGCGCTTTAAAATATACTATTCGATAGTATGTGTTGGATACGTTTTACTCTCTTGCAGAGGAGAAAACACATTTTTACTCTCTTGATATTGCATTTACACATTTGAAAAAGCATGCGTAAAATACTCCCATCTCAATTTTATCTGGAGCACTGGGGGGAACGCAACGTGGTGCTGACTAGGCTCATGGGAGTGGGGTGCCTTTTGAGCCTATGCATCAAGCTCCTCTCAGTTCCTTTCTTGGAAGACTGCTTTCCTCATGGCATCACCTCTGCCAGGAGAGTTGGTGAGATCCAGGCCTTGTCCTGTAAGCAGCCCTATTTGACTTTCCACAAGAATTAGGTGGTGCTGCGGACTCACCCCTCCTTCATTCCAAGGTTCCTTCGGAATTTCATCTCAACTAACCCTTGGTGTTGCCTGTGTTTTCCCGACTCCATCGCTGGCTGAAAGGACTTTGCACTCGCTGGATGTGGCTCGATCTCTAAGTTTTATGTGGCCCGCACGAGTTTCCGCAAGACTTTTTGTCAACTTTGGTCCTGTGAGCCATGGAAGGCCTTGTCCAAGGCTTCCATCTCTAGATGGCTCTCCTGCTGCATCACTCATTGTCACCGGTTGGCAAACCGACACTGCCTGGCTGTCCGAGAGCCCATCCTACCAGAGTGGTTGCTGCTACAACGGCATTCCTGTCTGGTGTGCCCCTGCTAGACATCTGCTGGGCTGCTACATGGAGGTCTGCGCACACCTTCACGACATTCTACTGCATTGACAGGGAATCCAGGGAGGAGTCCAGAGTCGGCCAAGCAGTGCTATGCAACCTGTTCAATTGAAGGTGACCCTGGTGAGGAGGTAAGTAATTGCTTCTGAGCCTTACCACCGCCCATGGTTGTGTAGGTGCTATGTATTTATTCATGAGCATGTGAATCCATGCTGGAGAACCGTTACGGGGAAGTTCCTTATTAATCCTTGAATTGTCTGTTAATACTGCTTAGCTCATTGCATACCAGACAGGTCTCAAAATGGTCTCGCAACTAGCCATCAAGAATTTTCTCTTGCCGAGTACGAAATGGTTTGCAGTCTGAAACTTGAGGGGCAAGTGACTTTTTATGCCTGGCAAGGGACTTTTGTCTGGTTTCTTTTTTGTTTATTGGCGCATATACAAAGTGTGAGCAGTTTGGGAAAATGATAGTGATTTTCTGGTTTATTAGAAACGCATGCTGAGCACAAATCCACATTTCTGAGTGAGCCATTTTTAGAACTTGTGCTAAAACGTGACCTTTAGTTTACTATACTTGCATTTGAGTGGAACAGTTAAAAATATTTTTCCTGTCTTGACAGGCGTTTGATGAGGCAATTGCAGAGCTGGACACACTCAATGAAGAGTCGTACAAAGACAGCACTCTTATCATGCAACTGCTGAGGGATAACCTCACTGTAAGTATTACCTATAATGTTGATGCAACTAATGTATGGTTCCTATTTTGTCAGGTTAAGACGGGCAACTAGCTTCTTTACCACTGATACCCTTCCACTGAACAAGTTGGTGCTTAAATATTTCCTGGTACTTGCAGATTACCCTATCAAACTGGAGAATGCTGCTTAAACTGCATTATAAAAAAGCAGTTTGACTCTGCATACTGAGTTGCAATCCTTTATGGGACAGCACTTCAGTGCTGCTGTTAGACTTTATAGTGTGTACACTGCCCTGTGGCAGCTTTACATTGCTAGTGTTTGTGGGAGTGGAATATGGAAATAAAGTAAATCTGTGTGGCAAGCTGCATTGGAAGCTACACTCAACCAAACCATGTATCTTTTCTCTATTGCTAGACTGGAGTTAATCTGCACTTCGGATATCACTTAATTAGGAAGATGAAGTACATCTCCACCACCTACAGTTTTATACGGGTGTCTGGGAGGGTGTTAAGGGTGGTTATTAAGGTTTGATGGCAATTATTTCTTCCTGAACTGTCTACTCCAGCACTTTTTGCTTTACTCTTTTAGGGGCGTAATTTTTAAGACTCTCCATAGACTTGGTATCCTCTTTGACAACTTTTGGTACAGACTGCCTATTGGACAGTATGCAATAAAATAAACTTTTTGTCAAAAGCGCAAAAACCGTAGACCAACTCCACCGAGCAAAACACAAGGACTCCCAACACTTGAACGTGCAGTAAAAATCTGAAGACGGCTGCCAGAGGAGGGGATTGGGGAGAGGCAGTCATTGGCTGGGGCAGTATGACCCAGAGTTCAGTGATAGAGGACGGTTTCAAACTTGTCTTTTTACGGTGCGCTTTGCCCAGCCTAACTGGGAATATTCATGAGCATGTGAATCCATGCCATGCTGAAGAATTAAGAATCCTTTGACGAGATTCCTTTAAACTGCTGCTGCAAAATCCCTTCCAGAGTACCTCCTTGCGTCACCACGACCAAGAAACCAGATCCACTGTTGCTGCAATGTGAAATAACCCAGCTGCATCTTCACCTCTCCTCGTACTGTGGACTCTGAGGCAGTACTGCTTCTGGTGTTTTGTTCACCCATACCCGGCCACCCAGGCCTAATGTTGTGCGCCTATAGGGAGCCTTTCCCCGAAGGTCCCCGACACCTTTTTGACCCACAAAAGCATCTTAATTGTAATTGACAAATACTCTGGAACTTTGCCTCTTCTGCTTCTGTCCCTTGCCTGCTTCCCCTCCAATCTGACTTTGAAGAACTCCTTACTATATAGGTATGGACTACTAAAGCCTAAAAGCATCGGAAACGTATTTTACTGCTATTACTGATGTTGAATTGTCCAAGTTTGTACAACAAGCGATTTTACTTGCCGTTGAACTGTGTTCATGATCTCTAATTCCCCATTATTTGCTTACTCATGTATTGCCTTGGTTTTCTATTGTTTGAGATAATACTTAAATGGATATAACTAACTTGCGTAGATGAAATATCTATTTTACTACAAGTGTAAGTTTCTTTGTGCCTATGTATGTATCGATATAATTGTACTTTCCTACAGCTCACATCTCCATCCTTGGATAAACCTGGCTGCTCTGCCATACTACCAGAACCTTTAGTACAAGGCTCCAGTGTGCGACTCCTCCCCTGGCTTCCTGTCCTTGCAAACTCCCCTATCCTTTGTCTGATGTTGTTTGACACTTTTATAGCGCTCTATATATCATTAGTATGACCTCAAAGCGCTTGTGGATTGAAACCCTTGGGGACCATAGTCCAGATCAATAGAGAGTAGGGGGCTTGGGTGCACACATTATGTGCGCAGCTGATGAGCTTGCCTGATGGTAGCTGCATGTTAGCATTAGGTGTGGCGGTATTGAGATCAGTTGAATGTGTGCAGTCAGAGGTTCATCTGAGGCTGGATTCTTGCTGCGTTAGGCCTGTGTAGGACGCTTATGTGTGCAGCTAGGCTGATTTTTCGTGGGGGTATAGCTGCGTTCTAGCAGGATGTTGAGGTGTTTGTGGGGTATTGTTCGTATGTGAGCAGCTAGGCCGAAATTGATCGAGGGGTGTAGCTACTCTCTATTCTGTGTTGGTGTAGTAAGCATAGTGATAGGAGAGGCAAGTGTCTGGTTTTATTCTTACGAGCCCACAGTTCAGGGTTTCAATATGCGTTTTTGCAATTGCTGCATACACAGTGGCTTTAGTCTTATTCAGTGGTGTCACTGCTCAGTATTTCATTGCACGTTTGTCTGCAGGTTATAAGGTCTTCGCGGCCTTCAAAGGTCTTAAGCGGCATTATGGAAAGAGCCAGGTCTTGGGAGCTTTGTGGCAGGGCATGTAGTCTTGGGTGTGTTGAATGTGTGGAGGGAGTGAGTTCCACAAAGTTGGGGCCAAGGTTGAGAAGGCAAATCCTCCAATCCTGGCAGATTGGAAGAGACCGTGCTCTATCTTAGGTGCGCGATGGGAGGTAGCGTTTCGCTGGTTAATGCATAGGGTTTTGAAGGTGGCCCTACGTCAGACAGGGAGCCAGTGGAGTGTGCAGAGAGTAGGGAAGATGTGGCCTGTGTCCCAGGGCAAGAAGGAGTTTGGCGGCAGTGTTTTGGGTTCTTTGTAGTTTGTTAGGTTGGTATGCCGATGCTCCAGGTATAGGGAGTTGGTATAGTCCAGTCTATAACTATAGACATAACAGCAAGTCTGTTGGATAGGTTAATGTTAAAGGATATTTGTACCGCTATCACCACCAGAGTGGTCCCCTGGCAGATCTGAAAAGGAATGGGTCTGGGGGTGGAGTTGGTGGGAACGAGCAGGATAAGTGCAAGAGAGCAGTTATGTCCTGTTTGCAGTTGAGCTTGGGGGGGGGGGTGCTTTCCAGTCGGTAGCCATTGTGCTGTGGTGCGAAGCGGTGTGTGTGTGTGTTGCGGTGTAGTGAAGTTTGTGCTTTAGTGTTGTGATTGTTAGGTTGGCGTTTGAGAGGTGCATGCAGGGGTGTGAAAGTTAGTGGGTTGGTTATTGGCCTTGCTATCTACAAGTGATAAGTGCTTAATTTACACCACCTTTCTAGATGTGCTGCGTGAATCTCTGCATTTGTTTAGATCTGGCACTGGCTAATCACAATCCTGTCTATACGACGCACGCCAATAATAATTCTAGCCAAATGTGGCACTTGCCCACATTCAAAATCCTGTCTGGATGCAAAGCAAGCTAGCATTCACAAGTCATCTAAATGTTGCATTGATAATATTCATAATGCAGTCTAGATGTGGCACTGGCCGACATTGATGATGCTGTCTAGATGTGACGCAGGCTAACATTTACATTCCTATGTGCCTGAATATGGAACCAGTTCCACTGAGGGCTGGCTGTCCTGATTGGACAGCCAAAACCCCTTTCTGTAAACTGCAGGTAGTTTAAAGAGGAATGAAATGGGGGGGGGGGGGGGGGGGGGGGGGGGGGGAGATCCTGATAAATGGTGAAGTTCCTGGGGCAGAAGTCTAGTCAACCACTGGAACAGAAGATCTGAAGCAGAAGACATGCTGACAGACCCTTTCAAGAACCATGAAGAGACTACTGCTGTCCTGACCCTGTTTTCTAATCAACAGGAGTTCCAAAGACTACCACTTCCCTTTTGCTGGTGGGACCAACTAGCCCCAAGATGACCTGCAGAACAAACCACCCACCTCCTCCCCTGACATGCTGCAAACCACCAATACCAGGGGATTTCTGACCCAATTGCAGCGCTTAGTCCTCACGTGAACTAATTCCCCCCCTTAACTCCCACCACTCCTCACCTCCCCCCAGTCCCCTCACCAGAGTGCTGTAGAATGAACCCAGATCAACCACAGCTTTAACAAGGCGCCAAAACCGCAGACAGACTTGGGAGTATAAATTCCTTGCCTAGGTTCCTTTCTCACGACTGATGCTGTGCCACCCCCTTAAGAGTCCCTTTCATCACAACAACCAAGCAACAGGAGACCGGGTCCACCTCTTCTGCACAGGAAAGGATCCAGCAGCATTTTCTTCAATGCTCTAAAGGTACTGTGGGCTTCTTAACTCAAGCCAACTTGTCACTCCTACTATATTCAGAGGTTGGGTGTTAACCCTTGCCCACGCCCAACAGCTTGTAAACCTAGAGGGCGTCCTTTCCAAGGGTCCTACTAACTTTTATTCCACTAAAGCATTCTACTTTAAAAGTTTCTAAAGTTAGCAACTATGTCTTTTCTGCTGCAGCATATGACTGTGCACCCTTCAACTGACTGAAGACCTCCATTAGGGAATGAACTGCTAAACTTGTAATGATTGAAAAATATTACAAAGTAGTGGATTGCTGGTGCTGAACCATTCTCCAGCATTGGATCTTTCATGGATTCACATGTTGTGAATCTTTCCCGTCAGGCTGGGAAACCTCAGTAAGTTTAACCTAGCCAACTGTCCTATCGACATCCTTTTTGGGTGCTTTAGGCTACACCAATAGGACGTCTGGTATAAATAGCCTGCCCCTGTGGCTTTCCTTTGGATTTCCTACCGTCTCCAAACAGTTGGATCACCTAGTGTCTACTCTTGGTATTCTAGACGTGCTTTCGTACTTGGGCGATAATGTTTGTGAGCCAGAACCTGCGGCCTAAAGGTCTTCGAGGTTGACAGCCATGCAGATTGCCTGTATTGTATTTACCCCAATTATTCGGCGGACGCCTGTGAGATCTGTCGTGGGTTTTTGCAGAAAAACCGCCGGCTGATTTGTTGGCTCAACGAGGGCACTTAACTGGGTTCGGAGGTTTCGTCCTGGGGAAGCTAATCTTCGGCTCCAGCGGTGTGGTTGTCTATGCAGCAGAGGACCGTGTCCGTGGAACCCCCTGCCAAGAAGCAACTGATGGAGGTGCCAGCATCGTAGGTAGGCAAAGGTGGTTCCTCTGAATCCAGGTTGCATCGTTCCAAAGTTGTGAGTAGCTTTTCGCTCTCCAGGTTGGCGAGACCAGACAAGTCAAGGGGTCGAGTGATAGGCCCGCAAAGTCTGCGTAGAAGTCTGCGTCTGTGGAGAGGGTGAGGGTCTTTTTCGAAGCACTCTTCTAAGGACCAGCATGGGTCCCCTTCCAGCCGAGACTCGTCCAAACACCGTTCCGGCGATTCAACCACTCTCATGCGTTGCCGGAGAATGCTAGGACTGAAGAGGCCTTTGTGTTGGCGAGGTCATCAACAGAGGTTCCGTCTAGTGTGGTGAAATCCTCACCCCCTTCGTTGCCGGGTGTCACCGGCTCCGTCTACGGCAGTGACTGTCAGTGGTCCTCAATTGCTGTTGATGACGCAGCTGGAGGCGGATGGTGGGTTGTTGCCGACAAGGGGAGCTGTGGCAGTCTGGGGCCAGCTTCGAGGCGCTGCTCCCAGTGGACATTCAACAAAATCCAGCTTCATATTCAGTGTCCTCAGGGTCTGGAGGAGCATGAACCAGGTTTCCAGCAGTTAGCACTGGGTCTGTGGGAGGCAGGTCCGTCTACGTTGAGTGGGGCTGGGGCGCCCCTGTACCCCTTGGTGAACCCTGACTCTGCTGTCCATGCAGGTGTTTAGTACGCTCCAGTCGCTGTTGGGACAATTGGATGCACGACTTCAGCGGCTCCGAACCCAGTGGCTCCAGTGGTGCATAGTGTGCCCGTCGCCCGAGTCTCCCCAGGAATTCGCCTCAGGTGCGGCTGCCATTGCCCAGGCCGGTGGGGTTGGAGCTGGTCGATTTGGATCGCCTAGGTGAGACGATAAGTGGGTTGTGGAACCATAGGGCATTTCATCCTAGGATGGCGAAGGCATGCCAAGAATTTAGCATTGCTCCTGAGGATGAGCGTAAAGACTGTTTTTAATCACATCGGGAAGAGACGGAAGGCAGTCCTTTAGGTCCCCATTTTGGACCATGTGTGGCAGGAGTGCCTGCGCATGATGCGCCACCCTTTTTCGGAACCAGCAGTGAAGGGGCTTCTGGAGAAGTTTAAGGCACCTTACTCGACCCCCATTATGGCCAGGTATGACGGGGAGATATGGCACCAGTTGGCCCGATATTGGAACATCTCCCGGAAACGACGCAAAGAGGCTATGCTGCTGGTTCGGAAGGGGGAGGGGGGCCTCCAACCACAGCATCGACATTGCAGTGGACTTGGCAAAGTCGGGCGTCAAGCAAATCAATATTGGCAGTGTTCTCCAGCGGCAGGTGTGGTTGCGCTGCACTGACTTTCGTCCTGAGGTCCAGCATAAAGTAGTGGATATGCCCTGTGAAGGGGAACAGCTCTTTGCCAAAAAATTGATAAGGCGCTCAAGGAATGAATGACCCCGAGCCGGCAAAATCCTTGGTGGTGGGGGGCCCCTCTGCAAACGGGCTGTTCTTCTCATCCCTTTCGGGTGTTTCGAGGGGCCTCTGGTAATGCCAGATTTGCCGCTTCCCACAGTTGGGTGCCCTGGTTACTCTTCCCAAGGCTTCAGGCGCTCGTTCAGCCAGCGCAGAAAAGCAGACTACCAGACGCAGCAAAGGGTCCTGCCTCCTCAACTTTAAGGGATGGCAGTCTAATAAGTCTCACCATTGGCTGCCATGCAGGCAGTCAACTTGGGGGCAGTGTCTCGACACGCAGACCACTGGGTACTGGATACGGCACGTCTCGGCCACTCTGGAGTTTTGGCATCCTCAACTCACAATTCCTCGGTGCATGTGGTGCAGCTGCACCTGCCTGTCCTAAGGCAGGAGGTTGAACTCATGTTGGCGAAAGGGGTGATGGAACTGGTGTTGGAGCGGGGCCAAGGGGTGTACTCCGGTATTGTCTTATCAATAATCCCAATGGAAAGTGGAGATCTATTCTTCAGCTGTTGAACAAAAATCTGCAACGCCTGAAGTTCAAGATGCTTACGCTGCAAGATGGGCTCCGGGCGGTGCCATCGGGAGTTCCTGGCGTAGTTCATTTGGAGGACGCTTACTTGCACATCCCAATAAGGCCAGGGGGGGGTGCCATCATGTGCACCTGTATCTTGACTGGTACGGAGACTGTCACCGGAAAGGGCGTTGGGAGTCTCTCCAGGCGTCCATGAACCTGTTACAACGGCTGGTGTTCGCAGTAAATTTCACAAAATCCTTTCTGATGCCCTCCAGGGAGTTGGTTTTGTTGCAGTCCAGAGCAGCCGAATGGGGCCAAGGAACTGATCTCGGTCTGCCGTTACATGTTGCTGCTGGGGTCCATGGCATCATGCACCCCCCCCCTAGCCCGAACTGTCGCTTGTTCATGCAACTGGTGCAGGAATTTCTCTTGACAGGTGGTCGCAGAGTCAAGGGTTATGGTCGGACAAGGTGGTCATCTCCCAGGGACTAGTGGAAGCCCTGAGATGGTGGGCAAGCAAAGACCATCTTGTACGGGGCATGCTCCTGCTGGAGCCGAATTTTCAGTTCACACGCCTTCCAGGTGGGTTGGCAGGGTCTTGCACCTCAACCAGTCGTAGGTCCAAGGCTTGTGTTCCCAAGAGGAGGCAGTGTTGCACATCAACATACTGGAGTTGAGTAGTGCACTGGGCCCTGAAATCCTTTCTACCGCTCATCCAAGGGGCGGTGGTTCGAGTGGTGACAGACAATACCACCCCAATGGTCTATTCAAGGAGGGAGGGGGGCGGCACGCATTCGCAGATCCTGTCCAAAGAGGCTCAGGAGGTGTGGCATTGGGCCATTGCTCGGGGAATTCACATTTTCGCAGGGCAGTGAGGAGCCAGAGGACATAACGTCACTGCCATTGCCCCCGTTGCAGCCACCACAGCAACCTCCACATCCGGCAGACCTCCTACAGGCACTGCACACCTTGTGTTCAGAGATCCAGACGAGGATGGGCTTGTCGCTGGCAGGAGATCCCATGGCACCTGGGCTGTTGGAGGGAGGGGGGGGGTGTATACCCCCTGTCAGTACATCCTCTCCCTCCTTGCCACCCTTCACCACCATCCCCCTCCGAGGGACGATGCAGAACCAGATATGGCGACGACTGGTATGGATGACTGAGTGGACCTCCTGTCGCCATGCTAGGGCCTAAGAGCTGTTTGTACTAGCCCCTGAGGAGGAGGCCAAGAGGAAGACAATACTTTCTATCCCTCTATTGGATGACATTTGGGACGAAGGGCTGCGTCTCGGCAGCGTATCTTTGATGTCCTCTTCCGCGCCCACACCCTGGACGGTGAGGGAAAGAAGCTGGACGCCATGGGGCGGCGGGTCATCTCGTCGTCCAATGCCTTAGCCATCGTGGCCCGCTATGACTGGGCGCTGTGGTTCAAGATCGCTCTGGACTTACGGCAAGAGGGCGGAAGCGCTGGAGATCCTTCAAGAAGGTGAGGTGGCATCGGACCATGCCATCCCGGTGGCCACGGACATGGCCGATACAGACTTCTGTCAGATGGGCAACAGCATTTGCCTTCGGCGTTGGTTGAAGGCCACTAGCTTCCGCCAGGATGTACAGTCGAGGGTGTTGGACATGCTCTTCGACGGGGACAACTTATTTGGCATGACAGTGGATGCATCGTTTCAGGCCATCAAGGCGGATACCGAGACGGCTCGGGTGTTGGCACGCTCCAGCAACTACGACTGTCCTTTCGAACCTCAGGAGGGAAGGCCAGGGATACTCTAAAGGGTTTGGTGGTTGCTCGTCGTCCTACTGTCAACCGTCCCACTCTTCTGCTCAGGAGGCCTACAGGGGGTGCAGCAAGTCCAGAGGTCACTGTTGTCGCCAAGGTGGCGGGCCCACAGCAAAGCAGGATTGAACTGGGTGGGAGGCCAGCTGGAGATCTTCATCAGCGTGTGGAAGTCCATCTCCGACCGTTGGGTGCTCGACGCCCTGGCCCATGGGCACACCCTGGAATTTCTAAGTGCCTGCGCATTCCACCGGTGGCCAGGTAGGAAATCCACATCCCTCAACTTCTGCTGGAGGTATGGGACATGCTGAAGGGCGCAATAGAACTTGTCCCCAAAAGGCTTGAGTGTACTCCTGGCACTTCGTCAGAAAAACCACCAGTGGTTGGAGACCCATATTAGACCTCTGCCGCCTCAAGGTCATCGGGTCCCAGAAGGTTTGGATGGTCAACCTTCAGCACGTGCTGGTACAACTGGAAGAAGGGATTTCATATTGTTGCTGGACCTGGAGGATGCCTATTTCCACATCCCCATTCACAAAGGACACCAAGTTTCTGTGCTTCGTGGTCCAAGGACAGCATTACCAATTCAAGGCCCTTCCCTTCGGATTGAAGTCGGCACCAATGGTTTTCATCAAGTGTATGGCCCCAGGGTAGGCTGCGCCTGCAATGGATTCACATCTACCCCTACCTGGACGATTGGCTCATCCGAGCGAAGATGATGGAGACCGCCTTCAAGCACACCGCAGGCACCGTCTGGCTACTCGCAGAACTAGGGTTCTTGGTGCCATCATAGGACGTGCCGTTTCTGGGATCCCGGCTCAACACTGTCTTGTCTGGCGTCTCCGGAGAATAGCGGCCATCCTGGGCAAGGTACAACGGCTGTTGACCCTTCAGATCGCAAGTGTAGGTCCAAGTCCCTTCTTGGCATGATATCGTCGTGCATTTACCTTGTGCGCCTATGCAGGCTGCAGATGCGACCACTACAGGAGTTTCTCGATGCCTCTTGGATCCAGGTATTGGGAAGCTTCGAGGACAAGATCACCCTAGACTGAGTTTATGTTGAGCGATCCAGTGGTGGTGTGTGCATCTGTCGGCGAGTGAGGATTTCCAGACCCCTTCAACCGGAGACGGTTGCAATGGACGCATCCGGCAACTGTTTCCAAGAGCAGTGAAGTGAAATTGACTTTTTGTAACTTTCTAGACCCATCACACCCCATCTTGCAATAGGGTGCTGGAGGGATTACTTGGTAACCCCTTTGTCTAGTTTCTTATGTAACATTTCTTAACCATTTTTACAATTAATGGCTGGTGGCAGTGGTTTACTTTTTTTCTACCATTGTGTTTCTACTGCGGGCTGCAATTGCAGCTGCAGTAAAACACCCCTGGGTGCTTTATTTTTTTATTTCTTGTTGGAAAGGTCCTTCTTGAGATTTACTCTGTGCGCCAAACCAGGTTTGGTCCCTTTGTTCATTTTTGGTTTTGGCGGCATTCACTGGTGAAGCCTGCCTCTGGCTTCTGTCTGGCAGGGCAGGAAGCAAGGTAGTAGCTGCCAGACTCCATGTGATCTCCTTGGTTACAGGAATGCACCCAAAGGTGATTGGCTAGCTGTCCTTGGAGGACAGCCACCCTGCTGTGAGTGACCGCTAGGCTGCAAATGAATGGGAGAAACCTGCATAAAATAGGCTTTTTGCTTGGAAGGCAGTCGACCACTGGACAAAAGGAATCCGAAGAGACTCTTTCTGCATCTCCTGGACCGTTGGGTTTGCTCTGTGAAACCCTGCTGCATTGCTGACGCTCCAAATTTGCCTCGGCTAGAGAAGCCCTGCAACAGACTCCTCCTCCGGTTGGAGGGACCAATCCACCCCAAAGTTTAACTCTTCTGGACATCCTCTCGGAGCTGGCTGTACTGCCATTACTGCTGCAGGAACCGATTGCCAGGGAGCGGAACACTAGAATAGAGTCTAGTTTTTAAGTTGGACCTGAGCTACAGGAAGATCCTCCACTCCATGAAGCAGAACTGACCAAGCCTGCGCCACCTCAACAGTGCTAGACCCCAGATGTGGGGGAAAGTGAGGAAAGTCCCTAAAGGTATCCGATAACCGGGGTGGTATTACTTGCAAGAGCCACGAGGAGCTGAAGTTTCCCTTTGCTGCCGCCGACCTTCCATTAGTGCAGGAGTTCCCAATGTCGTCCTTGTCCCCACTACTGAGGCCAGGAACAGAAGCCAGCTGGAACCAATTTCTTCAAACCAGAGGTACTGTAAAACTAAGGGGACTTGCCTCTTGTGTAGACTTGCTTGTTCTCAGTTGAGGCTTGTCATGGTTGCTTTTGCAGAGTTTGCAGCTTTGCCCCTCACAAGCCTCCCAGCTTGTGGCCCTACAGTGATTTCATTTTAAACAAAGCCTTTTAAAATATTGTGATTTTTACTCCACTACAAGAAGTGCTTCAGCTCAATTAATGTTCGCTGGCTTGGCTCCCTGAAAGCATCTTCTTAACTCTGACTTTGTGCTTTAAATGTTCTTCAGGAAAGCGTTCAAAAGTACTTACACGCTTAAGAATATTTGTTAACCTTCGTTTTATTCCCTAAAACCTTTTCCTTTTACACTAACCTCAGTATTGCTCTGAATGTTCCAATGATATATCTGTCCAGTGTCCTAGTTATTTAAGTAACCTCAGGGTGTACGTAGTCTGTGTGTCATCCCAAATGGCTATCTATTGAAACTGAGTGTATTTTGTAAGTATGTTACCGATATAGTAGCTCCCTAAGGAAGGCTTTTTCAACCGACTGTGAAATTAATAAATAATTGTTTAATCAAGAAACCTTGAGAGGAAGTGTTTATTTGGATACTTGTCACTGTGAATCTGTGTAATGATCCTACAACTCACACTGATCCCTCTTGAGATGAGCCTGGCTGCTTAGGCACTCTATCACCTTGTCCAGTACATGCTTATACCAAAGGTTGGGTTAACTATTGCCAAGAGGACAAGCAAGGCTGGTGCAGTATCCCACAGGGTACTGCATACAATCTTCCATAACCTGCAAAGTAAAAAGTTAAGTAGGATCAATTACACCTTGCTATTCTTGGGAACAGTAGTTCACCCAAGAAAATGTATTTAACCCTTAAGAGAACGCTGGGGGGTGCTGTTGCGTGGCTGCCTGAGATGGCTGCCACATGAGAGGCTCCGGCCAATGCCTTTCTATCCTGATCGTTATCCTATACCTTCGGGGCCCGCTCTTGTGCGGCTGATCGCCAGATTGCTGAAATGGTGGGGCACCCATTGCTCTGGGTTTCCCAGGCGTGTTGGGTGCTGGCTGCGGCCTTGCTGGAGGTGTTGGACTGCGGGCGGGAGAGGGGTGGTCCCCGCCGCCTCTTGCTTGCTACCCGCGGCTGTGGTGCCTGGGGCTGCACCCGATTGCTGCAAATGTCGCCGGACCTGTCTGGAGTGTCCTTCTGGTATTCTGCGCTGGGCTGGTCGGCTCCATGTTAAGGCTGTCGCGGACTTCGATCGCTCGGCCCCGGCCTTCTAGACTCTGGTTGGCAGATCCTACTTGTGCTGCCCTGCCCCTGCTGCCTGCGGAGGCTCGTCGCCTGCTCGCTGCTGCCCCCGGGGCCTGAGAGGGACTCTCCTGCAGGTCGTGGTGTAAAGTGGCACTTGGGGACCTCGGCAGATCCTCGGCTCCTCCCTGGATAAGGTGTAGCTGCCAGCCGCCTGCCATCGACCCCTTGGATCTGCTCAGTGGTCGCTGCTGGTGTTGGCTGTGTGGCTCACTTTGCGGCAGGCCAATGCTCAGCCCACTCTGAAGACTGGTTGATACTGGGGTCGGATCCTCCTTGGAGGGTGCCCTCCTGCTAACATCACCCCAGTTGGCTGCACTCTCCCAACTCCAGACTGATATCAACGTGGAAGCTGCTCTAACTGGGTTTGAGCGCCTGGAACCATCTCTCTGGCAGATCAGCACTCGACTACTACTGGCGCACCTGGCTTGGCTTGCGGGGGACACAGTGTATAAGATCCTGATTGCCTGGGCTGCGCGGGACGGTACTGTGGGCTCCAGTCTCGGGTGACGCTGAATGGCCTAGTCTTCATTAGACAACTGCGCAGATCGCGGGGAATTAAACCATCTGCACTCCCGATCTGCTGCTGGCTCCATGTCTCCCAGTCCCCACCCCATTATGGGAAATCACAAGCAGGCCAAAATGGAGCAATTTGACCGCGCCGACCAACCTTCAAGGCCACCATCTCCCTCAAGCCAACCCCATCCCAAAATGATGTTGCGACCCTAAACTGAAGAGCAGTACTGACAGCCTGGGTGCAAAAGCAGACTCCTTAACCAATAAGGTGGACACCTCGACCATACGGATTGACAAGCTGTGCGGGCGCATGGCTGAAGCGGAGCAGCGCATAGGGGAGGCCGAAGACAAAGGTTCTCCAGCATGGGGTCTGGCATGGATTCACATGCTCATGAATATTCCCCGTCGTCAGGCTGGGAATCCTCGGTAAAGAAAAAACCAGTATCAGTTTCGTTTCTGATCTGTCTTTCGTAGTAATAACCAATCACTGGTCTCTGCGTCATACTGACCACAGCCAATGACTGCCCTCTACCTAAGCACCGCCTCTGGCAGCCATCTTCAGATTTTTACCGCACGTTCATGTGTTGGGATCCTCGTGCTATTGCTCTCGAGCGTTAGTGCTATTTTTTCGCGCTTTTTCACAAAAACTTCGATTCTTTCGGTCAAAAGAGCCTCAAGCTCCACCGATCCTACATCCGATCAACGGGGACCCGTGTCGGATTCATCTGTGCCCCTCAAGGGTGAAGATTTCGTCGAGCTACACTTCGGAGGACTCCAGAAGCTTCTCAGGCCCGGTCTCGGAGATGGCCCAGGAGAAGGGAAGCTCGACGCCCGGAAAGCTGTTCAGGGCCTGCCCTGGATGCCAGCTGCAGAACGTCTTCAAGGAGGACGAACACTCTTTCTGCCTTTACTGCCTTCATGGGGACAAGACGCACGTGGAGAAGGACTGTGCGTTTTGCGGCAACATGTCGGAACGGACCATGAAGGACCGCCATCAACGTCTCGCCAGCTGGCTGGAGGGTAAGAGCCCGTCTGGCGAGAAGAAGAAGAAATCTGAGCGGTCTTCTAAGACCTTTGAGGGCGCCCCGGCGACGGGGGCCCAACATAAGGCCAAGCACCGCGAGTCCGCTGGCACCGGGAGCGCCGAACGGTCGGGCTCTACGGGCGCCAGGCAGGGCGCACCCTCCCCGGCACCATCAACCACGAGCCAACGCTCTGGGTCGGGTAAGAGGAAGGCCGAGCACCCGGCGAAGCTCCTGGAGAGACCCCGGTCGAGCTCTAAGGCAGAGGAGGAGCGTGGCAGTGCCCCCTCCCTCAAGGATAAGGCGGTGAGCGCACCTAAGGTGGTGAAGGCCTTGATCCATTCGACCAAGCCCTCTATCGAAACGGTCGCGGCGGCCCTGGCCCAGCCTGTGGAGGCTGCACCAGTGGTGGCGGCCTCGGGGCCCAGAATCTCCCTGCCTCCTCGGAGGGAGTCTTCTTTCGTGCCCATCGATAGGACCCCCGTGAAACCCTCCGTGGGGAAGAAGGGGGGGGCAGGGCGTCGTCGGAGATTCGGCCTCAACCTCAGAAGAGGAACTGATCGAGGTCTTAAGCCACGGCCTAGGCGTGGAACAAGACCAGCCCGTCGGAATGGGCCCCGACGCAGGTGACGACGACGACATCGTCGAGGATACCGACGGGGCCCCTGCTCGCCCGTCGGATTCCCCTCTGCCAGCGCCGCAGGACAACTCAGCGGCCATTTTGTTGGCTATACAGTCCTTATGCTCCGAGATAAGGACGAGACTACCGTTACCGACGGAGGAACCTCTCCCGTCGGGGGATCCAGAACCGGGACCTTCTGGTGTTCCCCCTACCAAGAAAAGAAGGATCCATCCACCGCCTCCTTTTCAACCATCGCGCCCCATCCAGCCCTCCTCCCCGTCCACCCGAGGGGAGGATACGGGGACTGACACGGCAGCGACGGGTACGGACGACGAGGCATACGACGAGGATTTTCCGTCGTCGCCTCCCCCCAGGGCTTCTCCGCCCGACGAGATTGGATCGTTCCACTCAATGATCGCCAGGGCATCCGAGCTTTTCCAACTCTGCCCTGAGGAGAAGAAAAAGGAAGGCTTCCTTTACCAACGGCGCGAGACCAAGAGGAAGACGGTCCTCGCAGTGCCTCTGTTGGACGACATTTGGGATGAGGGCCTTTCCCTCCTCAAGAACCCTTCCACGACGCCAGCGAAAAGAGACCGGTACGAGAAAAGGTACCGGGTCCCGGACGCGGCCCCCCTATGCCTCCGGGCGCAGCCTAACCCGGACTCCGTCGTCTCCGCGGCAGCCAGGAAGAAAGCGGGGGGGGGTGCGGCCTCCACGTCGACTTCCCCGCCGGACGGCGAGGGAAAGAAATTGGATGCCATGGGACGCAGAGTCATCTCGTCGGCGGCGACGACGATTAAAGCGGCCAACGCCTTGGCTATCGTGGCCCGCTACGACAGGGAACTCTGGTACAAGATAGCTCCCCTGCTGGATTTTCTGCCGGACGACAAGAGGGCGGAGGCCCTTGAGATCCTGCAGGAAGGTGAGGTGGCCTCGGACCACGCCATCACCGTGGCGACGGACATCGCCGACACTGGGTTCCGCCAGATGGGCAACGGCGTTTGCCTTCGACGGCGCGGATGGCTCAAGGCTACGGACTTTCGGCAGGACGTCCAGAACAGGGTCCTGGACATGCCCTTCGACGGGAACAACCTGTTTGGGAAGACAGTGGACGATTCCCTTCAGGCCATCAAGGCGGATACGGAGACGGCCCGGGCCCTGGGAGTGCTGCAGCAACGGCGGACGCCCTTTCGGAGCGGCGGAGGCAAGGGCGCCTCCAAAGGTTCCGGCGGCGGTTTCGCTTCCTACCGTCAAGCGGCCCGCTCGTCGTCGCAAGAGGCCTACAGAGGACGAGGCAAGTCTGGCGGCCCCCGCCGTCGTCGCCAAGGGGGCCAAGGCGGCAAGGCCGCGTCCAAGCAGGATTGAACCGGCCGTGGGGTCGGGCCCCCACCGAAGCACCCCGGTGGGAGGCCGGCTGGCGGGCTTCGTCAGCGTGTGGGAGTCCATCTCCACCGACCGTTGGGTGCTGGACGCCCTGGCCCGGGGCCACGCGCTCGAGTTTCAAAGAAGGTGCCCGCGCGTCCCCCCCGTGGCCAGGAAAGAACTTCACGTCCCTCAACTTCTCCTGGAGGTAAAGGCGATGCTCAGGAAGGGCGCCATCGAACTCGTCCCAAAGAGGCTTCGGGGCTCCGGAGTCTACTCGCGTTACTTCCTCGTGAAGAAGACGGGAGGATGGCGCCCCATCCTGGACCTGCGACGCCTGAACAAGTTCATCAAGGCGCAGAAGTTCCGGATGGTCACCCTCCAGCACGTCCTGGGTCAGCTGGAGGAAGGAGACTTCCTATCGTCGTTGGATTTGGAGGATGCCTACTTCCACATTCCCATCCTAAAGGGGCACCGAAAATTCCTCAGATTCGTGGTCCAAGGGCGTCATTACCAGTTCAAAGCCCTTCCCTTCGGACTGCGGTCGGCACCCAGGGTTTTCACCAAGTGCCTCGCACCGGTGGCGGCGCAGCTGCGCCGCGAGGGGATTCACGTCTACCCCTACCTGGACGACTGGCTCATCCGCGCCAAGACGAGGGAGCTCGCCGTGGTCCACACGGCAAGGACCGTCCAACTCCTCACGGACCTGGGATTCTCTGTGAACTACGCCAAATCCCACCTGGTGCCCGCGCAAGTCGCACTGTTTCTGGGAGCGAGGCTCGACACAGTGTCCCTTCTGGCCTCCCCGTCGGAGGAGAGGACCAGGACCATCTTGGGCAAGGTGCAACGGATGTTGGTGGCCGACGCGGCCAAGGTGAGGTCCATCAAGTCCCTCCTCGGGATGATGTCTTCCTGCATCTACCTCATTCCCATGTGCAGGCTCCGGATGCGCCCGTTGCAAGAGTTCCTGGATGCGCGCTGGATCCAGACGACGGGCAGCTTCGAGGAAAGGATCAAGCTCGACGAGAGTTTCCGACGAGCGATACGGTGGTGGGGCACCCGCGCGCATCTGACGGCGGGCATGGACTTCCAGACCCCAGCCCACCAGGTGACTGTGACCACGGATGCCTCCCTAGAAGGGTGGGGAGCGCACACCGAAAATCTGCACGCAAGGGGACTCTGGCTCCCGACGGAGAAGTCCCTGCATATCAACGTCCTGGAGCTCCGTGCAGTGTTTTGGGCCCTCAGGTCCTTCCTTCCGTCCCTCAAGGGCAAGGTGGTGAGGATCTTCACCGACAACACCACCACCATGTTTTACATCAGGAAACAGGGCGGAACCAGGTCCCCAGCGCTGTCCAAGGAGGCGCAGGACCTGTGGCATTGGGCCGTCGCCCAAGGGATTCTTCTGGTGCCGTTTCATCTGGCAGGGATAAAAAACACCATCGCCGACTCACTCAGCAGGGAGCTGCGCTCGTGCCACGAGTGGGAACTACGGCAGGATCTGGTGGATCGCCTCTTCCGACGGTGGGGCACACCCCAGATCGACCTGTTCGCGACGGCGACGAACACCAAGTGCCGGAGGTTCGCCAGCAGGTTTCCCCAGACGAGGAGCATGGGCGATGCTTTCTCGTTCCCCTGGGAGGGCCTGTTCCTCTACGCGTTCCCTCCCTTGCCTCTGCTAATCCGGCTCGTCAACCAGCTCAAGAGGTCACGGTGCAGGATGATCCTCGTCGCACCTGCGTGGCCGAGGCAGATATGGTTCCCGGACCTTCTGGACTTGTCGGCGTCCCCGCCAATCAAGCTGCCGGCGGACGCGGATCTACTCTCCAGGGAAGGAGGCGCCATCCTCCACCACGACCCGAAGTCGCTGAACTTGCAGGCCTGGCTCCTGCAGCGCTAGAGTTTGGAGGATACGACATACCGGCCGACTGCAGAGAGGTTCTTGCAAAGGCCAGGGCGTCCTCGACTCTTAAATGCTACGGACACAAATGGAAGAGGTTCTCTGTCTGGTGCCACGCACAGAAGATTAACCCTCTACGGATTACGGCTCCCCAAGTGCTGCCGTACCTGCTGACGCTGGCCAAAGCTGGTCTGGCACACGCGTCCATCAAGATTCATCTTGCTGCGATCTCCCGATACACCAGAACCACGGGCAGGACGTCCTTGTGGTCTCATCGTCTGGTGAAAGAGTTCATGAAGGGACTGTTCAGATCGTTCCCGCCGGTGAAGGCTCCGGCCCCGGCGTGGGAGCTCAACGTGGTACTGACCAAACTCATGGGACCTCCGTTCGAGCCTCTGCACTCGGCCCCGTTGAAGTTTCTATCGTGGAAAACAGCTTTTCTCGTGGCCATCACCTCCGCACGACGAGTGGGAGAGATCCAGGCCCTTTCCTGCAAGGCACCGTACTTGACTTTCCACGACACGAGGGTAGTGCTCAGGACGCACCCCTCCTTCATGCCCAAGGTACCGTCGGACTTTCATCTCAACGAACCCTTGGTGTTACCTGTGTTCTTCCCGTCGCCTTCGTCGCCGGCTGAGAGGACTTTGCACTCGCTGGATGTAGCTAGAGCGCTGAAGTTCTACGTGGACCGCACGAAAGGTTTTCGGAAGACGTCACAACTCTTTGAACTTTGGACCTGTCAATCAGGGGAAGGCTCTCTCGAAGGCTTCCATCTCCAGATGGCTCTCCGGCTGTATCATGTACTGTCACCGGTTGGCAAACCGACCGCTGCCTGGCCGTCCGAGAGCCCATTCCACCAGAGCGATCGCAGCTACCACGGCGTTCCTATCTGGTGTGCCCCTGCTGGACATATGCAGGGCTGCTACGTGGAGGTCGACGCACACCTTCACGAAATTCTACTGCGTCGACCGGGATTCCAGGGAGGAGTCCAGGGTCGGCCAAGCAGTGCTGCGCAACCTGTTCGCCTGAGGTGAGCCTGGTGAGGAGGTAAGATGCTTAATGTTGAGTTGATGTGATGCTTAATGTTGAGCCTTTGCCACCTCCCGTGGTTGTGCATGTGTGTACTGCTATGTATTCTTTATTCATGAGCATGTGAATCCATGCCAGACCCCATGCTGGAGAAGGAACAAGTTACTTACCTGTAACTGTTGTTCTCCAGCATGGGTCTGGCATGGATTCACATGCGAACCCTCCCGCCTACCCCTCTGCGGCTCTTCACTTGGTCATACTGCCACTTCACGTGCTTCCAAATCTGAAGATGGCTGCCAGAGGCGGTGCTTAGGTAGAGGGCAGTCATTGGCTGTGGTCAGTATGACGCAGAGACCAGTGATTGGTTATTACTACGAAAGACAGATCAGAAACGAAACTGATACTGGTTTTTTCTTTACCGAGGATTCCCAGCCTGACGACGGGGAATATTCATGAGCATGTGAATCCATGCCAGACCCATGCTGGAGAACAACAGTTACAGGTAAGTAACTTGTTCCTTCCGCATTGCAGCGTGAGGTAGCAGACCTGCTATTATTCAGGGCCCAGATCGAGGACTTGGATGGTCTCAGACAGAACATACGCATACTGAGTACCGGAATCCACAGCAATTGACAGTATGGAGAAGTCCACGGAAACACTCCTTACTGAAATCCTGAGCCATCCCCCCACTCACATCGATGTTCATGGTAAAGTGAGCGCACCGCTCCCTTGCGGCGAGGCCTCGCCCCGAAACGTCCGATCATAGCTAGAATTTTCAATTATCGAGATGTCATTTTGCGCTCTGCGAGGGAGAAGGGTGAATTGCGATGGGACTCATCCGTGATCCAACTGTTCCCGGACTTAAGCCCTGCGGTCCAAGATCAGCGCAAAAACGTTCCAAGCTGTTAAAACCGTCCTCAGACGAAAAGGGATCAAATATGCAATGCTCTACCCAACTAAGCTTCGTGTTCAACATAACTGGTCTGTGGTTTTCTTCACCTCCCATGAGGCTGCTGAGTGCTTTGCCGGACCCTGTGTGCCGTCTGGGACGCTCTCCTCACTCCAGCGGTGCGATTAGACCCGTCGCAATGGCGATCACCGACCCGCAAGGTCTGGTCCTAGAGACATCTGAGGCCTTTAGAGCGCGCTGACCGCGCTCCATTACCTGCAGGCACTGCGGTTTGATAATTATCGGGTTTACTTGGGATAGGGTTGCTAGTAGGTTCTGGTTTCTGGCGGGGGGGTGTGTGTGTGTGTGTGTGTGTGTGTGTGTGTGTGTGTGGTGGAGGGTGGGGGGGGGCGGAGAGCCAGGGCTCTGGCTGGGTTGTTCTTGGTTCTGGGTTACCTCAGCGCTCAATCGGTCTTTTGACCACCCATGCAGACAAAACCGGTCAGTAATTGTTGAATGTACAATACTCCATCACAATGTCCCTCCGGTTGATATGTTCGCACATATGAGGGGCGGGGGCAGGCAACACTTTCGGTTCTCTTGGAATATAAGGGGATTTACCAATCTAAGAAGTCCTGCTTGATTGTCAATTTCTGCAGGAACCAGGGGGGGGTCAACATGCTTTGCATTCAAGAAACCCACCTTCTTAAGGGCCCCCCTTTCCTAGGCTTGCTGGGTGTGGTATCCATAGGTATGAATCATCCTACACGTCCCATTCCAGAGGGGTGGCCATTTACATCCACGGCTCTTTGCAATTTAGGCTACACGAGCAACTTAGGGATGAGGGTAGATTTGTGATTCAGGCCGGGGAGCTACATGGTATTAAGATGTTGCTCATCAATGTGAACGCGCCGAACACTGACTCCCCGAGTTCTTCCATCGTTGTGCGGCGCACAGTCATAAATTCCCAGGTTACGTGATTTTGTGGTCTGGTGATTTTAACTTGGCCCTCACGCTGGAATTGGATAGATCAGCGACTAGTCAAACTTCCCTCCCTCTGGCGGCTAAAGCTTGGGCCGCCATCTCACAGTATCACGCCCTGTATGATACGTGGAGATCCCTGCATCCTGACACGAGTATACATTCTTCTCGGGGGTACATGGCTGTTCAAGAATTATGTTATGGTCACTCCTTACTATCGTGGCTTCTATCCTCCCTCATACCCTTTCTGATAATTCTCCTGTTCTGGTGTGCATCACTGTCCTTGCGGATCCCCCAGGTCATCTCAAGTGGGGATTCAGGGCCTGCTCCCTGGAGGACGTGGCCTTCCAGTCGGAGATCGGGCAAGATATCCAAATGTTCTTTAAATTTAATGCAGATTCTGTCCCAGATCAGAGTAGTTTGGGAAGTATTTAAAGTCTACCTGCGAGGTTGTTGTATTTCTAGGGAAAACGGGGTGCTTAAGGCCGTCAGAAGATCTATGCGAGCCCTCGAAGGCAAGATCGGGGAAAAGGAGAACCTGTAGGGCGGAGCCGACACCCCTGAGCTCCATCGTGAATTGCTGGTCCTCAGTGAGGAATTACTCCTGAGTGGTCACCACCGAGGAGATGCATAGGGATCCTATCCTAGCACAAAGATATGGTGAAGGGGATCGTCTGAGCCAAACCCTGGCATGGGCCATTCGGAAGGAGCATCAATCTACCGTTGTGTCAGAGGTTGTGTGGCGTGATGGAACCTTGGTTAAAGACATGCACGGGATTAATGCGGAATTCCATGAATATTAGTCATTTATACACGTCGTGCCCACACGTGGGGCATGATGTGTTGACCCAGTATCTGGACGAGGTGGCACTGGGCTGGCTGGATCCGGAGCAAGGCGCTCTGATCAATGATCATATCGCAGAGGAGGAAATCCGCAAGGCTATAAATTCTCTTACGAATGGTAGGGCTCCTGGGCCGGACGGAATAACAGCAGAACGTTACTATAATATAAATATAATGGCGTACGCAGACCTGGTGCTTTCCCATGTACGACAGTGCCTTTTCAAGCGTTTCGCTCCCGGAATCCACAAGATCAGCCCTGGTGAAGTGCTTCTTAAGCCCGGGCGTGGCACCCGACAACTGTCCTCATATCGACCATTGTACCTTATCACTGACAATAAAATCCTTGCAAAAATACTCACTGACGGTATCCTTCCCCACATGCCAGCTTTGGTCCTTCCAGACCAAGCTGGTTTTTATCCCTAGCCGCTCCACTCAGTTTAATCTGAAGCGCTTATTCACCTTAATGCACAATGTTAACCCAGAGGTCCCAATTGCCATAGCGGCGCTCGATGTGGAGAAGGCCTTCGATTCTATCGAATGGTCCTTTTTCGAAGTGCTCCTCCGATCCGGGTTCGGATTGACGTTCATTGAGTGGGTTTAAAATACTATACACCGCCCCCAAGGCAGCAATATTTACTAACTGTATTTTCTCGGAACATATCTACCCTACGCGGGCTACCTGCCAGGGTGCCCCCTTTTCACCTGTCCTATTCGCTCTTGCAATGGAGCCATTGGCATTTCACTTCTGGGAACACGCGCACAGTGTGGTGGTGCGCATGCACCGAGCTGTTATATCCTTGTACGCTGACAACATCCTTTTGTATGTTAAATAGCCTCATGTTAAATAGCCTCTGCAAAATTTAAATCCCCTGACTCAAGAGGTGGTCCGGTTTGGTGAGCTGTCTGGTCTTGGAATCAATTGGACCAAATCAGAGGTCCTCCCCTGACTCACTCCGTGCGACAAGTTGATTTTTGGGGGGGGTTTTCGTTGGTGCCCACAGGGGATATGTTACCTAGGAGTGAGGGTCTCCACCATGCCAGCCGCCCTCTATAGGGAAACCTACATACAAACAATAGAGGAACTGGAGCAGAGGGTTGAGTCTTGGACACTACTTCCTGTAACTCAGACGGCCCGTATTGCATTGTCTAAGATGGTCATCCGTCCTAAACTATTATATATTTTTAACAACGTTCCACTTTGGCCTCCGATATGCTTTTGGGCTTGTCAGGAAGATGAGATTAGCCTGGGCTGGTAAACAGCCTAGGGTGGCGTACGAAACTCTCACTCGGCCGTATGATCAGGGTGGCTTGGAATGCCCCAATATGTTATCTCACGGCAGAGGCACAATATATCCGGCTGGAGTTATCCGGGCCCTGAGATCCCACATAACCACCTTGCGTCGGCAATCATTTCTCCTAACGCACTCATGGGGTTGTTGTGGGGTAACGGGGATACCATTCCGAAGGGGGAGGTTCAACCGCTAGCTGTGACATGTAAAGCCTGGGATAGGATCTGTCTGCTGCTTGAATCCACTTCCCGATACCAGCCCCCCCCCCTTTCCCGATCTACACTATAGTTTGGATCCCACTCCCACATGAAAAAATCCTTCAAGGAACTTTTTCTACGACTGAGGGTGCAGGCCCTGTGATCTAGTCCATAATGACCCGATGGTGTCCTGGGAGCAACTTAAATCCAGAGGAGTCCATAATTCAGTGTCTCTACTCTATTACGACAGTCTTCGAAGCGCACTTAAGGGTACATGGCTGGAATTCCCCCGAGCTCCCTCTCCTCATCTGGCCTTGAGCTTTATCATACAACCACAGGCATCTGGTAAGCTTGTTTCCACTATTTACAAATAGATCAAGGCTGGGACTGCATGTGGTAATCGCAGGCACGAGCGCATATGGCAGTCAGCCCTGGGAGTGCCTTTGAGTGAGAATCAATAGAAGGCAATTGCCATGCAAACCTGATATATATCCTTGAATTCCCCGTAATAGGTTGGTTCAGTTCAAATTTATTCATCAGGCCTATTACTCGCCCGCCGCCCTTGGCAGGTTCTTCCCTGGGAGATCTTCTGCATGTAAGAGATTTGGGAACACGGACACTTTTTTTCTTTTTTTTTTAGAACCAATTTATTAAATTTTAACTATCATTACAAAACAGATTTCAGCAAAATGCACATATCCATGAAAAAATAGCAGTAAGTATAACTAAAAAAAGGGGTGGGAGTGAAAGAAGAAATGAAAAATAAAACACACACCATCACCCCAAAACAAACAAGAATAAATGACACAAAGCATTGAGGATGTCCAGAATGCATATACCAAGAGAGCTGTTGAAAACATCGAATTAAAAAATATCCACATGGTAATATGAAACATGTCGCTTGGTATTGCCCTTGTATTAGGCTCTTTTGGTCCAGCATTGAGGCGGCAATGAATGTAATGCTTCCTTCGCCACAAACTTATTCTCCCAAACTGTTGCTGGCACTGATGGAAGGTGGCAATCGCTCAGAAGAAACTTAGTATGGCATCTGTGCTGGCTAGGTACCTAGTAGCTAGACATTGGGGGAGATCTAACCCTCCACTGTTACTAAATGGCTGGAAATTGTGAACACATCGAAGCGAAGAGACTAGGTACGCTTCCACATTACCGGCCTCCAGCCGCCCTCTTGATTACTGGCATCCTCTGAGACAGTATATGGCGGATATGTCCGACTGCACAATCCCCTAACCCCGCCCTGGACCAAGCTTAACAGTACAAGCCTGTGGCCGACTGGCCTTCCATCCCGGAGCCTGGAGGAGTGGGGGGGGGGGGCAGCAGAGTGAACATTTCCTTCTACTGTATAGTGCTAACTACCTGGAACTGTAAGTCCATACTGGGTGCTAATGTTTTTTTTGTGCCAGGGATGGAGAGTGGGTGGGAGGGTCCGTGGGCGAGAGGTAATCTGTTTATTTGAAAACTTAATAAAGAAAGTTTTAAAAAAAAAAAACCTTAAGAGAAAGCCAAAGGACTAATCCGTGACACTGCACTGTGGAGCAAAAGAGTTGGGATCTCTCTGTGGGAGGAAATTGTGCCCAACAGTGTGTACTACTATGTGAGTTGGTCTTTTGCAACAGGAGTACAGAAAAGCAAGTCTGTAACCTATTTTGCTTTCAAAATGTCGGAAAGAAAAATATACAAAACGTGCATCCAACTTAAAATGTGCTTATTAAGCCACGCTATCCATGATTTCTTTTTAACCTAACTACTGTAGTGGTGGTAATGCGGAAAAGTGTATTGGATCCTTTCAGGCTTCCAGCATAGTGACTCAAAGGCACAAATTAAAATCTAATGCTATTGTGAATACCTGATTTTGCACTGTCATCTTCCAGTACTGTAGCCGACGTCCTAATAGTAAGCTTACACTTCTTTTTACAGTTGTGGACATCCGAAAATCAAGGAGAGGAGGTTGAGACTGCAGAAGGGGACAACTAAAGACCGCCACAGTTGACTATCTGTTCACCGTCACTCAATTTCCTACACATGTATTCCCCTTGTGCAACAAGTAAAGAGAATAGTACATCGACTTTCACAACCTCTGTGTAGCTAAAATTTGTGGGAATGAAGAAATATTTGGTTGGTGTTTGTGTAATTTAAAATGCGATCCAAGTTAAACAGATACACTTGAATTCAAAATGTTCTTCTCTTCATTTCCATTTCCCCTTAAATATATGGTTACTGTGGGTTTTTACATTTTTTTTTAATGAAACACTGTGATTAAAAATGGGGTTTTGTGAATGCCGTTGGTTTAACAAACTTGCAGGTAGAAAAAGTAAACGGACATTTTTATTTTTAATCCAGTATCAAAACCATTAAGTCGAAGTACGATTCTGCTGTCTAACTTGTACAGAACGTTTTAGAGCTCATACTGTGACCCTGGAGAGGGTGGTGGTTGAGGAAATATGACCCACTGTCATTTGGCAAGTGACAAATGTACATACATCTGATCCACTTCCAGAATAACGCTACATGCACAATTTTAAACTGCTGCTTTCAGTAGAGTTGTAAAAAGGTATCAATAGATAAAGGTATAAACATTTGGGACCACAGCAACTTGTTTCCAAATTAAAATAGTGATGGATTACTAAAGTGATGCATTTTTTTTGGCATCTGCAACAAAGCTCAATCCATATCGTAACATGACTGAAACTTTGAGCATGCTTTCTGGTACTATTCAGTGTATTTGAACAGTTGTAAATTATACATGGCGGTGGCAAGATAAGCATTTTTGGTTTTCAGGTGATACTGGTAATTGTAGATAACGTATTGAATTAATTTCTGCTCCAACAATTCTAATTATATATTTTTTTCTTCATTTTTGGGTATTTCTTTAGATTTCCTGTTTTGAAAACCTGGTGGCATTTTCTTGTATCTGTTCAGTCGTTGTCCTCCCCTTTCTTTTTTGCACTTTCTTTCCAACTAAGCCTTTGCACACTTTCTGATTCATTTTTCATTTCTGCAATGAAAGTACCTCAAGCTTTATTTCAGTCATGAATTCAAGGCATTTGGAAGAATTATCTTTGCTGCTGTGAAAGTCTTCCTTCACTTCCATGTGTATTAGATTTCCATTACACGACTATTGACATTAAAGTACTTGAAAGGAATTCCTGTTCCTCAGTAATTTGTAGCTTTATTTTATTTCTAACTTTATAGTCCAACTGGTGATGCTTAGTCAAGTGAGAGTAATTGGATCCATCACAACTTCAACAATGCAGTGGGTAGACCTCTGTTGTAATTGGGGACCCCAACCTCCCAGCATCACAGTATTATCCCTCGATCTTCGCCTTCAATTTAGCTGTAGCTTTGTCTGTACCTCTATCTGCCGACGAGGAATCCATGCACTGATTTTAAACCCCCTCCTTCTCCCCGGCCCCCCTTCACCAACTGTACAAAATGTGCAGTTAATACTTTTGGCGCTTGATAAATGCAGTAGTGAATGTGGAACCGAGCCTGTCTGTATATCTGGTAGCTCTTTTTCGCTTTGTTTTTACTGACCAGTATTCTGCCTAAAATTTGCTTCTGTGGTGGTTTTATTGCCTAGCACACGTGGTTGTGAAAATAGTATAGCAAAACGAAATACCTGGTTATTGATGTACTAGATTCGTGTATGTCTTTTAAACAGTTCTAGGTTCACCTTGCATAAAATAATCAGGAATGTGTAAAAACTTAAGTGGAATAAAAATGTTTGAGTTCCAACGTGTTCTGTTATTTTATAAGTCCAAATTACTTTCAATGTATGGTATTTGATGTAAAAGTTAGACTTTTCGGAGTACTATACAGGTTTTTTGCATTTGCAGCCTTAGCGATTTTTGCTTTGTAATGTCAGGTGTTTTTCAAAGTGCAGTTGTGGGCTGCATTTTCTGCTAATTAGTAAAAAGCTGTGTGAACGCAGCAAAAGGGTAACGGACCCATCACCCACATTCCAATTTGGCATACATTGCTAGTGAGTCATTATTTTTTAAAACTATTTTGTGATCTTGCATAGTAGGTGGTTTTATTCATTCACTTTACGGCTATATGCCTAAAATCACGCTAAATCAATGGCTCTAACAGCCCAAAAATGTACCAGTTATGGGAATATTGTATAGCAAGAAAGTGCCACGTTAACGTGGGTATAGGGTTATGGTTGTAATGTTGACCATGATGTGTCCTTACTGCCACATCTTTACTCCAGTTCACAATAAATGGTATCTGTGAAAATGAACGTGTCTGTGAATTAGTGGCATTATGAAATGCGGTGGGGGGTGCGGGGGTACAGTAAAAGGCCTTAACACTGCAAAACCTTACAACTTCCGCTTTTGTCATGCATGGAATCTTCCAACATTTCTTGTTGAACATGTAACAAATGGCTATTTTTGCAACCTGTCCTCAATCTGTCAAGAGCTGATTAGCAGGTGTAAGAGTGGGTGTATCTGTACGGATATGGAATGACTAGCCTAAGTAGCTAATGGGGTCAAAGTGATGTCTGCGTGGTTTCCTTGTTAATTGGGGTGCAGCTGGTTCCGTTTTTGCCAGAAAAATCAGTGGGATAAGTGAGGCAAGTAGATTGCATCAAACAGTTCCTGTATTGGTAATATGCAGGACTCGTATGTGCACTCACTAGCCTTTGTCTGATGATTGACTATTGGCAAATGGTGTGCTTTGTGTAGAATGGCAGTGGTGACTGGCTAGTTGCTTGCAACTTACCCCCATTAAGTGCCTACTGAAAGCCAAGTAATCTTCTGTTCTCCCAGATGTGGAGTGGTAAATTGTCACGGTACTCTAGCTTGAATGAGTTTGCCACCAATTGGCTCCTTCTGGCAAGTGGAATCTTGTGGCTTGTGGAAAGCATGTGGCTATTCCAGGTCTGAGTTGGCCGGTTTCTATTTTTCCTCAGTTTGTGTTCCAATGTACCAAGACAAGAGCCCAGAATTACTCCATGCAGTGCTCCAGATAAGATTTTAAGTGTACAATATATTTTAGTGAGGAAAAACAGGAGTCCCATCTGAATGGGAGTATTTTATGAACAAGTACAAATATGTTCACCTGTAAAACACATTTTTGTGAGATACGATTTTTTTGCACCAAGTTATTCATGCACATTAGATAAATGTGCCCTCTTCCATAACTATAGTTAGTTCCTGTAGTACTACTGTTAGTGCGCGGTACAAATGTCCTTTAACATTCTCACCACCGGAGTGGTCCCTTGGCGCTCTGGAGGCTCAAACAGGAGGGGAGGTTGAGTTAGTGGGAGGAAGCAGGAAAAGTGCACGAGAGCAGTGATGTGCTGCTGGCGGCTTCAGCCCTGTGGGTCCGTTGGCTGGGCCTGGGGTATTGGCGGCGGTAGTCATTGTGTACTGTTGTGCAAGGCTATGTGTAATTTTGTTGCAGTGAAGTTTGTGCTGTAGGTTTTGGTTGTGTTTGGTTTGGAGTTTGAGAGGTGTATGCAGAAGGGGAAATTGTTAGTAGGGGTTGGTTAGTTTGCGTCTGTCCTGAATATTCATACTCCTGTGGCCATTGCACCTGCCAATGACAACCTCTCAGGTAGTGGGGTGATTGCCAATATCTCTAATTACACACCCATGTGGTACTTGGCGGTAAATAATTAAGGGGCGGGCGAAAGTGTTGGTGGGGTAGTTGACTCGGTCTCCATGTGTATCGCCTGTGTTCCGGTGTCACCCGTCCAGGTGCTCGGGTCCGCAATGTCTGTCTTTTTGGTTGTCATCCTTTTCCAGTTTTGGTCTCCTGGTTTAGCCTGTGGTGTTGTAGAGCCAGGTTTTTAGTGATTTCCTGAATTTTAGGTGATCTTCAGTGTTATTTCTTTTGGGATGTTCCAGGTTTTTGTGGCTAAGTGGTAGAAGGAGGTGCCTCCAAGTTTTTTCGTATGGTTTGAGTTCCAGGCAGATTTCGTTGCTTGATCGGAGGGGGTCTCGTTGGTTTGTACACTGTTATTTTCTTTTGTAGGAATTCTGCTCCTTGTCCACTGATTGCCCTGTGCGTTATGCACATTGTTTTGAAGGTGAGGCGATGTTTTACTGAGAGCCAGTTTAATGTTTTTAGGGCTGGAGCGATGTGGCCTCTTCTGGAGAGTTTGAGGAGTAGTCTTGTTGCTGCATTTTGGATCCGTTGCAGTTTCTTCAGGAAGTATTCTGGTATTCCGAGGTAGAGGCTGTTTGCATAGTCTATTTTAGACATGATTAGGGTGACGATAGTGTGTTTTGTGCGTGAAGGAGAGGAAAGGTAGAATTCTTCTTGCCGTGCGGAGGAGGAAAAAGCATTTCTTCGCTGCAACATTTATTTGTTGTTCCAGGGTTAGGTTGTTGTCCATCATTAGAACTCCCAGATTTTTTTACTACCTTCGATGGTGTTGGTGCGTTTCCCATTTCTGTTGGCCATGGGATGGTGTTTTCGTTCTCTTGGTCTTCGGATACAATCATGATTTCTGTCTTTCCTGGGTTGATTTTCAGGTTGTCATCATCCAGTTGAAGACTTCTCATAGACAGTCGATTAGGGTTGGATGCGTCTCTACTACTGGTCCAAACGCATCCATGGATCTGTTTCAATGAAGACGGGGGCCCAAGCTCCTGTCAATTTCCCTTTTTAAAAAAATGTTTTATTGGGAGTATTTCACCCTATTTTTGGGAGAATCTGACTATTTTAAGGGAGTACAACTGGCTGATAAACCCCATCTGTAGGGTTGAGTCTTAAGTAGGCTACATAAATGAGGAGCACCCCGTAGTGGTGGTGAGTCGAATTGGAAGTCTAGCCCTTGCGTTCAGTGTAAAACGTCTTCACCCATTTGTAAAATTTCAGAAGTGTTAGCTGTCATTAATCTTCCCAACTTTCGTCTTTCCAGATCGGCAACATGCAGCCGTCGATGCCATATTAGCATTATATAGTTTGTGTACATAAATGTTGCAGACAATAAAGCAAGTCAATAAGAGTTCTAACTTTAAGGGTGACTGTTAGTCAAGATTGTATGTAGTAACCCTGGGTGAGACTACACCAGCCTTGTCCTCTTGTCAATGGGTAACCCAACTATTGGTATAGGTCTGTACTACAGAAGTTAGCAGAGTTGATGAGCAGCCAGACTTGTGTCAAGAGGGGTAACTGAGCTGTAGAGATGTAACATGGAGGTTAGCCAATACACGTATTCTAAAAAAAAAAAAACTCACTCGGTTTTCTAGTAAAATAATTACTTAACAGCCAGTTTTAAATAAGCCTTCTTTTGGAAAGGGCAATTGGCAACAATAAAAATACACTTCCAACACACTCCCTTAGATATTAGTTAAACAAGTAGGTGCCCTTTTGGGATGTCAAAAAGGTTAACGGGTACTCAGAATAAGTGAATACTTTGCAATCTTCCCAATGCAGTGTAGGTTGACACTTTCCCAGCAATACAAGTCATTTATGCACCACCTATGAGGGACAGTCAATTGGTCCGAGTTTGCAGTGAGCAGGACAGTCAGTCAATTGGGACAATGTCTAGGAAGCTGAGGCACTTCTTCAGATAGCACAATGTTATTAAGGGAGTTTGTAGAAAACGAATTACTGTAGGGGCACAAGCTGTAAAACCTTTGAAGGCAAAGCTGCATGCACCTCTGCAGGATAAGCAGCTACTGCAAGTCTCCAGTGAGACAAACTACAGACCATAAAGGTAGTACCCCTTTAGTCACGAAAGTACCTTTGGTTGGAAGAAGAGAATCCAGCTGGCTTCTGTTCTGGTTGCAGTCTTGCAGGTCCTGGGTTCCTATGCCTCAGTTGTGGTGATAAGGGGTAGGACGTCTGGCGGACTCCGGCACTGCAGCTCAAAGGTCGTTGGCGGCTATGGGCTCTTTCCAAATCAGTGGCACTTCAGCTACCGGTCAATAGCACCAGCGCGGTTCTTGGACACTTTGTGGGCTCCCCTTGCTTCTGGGGTCAGCACTCTGTTGAGGTGGCTCGGGTTGGGTTGTCCTGCTTTGAGGGTCCTTGGGATCTTTGCAGAGCTCGGGTCCGGCTTAAAAATGATGCACTAGTTTCTTGTGTTCCTGCCCCCTGGCACTCTGTTCCAGCAACAGCAAGGAAGTACAGCCAGCAGGGAGATGGGTTCCAGCAAAGTTCGTCTTGGGGTCAGTTGGGCCCACAAACCCAAGGGAAGAAGTGGTCAGTTTCTGGGATTCTCTAATCAATAAGAAATGTGGAGCTTCAGCAGGGCTTCGCTGGGCAAACCAATGGTCCAGGAGGGTGCAGCAAGCTTCTCTCCCAGTTTTTCTTCGGCTGCTTCTTCCAGTGGTTGACTCTGCCTTCTGTTCAAGAGACCTCACCTTTTTTGCAGGTTTTTCCCATTCAAGCACAGCCTAGCGGTCACTCACAAAGCAAGGTGGCTGTCCTCAGAGGACAGCCAGCCTATCACCTTAAGAGCTTTCGGGTAACCAAGCAGTTTAAGGACAGAGTTTCGGGCACCTACCTCGCCAGACACACTGGAGCTGGAGGCAAAACTAACACAGGGGCAGACCTGGTTAGGTTCACAGAGTAAAACGCAAGAAAGACCTCACAAGCAAATGCTGAAAAGGGACTGGGGCCATTTGGACAAAATGGGCACCCATGGGTGCAATACTGCAGCTGAGGATTCAGCCTGCAGTAAAATGCACAATGGTAGGAAAAATAATCCCCTGCCACCAGCCATTAAATGTAGTGAGGGTAACCTAAAGAATGTTACATGAGTAGGTAGGAAAAGGGGCTACCAAGTAACCATGCAGTACTTCTACTTAAGATGGGCTGTACTGGACGTACATAGTAAAACAGGTAAGTAAAGTACACTTACTATTCTTGGGAACAGTAGTTTACGCAAGTGAAGGTATTTAAACCTTATGAGAAATCAAAGGACTTCTGACACTGCACTGAAGGGGTGGGGGGGGGTCTCTAAAGTTGAAGAGAATTAGCACAGAAATGAGAATTCTCCCCAACATCTGTCAGTGTAGTTATAGCATGATATGGTAAAGGTGCCAATCGAGCAGATTAGATTGTGTCTGTAGCACTTCAAAGTAGACTACGCCTTGGCGAGTGCCTCCCTGAAGTCTGTCGGAAGATCATAGCCACCGAACTCTAATGCTGCAGAAGCCAAGCCTTCAGGTTCAGTAACCCAGGGTTGTGGGGCAGAATCACACCTCCTTCCCTAGGGAGAAGATCCGAGACCACTGAGCTTGACTGGAGGGACGCCGACGTTGCATGAGACGGTCCCTTTTACCAGATCTGCCTAGGCCGCGCTGGTGCGATGAGGATAATCCTGCACCAGGACCGTCTGAGTTGAAAAGTAGTAGCGGCAACGGAAGGAACGCATACAGAAACCGGCATCCAAGGGAATGAGTCCCCCGTGCTCCACGGTTGGGGGAACCTGCTGGCGAACCTCTGGCATCTTGTTTTTGTCGCCAACAGATCAACCTGGGACTGCCATTTGAGGAAAAGATGGTCTACTTTATCCTGCCGAAGCTCCCACTCGCACACCCCCTGGGTGACGGCCCAGTGCCACAAGTCCTGCACCTGTTTGGAGAGTGATGATCTGGTGTGCCCCCCACCCTCCCCCACTTCCAGATTTAAAACATTGTGGCGGTCCATGAAGACCCTCACCACTTATCCCTTTAGGGATAGCAGCAAGACCCGAGGGCCCAAAACACCTGTAGGTCCAGGATGTTGATGTGTAGTGTCCTCTTCCGGCAACCAGAGACCTCTGACGTGAAGGCGTCCAGTGTGGGCTCCCCATCCTTCCAGGGAAGCTTCCGTCTTGACCGTCTCCAGGTACGGAGGCTCTTGAAATCCGTGCCACGGCAGATCTCACCATCTTCTATGTGTCGTGTGTAGACCATACATGAACTGGGAATGCCCGTCATCCGTAAAAACATTCCACAAACTGCAGCTGGTGCTCCGTCCTCCTGCGACATGATACAGCGCTGTGTAGGCCTGAAGAACTGCTGGAAGCTTCCAAGAAAAACACTATGATTTCTGCCCTTGAGAGGCAATTAAAGATGCCAAAAAATGTCCCTGTTAATCGGAAAAATAAGCGACGGAGCACATAGGCTCTTACAAAAAAAACACAAAGCTCGAAGAGTGAAACGCAAGAACTCCCAACACTTGAACGTGCATAAAAATCTGAAGATGGCTGCCAGGGGAGGGGCTTGGGGTAGAGGGCAGTCATTGGCTGGGGCAGTATGACCCAGAGATCAGTTAATGGTTTATAGGAGAGTTTAGAAACTGAACTTTAACGCGGATTTGCAGCCTAACAAGGAATATTCATGAGCAGGTGAATCCATGCCAGCCCCCATGCTGGAGAAGCTGTGTATCCCTCATGCCATTTCTCCACATCTCTACTCTAATGCTAGTTTCGGCTTATAGGTGAAACTAATGGCCCAAATTAAAAATTTGTTTCGTGGAGTTCATGGGCAGACACCCAGACCAATTAACAGTACTTGAGATTCCTCACAGCTAAGGGCATCAGCAGAACCTCCCCCCTGCCAAAAAGTCTCGCCTTGAGCCACAGCCCAGCACCTCTGCTCTGGGCATTCCGGCCTTGGCATCCCCATCACTCAGTACCAAGACCCATCTCAAGACTCTATGATCACCAAGCAGAGTCTCGGGATCTCTATAAATAATATTGTCGTAGTACTGGTCTTGAGCCTGGCTGTATAATATTGTTGCAGACTCGCCAGTTGACAGCCAACTACAGTATAACATTGTTACTGAAGGTGGCACAACATTTCAACATTGTCACTGAGTAGACACAAGTCGATAAGGACTTTGTGGAAAACATCCTGGGGGACGGTGGCCACATAATTCATACTGAGTGGGAGGGGGCACTTTGGACCATCGCCCTCCCCTATTCCTACACTTCCTGGGTAGGCCCAGCCACGGCTGCTTTGGGTCCAGGGCCCCAGGCACTCGTGCAGGAACACCTCGGAACTGTGAACCCTTTCGTACGGGAATATCCCCAGGAACTCTGACCTCCTTGTACACACCCTTTATATCAAAATCAGAGGTGAATAAGACTCCATTTTGAAAGCCACTGACTCCATTTGGCAATATTAAAACTGCCATGAAGGTTTCACTCCAGCCTGCAGCCCTCCCCGTTAAGCACGCACAGTAAGGGAGTTCCTCCCCTCCCCAGCCTGGTTCATCGCCACAACTGCTCGGTTCCCATGAGAAGGCTGGCTGCAAGAATGCAACAAAATCCACACATCGGCCTTCCGACTCCCTTCACTGACTCAGATGCAACCCAGAGCAGGGGCCAAAGCAAGAGCTATACATAAACCTGCCCCACACCCCCTGGCCATAAAAAATAATCCCAGTGCCCTCCAGGGCAAAACCAACAGTTGAAAAAGACCCTTAAGCCGGTGAGCCTATTTTTCCTTTGACATGGATAAAAGAAAGTGTACTTTTCTTTTTATACAAAAATTGTACAAACCTGATTATAGATTAAGGAGGCCTATGAGTTAACAATATATGTATGTAACTGGAAATTCATATATCCGCCTATGTTGAAAGCACAATGTATGTTGATCTGATTCTGAAATGCTCATAACAATAATTGCAACATTACAATGCTAAACTATAAATCCCTATAGCTCAATTGAGAAGGGAGCAAAAAACACATGTAGAGTGAGTTTTAGCTTATTTATTTAGCCAAAGTCAAGGAAGTGCGGATTTGATTCCACATAGTATTTTGTTTGTGTTCTGCCTGTTATTTGGCAGACCTATTAGCAAAACAAGAAAAAGCAAAAAAACAAGACATAAATGTGTTCAAACTACTCATAAAATAACATTAACATGACAGTGCACGCACATAAAACCAAAAAAGCAAGACAGTTATTCAGCAGTAAATGCTTCTGGAATGAGTCAACTGTAAGAAATGGGTTCAAAATAGTCTTCACTAGTACATCCTCCTTGTTACTTCCGAGGTGTACTACAAATTGGGAGGTAACCTAGTATTTGGTCTACGTCTAGATGTAGATCAGGTGATGGAACGGGACAGGGATGGCATGCCCACGTGTTGCAATGTCCCGTGATGTTTCAGAGAAAAAGCCTTCTTCATGGGCCTGGACCGGGTCTCCCTGGACAGAAGGAGGTAGGGTGTTACCTGATCAGCTGAGTGGGCTCAAATTGAAGGTCTGGGCTCGACAGCTGCCAGGAAACAAATGCCTCCACGGGGAGGAGCAAATGCAGGGTTGGGGGGATGGTTAAAAAAAAAAAGCAATAGAGGCACATGTGGTAAGGCTCCCGTGTGGTTGGCGCAAGGCAGAGGGAGAGGACATACCTGGTGGTAGGGTAATAAATGTACCCTGCTGCAATCGTCAGTGTGCCCAGTAGAAATTGCTGATTTCAAAATGGTGTCAGATCATGGATCTGCATAAGAGAAATACAAAACGGAGGGGGGCAAATGTGAGAAGCCGTATTGTGACAACCACAGTGAAGGTGGCCTTGCTCCCAGTCCTGTGGGCCAGGGTGCTGGCAAGTTTAGGAAGGGCATGGACGTGGGGCCAAGCTTACCCAAAGATTTGCGTGGGAGGCACGATATCGGCGCTCCCTCACGGCGACTGCTGATGCTGTGTAGCTCGCCCAGCGTCAGGAAAGGTGCTGTGTGGATGTCGGGACAGCGCATGCGTGGGAGATTAGTGTTCTCGTGGGCCGCGCATGTGTACTAACGTGTGTCTCGTGGTTGTCAAGGAGACACAAGACTTACTCCGTTGTCAAGGAGACACAGACATCCTTCAGGCTGGCCGGAGGAGGAGGAGGAGCTTTTTCTTGTTTTACATATGTCTGCCAAATAACAGGCAGACAACACTAAAAAAACTATGCGGCATCAAATCCGCACTTACTTGATTTTGGCTAAATAGATAAGCTAAACTTCACACTACGTGTGTGTGTTTTTTTTTTTTTTTTTTTTTTTTGCGCTCCCTTCTCAATTGAGCTAAAGTATACAGCTCCACTGATACTAAGCATGTTAAATGTGAAAAGCTTTGCAGAAAATGTGTATGTAAAGTAACACCTTTGGGGTAGGGCGCCACCCCCCCTGTTTCAATAGTTCATAGCTCACAAGTCCTTCCACAACCCTTGAGCAGTCCCTTTTGTTACCCAGCCACGTGCTAAGAGCGGTATGTTAAATTGTGTTTTGAAAGACCCTGAACTATTGTATAATATGGAACCAGATTGCAACAGGGGCCTCAATTCGTCTCAGTCCATCTGGGTGTCGACAATTAGTTTTGTTTGGACATTCGATCACTGAATTCCCCCCCCCCCCCCCAGTACACCTAGACATGCTCACGCAATAGGGCGTGCGGGTACGGGATCCCTCTTAACAAAACCCAAAACGTACCACTCGCCGGAGCTGGGTGTGGTCTTTGAGTGAGAAGTGGGGCACTGACCGATCGGTCCAGAGGGTCTTGGATCAAAACGGGCATGAGTATCAAGTGCGGCTGATATTAAAGGTACGGGTGGGAGTCAGATTAGGTGGCCTTGGGATAAACGGCACAAGTTTGGTAAAACAAGGTGTAGAGGGTTGCAGCAGAAGGGGAGTCTGTTTTTTTTTTTTTTTTCTATATTCCATACTATTCTCATTCTATCGCATATGGCCATAAGGACAGTGAAGTACAAGGTGAAAAGAGGTTGACGGGGATCCTATCTCCGTTGGGGGGGAGGCAGCGCCACATAGTGCTATCTCGACTAGTACAGGATATATGGGTATGAGGAATTGAGGTAAAATAAGATAATGTAGGGATCCAAAGGGGAGACCCAGAGTAGTATTTAAAAATGCTTTTTTTTCTCTCCAACTTTATCTATCCTGTCCTGTCTCAAGTGGGTAAACTAGAGTAAGGTGGAGGGAGAGAATGAATACAGAAAAGGACGGGGGCTAGGCAAGAGTGAAGTGGGTATTGGGGACGGTGAAATATATCTGTTTTTCTGTTGTCCATGTGAACTGTTAAACGTCCGTTTTTGTGGAAAGTCTTTTGCGCATGAACAGTAATGAACTAATTTGGCATTATATGAAAAGAGATGCATGCATGTTAATGCGGTTTTAAGGCATTGAAAGGTAAGTGAACATTCCATTTTGGTTGAGCAGGATTGTAAAGTGCATTAAATTGGTTATATGAGAAGTAAACGGATATATAAATAGTGTCAGGTAAAGTGTATTGATAGTAAAAGTGCAAAGGGTGCAGAAACACCCTTTGCCCACATTTGTAACACTCTCTCGGGGTATGCGGATAAGATTAATAAGTACCACGATCAGTGGGTCGTGGAGTTGAAGGGAGAAGTATTACCCCAAGTGTGGCCTGAGGGAGGGTCCTTTGATAGGATGGTGTTAGACATGGTTGCCACCTGCTTGTCTATTAAATATAAGGGGAAGCAGTTGCAGAATAGGAGAGAGATATTGGACTTGTGGCGCTTATTTGAAGAGGTGCCTCCAGGGAAAAGCAGCTAACACAATGCATCTCCCCTGACGACAACTGGCAGTACAGGGCCGACCAAACAAGATGAAAAAACAGGTCACACGTGTTTATCCTTTATTATCAAAGCCAGTGCCTGCAGAACGATAGTGATCCTGAGTATGTAGCACAGCCCACAGCGCCCCCCACAATTAAGCCATCCAGCACAGCGCCACCTCCCTATGAGAGCCAGGGGAAAATCAGACGGGTAAGTACCCCCGCAATCGATATCGACAAACTTACACAGGATCTAGATTTGCGGCTAACGATGGCTCGAGCTGAGCTATCTCGTTTAAGAGCTATGGGTGAGCAAAAGGGAGGGGTGTCACTTACCCCTGAGCAGAAGGTGATGAGATGCCCCAACCTAGTGTAAGGGCAGAGGAAGATGGGTGGAAAAAGGGTGAGATAGTATTTTGGATAAATGACTCACCTACACGAATCATAGAAATAAATACAGCTGACATTGAACGGGGGAATAGAAGAAGGTGGGGTAGTGTCAGATTTAAGAATATAGGAGCGGTCTAGAAGAGCAGGAGGAAGAGGGGGGGAGAAGGCTGGGAATAGCCACTGGTGGGGCCTTGATTGGGGAGGGGTTGTATCCCATGGAAGAATGGAGGGGGAGGTTGGGAAACGGAACAGGGTGCATGGCTGTGATTGTGAAGAAAGGAAAGGAATCCTAAGGGGGGGTGGGAATTTGCAGCTGCCACTAATACACAGGGGCGGGAAGGCCAAACTACATACCAGGGGCTCAAATGGACAAGGCTAAATTACTCTGCTACCCCCAATATCAGGAGGCGCCAGTAAGTGGATATGTGCATTTGAGAAACACACGGCAGGAGTGCACTGGGGGGTGGTGTGGTGGGGGGGGGGAGGGGCACAATGTTAAGTCTGCTTGTATCTGCGGAGGGAGACCAGGCCAACAGAGTTTGGGCAAAGGCTGGGTTCCCAGGAATAACATTAGATTGTGACCGCCATGATGGGGCCTCGTTCAACACAGTACGAGCGCGCGTGTGGGATGCGTTGAGGGAAACCATCCCAGACACTCCCGATCTACAGTCAGTGATGCAATGAATGATGAGGAAGATGCAATCATTCTCCGGGTGCAAGACCTGTGGAGAGCGGAAATGAGTACGGCCTGGGACCAATCGACATCCCTGTTTTACTTGATTATAAAAGGGGGCTCCCAAAGGAAGTGCAGAAGGCCCTTGATAAAATAGCTGGGATAGAAGCCAATGGGTGGCCTGAAATTCAAAGCATCATAGTGCACCACTGCAAGAGGATCAAAGAGAAGGAAAAGGAGATAGCTCAGCAGTGGTTTGTAGACAAAGATAAATTAGGGCAAAGCAAACTACTGAAGGTCAGTGCAGTAGCAGCTACCAGCGCAGCAGGAAGGGAGCGAGAGGAGGAAGACGGACAACTGGGAATACCAATGCAGATGGTGGCAAACTGGACAGGTAACGGCCAGGACCAATGGTCAGGGGAAAACCAATGAGGGACCACAGTGGCCAAACAAAGGGGGGTGGGGCAATAGAGGATTATTCAGGGGATCAAGAGGAGGGGGTGTGGGGGTATGGAGGGCCTTGGGGGGGGGGGGGGGGGGGGGAAATGCAAGGGCAATGCTGGAATTGTGGGAGGTGGGGTCATTTTCATGAGAGAATGTCGAAGCAGACCCAATATTAATATCCTGATGAACATCAGATCGGACACCCCCACCTGGGAAGCCCTTATGGGCTACCAATGGGTGGAAACAGACAGGATAGCCAGATCGACCCAAGATATATGAATGAGCGCCCATTACCCCCGTAAGACACATCCTCACACCCCCAGTGTTGAGGCAATACCGCCTCCATATGCAATAACACTTATGTTACTACGGCAAGTGGGGCACCAACCACACCGTGTAGGGGGACAGCTGTGGTGACGGAATGTTTTTAATATAGATGAACTCCCATGGCACTCAGCATAGGACAGCCCACAGAGAGCACTTGCGTGTCCAGTACTGTCGACCCGTAACGCAGCAGAGGGACCATTCGTGGGGGCGGCGATAGTAAACAATTCATTTTTATGGTGGATTCGGGAGCGGAAAAATCATGCCTTAAAGAAGGTAGGTTCCCGCTTTCTAATCGGACTTTGGAAAAGCAGGAGTTCTCTGGGGCGGTAGTCCAGGTTCCATACACTGAAGATCTACAGATAACAGGGGGAGGGAAGACTGTACATGCCCCCATGTTGTATTACGAGGAGTCGCCCATCAACTGGCTGGGAAGGGACCTTCTCAGCAAACTCAACATGACCATCTCTTTTACTGATAGAGGAATAGTGTGTTCCACGCCAGGAATATGCACGGTTAGTGATACACACTCAGGCAGGTTTTCCACAAACACGCGGCATACCTGTAAATCCCGACATGTTCATACAAGGTTTGAGAATACTAGCGCGGGTAGCGCCAGGATTGAAAAAATAGAAAATGAGGGTCCCCTCAGTTTTCATCCAATAGCAGACCCAGAAGTAGTGCCAGGGTCCATCGTGTACCTGGATATACACGCAGTGCAGGTGTCAGCTCAGAGAATAACAGTAATAGCAATGGACATGCAGGGATGTCAGTGGAGAACAGTGCTGTGCATCGACGCCAATAAGGCCCTGCGAAACTTGACAGATGAGGAACTTTTCTGTGACACAGCAGATGATGGGGGGGAAATAGTGATGGAAATTGCAATCCCCTGTGATGTCATGATCCAAAAAGGAGGTGCCGCTACCTCTCATGGCAATGATCAAAGCTCCCCAGCATACTTTGAGGAACACCTGTCCCAAGTGCCACAGCAGCTGTGGACTACAGGCCCACACGATGTAGGGCTACTACACGAAGTGACACCAGTAAAGATCAAGCTCAAACCCTGAGCCATTCTACCGTGGGTGAAGCAATGCCCCATATCGAGGGAAGCCGAGGAAGGAATAAGACACGATATATGCATTAATGGTACATGGCATAATGGGTCCATCTAACTCGCCCTGCAACATGTGCATTTACCCGATCAAAAAAGACAAGGGAGGGGCATGGTCAGGATTTATGCCCACATAACGTAGTACAGAAGAAGTTCCCTCTTCTCCCAAATCCTGCCTCAATTCTATGTAGCATCCCAACAGAAGCCACTCATTTCACGGTAGTGGATCTAAAAAAATGCATTCTTTTCAATCCCACTTGATCAAGGTTCTTGGTACCGAACAGCATTCACACTAGGGTGGGGGGTTGGGGGGAATGAACATTGCAGACTGCCCCAAGGGTACTGTGAAAGCCCCAGCATTTTTAACAGAATATTGCATGAAGACCTCAAATGTACACACAAAGAGCCCCATAATTCAGTACGTAGACTATTTCCTAGTCTGCGGGAGAAGTGAAAACGAGTGCAGAGAAGACTCCCATCACCCTGCTATCACATCTTGCACAGAAAGGGTACAAAGTAGACCGACAGAAGCTGCAATACTGCTTGACGGAGGTATTGCATTTAGGACAATTGATTTCCAAAGATGATAAAAGAATCATACCAGACAGCAGCAGCAAGAGCAGTGAAAGAGCCCAATGCAGTTCGAGATGCAGAAGTTCCTCGGCATGTGTAATTACTGCCGCGCCTGGATATTGGACTGCATCATACACTAGACCCCTGCTACAAGCACTCGAGGAAGCACAGAGAAAATACCAACCTACAATGGTAACAGGAAATGCACAGCGCCTTTGACACACTTAAGGAACTGATATCCCCTGCCCCAGTTCTCGCAACCCTTAACTATAAGCAGGAGTTTTATTTATTCTCACATTGCAATGGCACACTCGTGACAACCGTGCTGACACAAGACGTCCTTGGGCCATAAGCCCTTGGCATTCTACAGCGGGACACTCTATGTAGTGATGCAGGTACATCTCGCATGCAAACAGGCTCTTGCAGCCGCCGCGTTCGCGATAGAGAAAAGCTCTACGATCGTGATGGGATGCCCCGTCATGTTATGCGTAGAACACTGTTTGCCATTTTTGAAAGATCAAAGAGCACATTGACCTCTCAAAGAGCCACAGCATATGAATTGATTATCTCTAGTGCTAATAGTCATATTGTGCGGTGTAAAAGCGCAAACCCAGCCACATTTATCAGAGGCGTGCATGGTAGAAGACATGCAGCAGCACAACTGCGCCACATACACAGAAGATGACCCGCCCAAAGCACATGAAAATGCACTGTCAGAAGGGGAAATTTACTTCGTGGATGGGTCTGCCTCTATAGATTGTGAAACGGGAGAAAAACATGTAGGACCAGCAGTAGTTCAGGTGGAAGATGGGGAATTTGAAATAATTGTGCAGAAAAGGTTGCCACCACACTTCTCGGCCCAGGTAGCAGAATTATTAGCACTCATAGAGGCACTTCACACTGCAAAGGGGTGTAAAGTCACCATCTATACAGATTCAGCATATATGGCTACGACAGTACATGGAGTACATTCCATGCGTATCTCAGAAATTTGACAAAAGCAGCACGAGCCATAGCAAAGCAAATAGCCCCCCCGCCCCCTTAGCACAGGACAACTCCACCGACAGGAATTTCAGACTGCCAGTTGATGACGGGTGACATGGTATACGTGAGGTTTTGTGAGGAGGTGGAACGGGCCAAGATTTCATGGCCCATATAAAGTGATCTGTTGCACGCCCACGGCGGTTAAAGTGCAGGGACTACGATACTGGGTACATTTGACAGATGTGCGTAGGGCCTGTGGGAATGTAAATGGTACAGACACCAAAGGAGAGGACGAGGGTAGTGCACAAACCTAGAAAGTAAGAATACCGACACAGTTGCCAAATAAAGCCTGAGGAAAACTCAGGAATGGTAAAACGTTTAAGTAATTGTATAGATAATGTTTTGATGTTCGCATGACAGAGCACGTTAACTGTGAATTGCCTATTCGTTCTCCCCCTATTCATTTCCTCCGCCTTACTTTTCAGTTGAAACGTGCATATGAATAACATTTTATTCCTCCCCTAGCAATGAATTGAATTGACAGTCTTTTGCCTCCCTCAGTTCTCTTCCCCCAGACTTGAGGTGTGGGGGGAGGGAAACGGAAGGATGCGGAAAAACAGAGAATTGTATACATAAAGATGATTATGAAGCGGACTATGAGTGATAATGACCCGAAAAAGAGAATTTAAAATGTACGAAATAAAGGTTGTAAAAAACACACCCGACTAATATGCATGATTAACAAATGCTTATATTTTGTTTATTAGGAGCCTCAATGGGCATGGACGAGGCCCCAGCAGCAGCAAGTGCTAGTGTAGCTAAGAGTAGACGGAGGAGGGATGCGTATCCAAGTTATTCGTGTTTGTGTGTGCAGTAGTATTCTTTTTAACATTGTTTGGCCTGTTTCTCTACTGGTAATTGTCAATTGGTGTCAGCCAGGGGGGGTATGGGCATGGAAACAATCAAGAAAGGTACCCATCTAATTTGGGATGGCGCCAAGTTAATATGGGGTCATGGGACTCCCGAGGATGAACACAATAATAATGACTCAAGAATTCCCCATATCGCAACAATGCAAGTTACCCCACAGTCTCAAAAAAGGAATGATTCCCGTTTTAATGACAGAACCTCTTCAGAACTCACGTCAGTGCAGAACCATCCTTAACCAACCACTGTCAATTTCAGAAGTAGCAACGTCCACTGGCCCAACCATTAAAGAAGGGGGTAGTAGGAGTGAACGAACTCATGTCAAGTACTTATTACAAGTTATATATTCAATGGGATGACTAGCAGGGCCCGGGAGACGAGCCCAGAAGAAAAAGGAGGGAAACGGTACAAAAAAATTGGGAAGAGCATTATAAATTCGGCTTGGAAAGTTGATGATCCACAGCACTCCAACCCCCCCCCCCACCGTCACCCCCCGATCAACAAGTGGCATGCAGATCTGAGCAACACGCCAAAACAAACAGAGCTGCTATGTCTGCTCACTTATACCCCATGCCTCAGGCACTCCCACGGTACTATTACCACAAGAAATTCCATTTGAAGGGGCCCAATGTCTCTTACATTTCACTGTGCCGAATTAAAAATACTTTTCAAGATCAGTGTCCTTCGAACTTCTGCAGAACGAACGAACATGTTACTCCCGGCCTCAAGGAGTGATGTGTGTGAAGGAGCCTTTTCTGGTAATAAAGGGGGGGGGACATTTAAACTTGGACAATAAGTGGCAGAAGGAAGAGCTATTGTGCAGAGCAGAAGCGTTACGAGGATTGTCTGAAGAAAAACTGTCATGGGTACAGAGAACATGCGCTCCCATATGGACTGAACACCTAAGCAAACCTGTGTGGGTCACTGCCATCGAGAAACCCTTCAAGCTACAGAAAAACATTTCATATGAACTGTGCTTCCATGGAGAAGGGAAAAAGGGACGTGGAACAAAAACTGCAGCAAAACCCTCATAATACCTGACATGAAGAATGGAACAGCAGCAATGATGGACACATATTGGGTTTGCGGCAACATGGCATACCTGCATCTCCCGCAATCATGGAGAGAAACTTGTTCCTTGGCAACGCCTCATTCGGCACTTATGGTAATCCCTGAGAGCCACATCCATGGAGGGAGTAAGCATGCGGCAATCCAAGAGGAACCATCCCTGGCGCCGCTTGAGACAGTACCTGCGTATTCCATGGGCGAGGAAGGCGTCCAATATCCACTCCGGATAAAGAAGCGATATTCAAACTACATCTCAGCCAAGTCCTCAGAACTTTTGGCCCAAATACCCGACTGATTTTGACTATTTAGCTCCATGGAGAAATGTTTTTGCGTCCCTCATTCCCAGCATCCAGGCGAGAGCAAATGCCAAGTGGCTCCAAATTACCAGATGGGAGCTCATCCAATTGGCCAACAACATGGAAGAAGTGTTCAATGTTATCAAGGTAGAACTCCGAACCTTGTGGTTTATGACGATGCAGAATCGATACGTGCTGGACCTGCTAACGGCTATCTTCTGCAGATGCTGAGAACGGTTCCCTGTCACACGTCATAGCAGCAGTGCATGACCTTGGCGAGTGGATGAAGAACGAAGGAGGAGCACAGCCCAGCACCTGGTTCGACAATCTTTTTTCATGGGTACCCTTATGCTTGGAATGACAGTAAAGCTCCTTGTACCACTCGTCTTTTTGCACCTCATTTTATGTGTCTCAATTGGGACTCCGGTGCTGGGCGAATGCAGTACCAAATGGTGCACTGATGATGGTGACAATGGGAATTGCAAATGGTGTAGCACAAATTAAACATGAGGCATATGTTACTCACCACTCCGAAATAGGCCGAAGATGCAGAGAAAATGACCTTGGAGATGTTGGTGGTATAAGATTCGAAATTCAGCCTTCCATCCCAGCTCCCCTGAGTACCAGACTCTGGCTTCCTCAAAGAGGGGCTCTTTTCGACAATGTACCTCTCTGCTGTTTCAATTGGGACAGGTGTCAATTGAATAAAAGAGCGGGGAGAACACACACACTGCCAATACCAATGCTGCAAAGGAATACAAAGATATTAGACAGTGTTGAGATTATGCAAGTGATTAGAACAGTTGAAGTAATTGGACAACTACCTAGATAGATATTGGAGTGGAGTTTCCCCGGGATGATCTACAAAGAATAACACAAATGAGTGGAAATGATCTAAATCCGTATCGGTTCCAACTATAGCTATAGATTTGATAACAACTGACCTGAGTAAAGATAAATGGAGGAAGAGGAGTCCAGGATTCTGAAGACGACGGGAGAAAATAACAAACAGGGAAGGTTAGTATAGAGAAGTAACCCCGAACGGCACGAGGGACGCACTAGTGCCGGGTTGGTGCAGTTCAGGAAAGCGTTTATATGCACTTAAGAGCAATTTCGCAGGCAAGTCACTCAATGTCCCAAAATCCAACAGAAGACAAATATCCAAACTTGAGATGATCCGGATAATAGACAGCAATTTGGTGTGCAGAGCGGCAACCAGGAATAAGAACCGCAAGACACAGAAGAGAGCTGGATCCAGTAGCGTTCCGAGTCCAACAACCAGGCGAGCACGACAGGAACAAAGGAGGAGACGAGGCAATCCAAAAGTCAGGCAAGGGTCAAAACCAGGAGTTCAGATGAGGAATCGGGTAGGGAAACGCGAAGAGGAAACGGACGAAACCGCCCCTCGGAAGACGGTGGTTTTATAGTCGTAAGAGGGGCATGGCTTGCTGTACGTCTTCCACGTACAAGACGTGTCAGGTGACCCGGAGTGCGTCGACGTTTGTACAGACGCCATGGTAGCTTGTACCTGGACCATAGAGGAGCCTGCAAAGAAGTCGTATTCTGCAAGGAGGTCCGCGGGGAAGCCTGAAGTGTAACAGCAGAGGTACAAACGGGAGATGGTACAGAGCCCAAATACAGGATGACTGCCATATACAACACAGGGCATATAGTAGATAGTTTGTATCACACGACCATAAAAGAGCCCAGAGAATTACAATGGTATAAGGAAGCATGGGTAGACCTGGAGGGTGTATCTATATGAGCTGCACTGAATGCGCTAGAAGGGGACACGGTCTCGGAGCGGTATGCAGGGCATGGGTGCCAATAAAAGGGACACCTGCATGGGATGAAGCCGTGGCAGAAGAGGAAGAGTGTAAGATTGGGACAGTTAAACTATTCGTTAAGTAACAAAAGGGAGGAATGAGTGGAAGGAAGGGGCACTTTGGACCACCCCTCCCTTATTCCTACACTTCCTGGGTAAGCCCAGCCACGGCTGCTTTGGGTCCAGGGCCCCGGCCCTGTGGCACTCGTGCGGGAACACCTCTAGGAACTGTGAACAGTTTTCGTACAGGAATATCCCCAGGAACTGTGACCCCCTTGTGCACACCCTTTATAACAAAACCAGAGGTGAATAAGACTCCATTTTGAAAGCCACTGACTCCATTTTGCAAAATGAGAAGGCTGGCTGCTAAAATGCAACAGAATCCACACTATCATCGGCCTCCCGACTCCCTTCACTGACTCGGATGCAACCCAGAGCAGGGGCCAAAACAAGAGCTATCCATCTCTATAAACCTGCCCCACACCCCCACAGACCCTGGCCATAAAAACATAATCCCAGTGCCCTCCAGGGCAAAACCAACAGTTGAAAAAGACCCTTAAGCCCGTTTTTCCTTTGACATGGATAAACGTAAGCGTGCTTTTCTTTTTATATAAAAATCGTTCAAACCTCATTATAGATTAAGGAGGCCTATGAGTTAACAATGTATATACATATATCTATGTAACTGGAAGTTCATATATCCGCCTATGTTGAAAGCACAATGTATGTCAACCTAGGATTCTGAAATGCTCATAACAATTGCAACATTACAATGTTTAACCAAATATAAATCTGTACGTACTAGCATCATGCTACCTCATTTTTGATGAAGTTGAATGTAAATACATGTATAGTGTCCTATAAACGTAATACAGAGGTAAACCACTCCTAGTTAGCTGCGCCCCCCCCAGCTAAAGGTGCTCCCATAGAGCCTTGCTGTGATTAGCACGGGTATGTACAAGTGAACCTCGAGTTAGACATGTGTAATCCTCAATTACTCCTTAATGAATCCTCTGCTTCCCTTTTTGCTATGAGTGTCTAGTTAAATGAAGTTGAAAGTATGTTCTAAACCTGTGTGATGTAAGTGTCAAACAGCCAGTCACGTGCTATGAGCGGTATGTTAAATTGTATTTTGAAAGACCCTGAACTATTGTATAATACGGAACCAGATTGCAACAGAGGCCTCAATTTGTCTCGGTCCATCTGGGCGTCGACGGAGAGTTAGTGAGTGATGTTTGGACTTTCGATCACTGAACCCCCACAATGAAATGTATGCTTATCATGATCTGTACCTTTTGTGACCTAGTCATCTCAGCCATATATTCTGAATTCCCCTTGTTGGTACCTAATGGACGCCTGCAACCATACACTGACCCCTTGAGCTCTACCCCCTAACCAATATATTCCTAAGTTGTTTGCACAAAGGGAGCAATACCTTTGAGGGACGGATAATTCATGACTGGCAATAAATAAACCTGCCTCAGAACCCTGTTTTCACAAGTGTTAAGATACAGGCCTTGTCGCCGGACGAGCAGGTCAGAGTTGTGAATGGATGAGAATTTGTGGCCAGAAGGGCAAATGTTGCGAAGATAGGATGTCAAAGAACGCACAAAGAATCAACATCAAATACCAGGCCGATGAGCCCGGCTGAACTATTGACCCCAAACACCATGTCATCGCATAACGTGCTTGTGGACCAATCAGCCATCTCTGACCTTAGCACCTATATGTGCCTACTCTTAGTACCCAATCCCAACCTCTCCTGTGCCCCCTAGGCCTTCCTACAGTGATGTTTTTTTGTAAATAAAATGAAAGTGTAACATGTTTTCTGCAGAGCGCTCTCGGCGTGAGCAGAGTAGATTCTGCTTGCGCTAACTTTAAATAAAAGCCTCTAATCTCACTCTCACTTGGTCTTGGTCTCATTCCCTCCTGGGATGTACTTTTGCCAGCAGTATTGGGAGTCTCGCGCTTTCAATACCTCTCCTGCAGTCAGTCCAGAGACTTATTCAACCATCCCTCTGAACTCCTAGTCTTCCAAGGCCGGTCAACCCAAGGATAGAAATGCAGTTGAGGCCCGCACCCACTGACCTTCTGTACATTAGGGACTGCTCAAACCAGATTCTCTGGTAGTTACCAGAGGGCAGGCACTCCTCTCCAGACATGGAGAGTAAAAAGATGTACACGTTTGGGAGAAAGGTAGCTTCCACTGCAGCGTACTAAACAAGAATTGCTAACGATGCAACCCTGTTAGCTAGTTACGACTACCACAAATGGGACGAGCTGGAACAACTATATGCCTTCCCCGAACCACTGAAAGCCCAACTGCTTAACTGTTTCAGAAGACAAACCAGTCTCGAGCTGCATCCTGAAAAACAACCCTGATGTGTTGGACAACGCAGGACGCATCATAGACTAAGGGATGCTCATTAAGCAGCATGCCTGGCTAAGGCAGTTGGGGTTTAAGCTAGAGACCCAAGCAACCCTGTCTAACATGCCAGTAGAACCAAATGTCCTATTTGGTAAGGCCATAGAGGATACCCTAAAGTGCCAGGGACGAGTGACTCTTGGGCAGCTGACTAACGGACCTTATTCCCAATGGAAAGATTTTGGTGCCAGTGGTCAACGTTTCTCCGGGTACTCTTGGGGAGGACAGTACTCATCCTGGAACCAGTCTCAAGGCCAAGATTCCTCATCTAGCTTTCAAAGGGGGGGGAGATCAGAGGCAGAACCACACCTGGGAGAGGCTCAGCCCCTCCCATACAATGACGCTGCTTCAAGTCCTCACCCATGCCACTACAGTAGGAGGCTGAATACCTGAATTCACCCACACATGGGAGGGGATAACATTGGACAAATTGGTGTTGCCCACCGTGGCAGGCACATACTGCATTGAGTTGCTTCAGAAACCACCTTACCACCTGCCAAGACAAAGTAAACGGCAGAAGAAACAGCCATACTGCTGGTGGTAATAAAGGCACTGCTCAAAGAACGCAATAGAAATTGTCCCTGTGAACCAGGTAAACCAGGATATGTATTTGATGGGGCGCTGTTGCTCACGGACCAAGATGGTGATCTCCGTGTGAGCTCTGCAAGGGCAAAATAGTCGGAGTAATTGCGCTGTGATCTCTACATGTTCCTGCATTAAATATTTCTGAGAGGTGAGATCCGGGCACTCGTACGCTGTTTTTTGGATTGTTTTCCCTGAGAACCGGTGGTTCGGCAAGCGCCTGTGGGGCCGAGGGGCCTGCCAACGAGGCCGCGGAGTCGGGAGCGAGTTGAGGAGGAGCCCGTCTGCCGTGCGACGGATGGCTGAGAACACTTACCCTGCCTGCACAATACTCGGCGCCTGGTGGATCTATCCTGTACAAGGAATTACCTGCAGTAACAAAATAAGGCTGCTGGCGCTCTGGTTGGTAACCGTTGAGTGCCCGCTCAAGCAGGCGGCTTGGCGGGAGTTGGATTCTGGATTACTGGGAACCATGGCCTGGCGACGTAGAGGTAGGGTCCCACTCCTCTGTGGGTGCAGGATTGCTGGTGCACTGTGATGATCCTGCTGGCGTGTGGACCTCTGGGTCTGGCGAGGGTGAACTCCGCTATCCACATACGCCCCATCATTACCGGCGATTGTATTTAATTCCATCATGGACCTCTGACTGGAAATTGGTGCTGGCAGCTCTGGGTGGGATTCGGATCCAGGGGACTGTTGCATCATATTAGCACTGCCCCCGTCTGGGCCCGCTGAGCGGTGCCGGGGCCACTTGGCGTGGGTGCTGAGCAGGGGTGTAGCCCCGGGTTTGCTTCGTGTGGCGCCCCTCGGGGTGTCTGTCTCCCCTGCGGCGGGTCAATGTGAATAGGGCTCGGCATATAATAAGGACAGCGGGGGGGGGCTCCTCTCGGGGAGCCTTGAGGCTGTTTGGAGGCACGGGGCTCACCTTGCACCGGTAGACGTGGGCCCCGCTGACAGAACGGCAACTGTCATACACCATTGGCTGTGGTGGCAGGGCAGCAAAATTACCGCAGATTGTACATATTGGCTCTGGTGCACTTTAAATAATAAACAGCAGCCGGGCACCGCACTATGCCCAAGGGTGGCATATCCAAGAAAATGAAAGGAACCATAGAAAAAATTACGACCCAACCCCCGAAGGCGAGCGACGCCGCCGGGACCAGTACTGAAGCGACCTCTTCTGTTACACTCGCAGCAGTGCCAACTATGGATCCTCATGTGGTGTTCGCTTCTATGCAGCAGGGCTTCGCAGGCTTGAATGATAAGCTTGATGGAATAAACGCCAATGTCTCCAATTAAAGGTCCGCTGGAAAAGGCTATCACCCGTATTAGAGGCGGAGACCCGGATTGGTACGACGGAGGACACTCTTGAGGCCCTGAAAAATACAGTAACTGAAATGGCCAAGGACCTGGGTGCTGTGAAGCTCAAATGTGAGGATTTGGGGGCGAGATCTCACCGGAACAATATTCGCATCATTGAGGTGCCCGAGGATTCCTTGAAGGGCCCCATGGAGGCCGCAGTAGAAAATCTTCTCAGAACTGCTGGGCGATCCCGGTTGGTCACCTTTGTTTTTAGTTGAAGGGGTCCACAGAGCCCTTGCTCCTCGCCCCAAGCCTGGAGCATTCCTGAGACCTATAATTGCCAGGTTGATGAATTACAGAGCTAGGGACCTAATACTCTGGGCGGCCAGAAGCAAACCAGATCTAAAATTGGGCTCAGCCACTATCCAGATTTTTCCAGACTATACCTTGGCGGTACAGCAGGAACGTCACTCCTTTACTGGAGTTAAAAAGATGCTGCAAGACAGAGGAGTCACATATGCTATGCTTTATCCCACCAGGTTTCAGCTACAACATAAGACTTATTTTTCCACGTTCCTGGAGGAAGCTGTCACCTTTGTAGAGTCCACTATTCCTATTCCTGCAGAGCAGCCACAGAAGGATACAGGGGCAGCTAATTTATTTATTTTCAAATTTGTTTATTGGCATTTTCAATAATATCAAACAAGTTATGTGCGGTAATGCCTTACTCAAATAGCAACAGCCATGCGTTTAACTTAACGTCAAGAAAATACAAATACAATACAAAAAAACTAAACTGTCTCCATATTCTGTTCGTATCATATAGCGTCATCTGCTATGGGGGAGGGTGGGAGTGAAGGGGAACCATCTGGTAACTTCAAAGGGGGAGGGCTTCCGAAAGGTCTCTATTGTCTGCAGCACTTCAGCTGCTGCTGGCTTTATGGTAGGTCCCTCATGGGCCTAGTTTGAGTTCCAATTCAAGGGGGTTTGTCATCCGAAGGGTGGAACATGTGTCTGGTGAGTTCCTTCCATGCCTCGAGTGTCATACTGCAGTCATCCGTGGATCTGGCCACACAGTCCACCCATGCCACGGTCTCGGCTAGCACCCATCGTTCAGTCTCTTTGTGCCATAGCTTGAACTGAGGGCCATAGGGTTTTTCCAAGCCATTGTGATAGTTCTTTTGGCCAGTATGCACGATATGTCCATGAGTCTTGTTGCATTCTTGAGTTTGGTTGGTCGCTGGTAGGTTCCCAAGAAGCACTCATCGGGTGTCCAGTTATATTTGCTCAGGCCTGCTTTTTCCGCAGGTTTGTTGACCTTTCTCCCACAGAGACCTTGTTTTGGGGCATTCCCATAGCATGTGGATCAGATCCGCTTCGCCCCCCCCCCCCCCCCCCCCCATGCACCAGTTGCAGGTCGATTGTGCTGGGGATTGAAGGTGGCTATGCGGCACGGGGTCAGGTAAGTTCTATGCAGAATGTTTAGCTGAATCTGATTCCTGGATACCGCTTTGGGGAATGTAAGAGCTCTGTTCCATTCCCCTTCAGACATTTCCCGGCCTATGTCCACCTCCCATTCTCTTTTCATTTCCATACTCCGAGGATTTAGCATGTCGATCAGGTGGCCATATATTTGCGATCTGGGTCTACCGCCCTCTCCTACGTTGTGCATCAGAGTGAGGAATGGGTCTGTAGCTGGTTCTTCAGGCCACGAGTCCCATTTGCGTCGGGCCACAGCACGGGTTCTTTGATACCATAGAAATTGGCCGGTATGTATGCCCTCCGTCTCCTGTAGCGAGGTGAACTCCCTAAAAGTGCTCTCGTCGTACAGGTCTCCCCAGGTGTAGACCCCTTCCCTCTCCCAAAGCCTGATGTGTTTCAAGTCTGAAAGTGTTGTGCTTAAGTCTGCGATCAGGGGAACGTCTGGGACATAGGGGTTCCGTGAGTTAGTGAGCATTTTCACCCTGTGCCAAATTTTTCTACCTTGGTCAGCCAAAAAGGGTAAAGTTCCCAGCAGTTTGGACGGTGCCCAGACCAGCTCTTTCAGATGGAATTGGGGCAGCATGGCCTGAAGCAGTGGTGTTTCAGATGTGGGTTCATCATCTAGCCATTTGGTCACAAAACTAAGCTGTGCTGCTAGGTAGTACCTTTCCAGATTTGGAAGTTGAATACTGCCTTGACTATATGTTAGGGTTGGCAACTGCAATGCTATCCTGTGCCTTCCTTTCCCCCATCAGAACTCTCACAGTATGGTCTCAAGCAGTCGGATGAAGGGTTTGTGTATATAGTAGTGTACATTTTGGAACCCATAAAGGAATTGTGGGAGAACGATCATTTTGATTATCGAAGCTCTGCCCATCATCGAAAGGGGGAGTTTCGCCCAAAATGTCATTGATTTGCATAGAGCTGGGAGTGCTGCCTTTGGGTTGCATTCGTGCATTAACTCTGGGATATGCATTATGTGCACTCCAAGGTAGCGGAAAGACGTATTCTGCCACTGGATCCCCACCTCAGGGAGTGCCTCCAAATTCACATCTTTCAGGGCCGCCAGGGGGAACATACAGGACTTCGACTTGCTAAAGCGGATCCCAGAGACCTTGGAATAATTGTCCAATACTTCTAGCATGGTTGGTACGTTGAGATTTGGGTCCCTGACGTATATGAGAACATCATCCACGTCTCCCAGCCTTATGCCTGCATCGAAAAACTGCTTCCTAAAGTAGACCGCTATGGGTTCTAGTCCCAAGATGTAAAGCATTGGGGATAGTGGACAGCCCTGTCTAGTCCCCCTGCATATATCCCAGGCCTCTGACACATGCTTCCCAGATTTCACCCTTGCTTTAAGCTTAGCATACAAGATGTTAATCCACCTGATAAACCCGGGGCCAAAGCCAAACTCCCTGAGCACTGCCACAAGCCACTCCCAATAGATGGAGTCAAACGCTTTAACTGCATCCAGAGACAGCAGTGCGTATGAGTCCTTGTCCTTATTGATTTGCGCTATATGTTGTAACCTGCGTAGGTTCATGGATGTGTTGCGGCCCGGTACGAAGCCGCACTGATCTGGGTGAACTATATCCCCTATTATTCTAGAGAGCCGCTTTGCTAAAATCGTAGTCAGGATTTGAACATCATAGTTTAACATTGCAATCGGGTGATATGAGTCACATTGGTCTGCCGGCTTGTTGGGCTTGAGGATCGGGATCACAAGCGTCTTCCCCTCATACTTTCGGGTAGTTTCCCTTCTTCGTATGCCTCCTGGTATACTGCGTGTAGTAGGGGGGGGGGGTCAGGGAGGACTCGTACGTTTTAAAAAAACTGTGGGTAACCCGGCAGTACCAGGTGCCTTGCCTGTGACCAGGAATCTAATTGCTTCAGTAATGTCTTTGGGTGTGATTTCTGTTTCAAGGGAGTCGGCTTGTTCAGGGGACAGCCTAGGGAGCCCTATCTCCTCTAATGTTTCTACCAACCGTTCATGGGGACCAGCTCCTCATGCGAGTACAGGTGTGTGTAAAAACGAGTGAAAGTGTCATTTATACCCTGCTGTGTGTAGTGTGTTCCCTTCCTCATCCTGTAGTGAGCTGGTGGGGTGTTTGGGGTGTTCTTTTCGACAGAGCCAGGCCAGTAACCTGCCCGGTTTGTCCACCTCAACATGTGCTCTGTTCGTCCTGGCAGTATAGTCAAACCTTTCCAGCCTGTTCCACGCAGTTATTTTTCTCTTAGTTTTACAAGCTCCCCCTCTCTGTTGGGTATCTACGGGGGTCGTTTCGAGTCGCTCAATTTGCCGCTCCACTAGGTCTAGTTCTTTCCTGAAGAGCTTCTTGATACCTCCCGCCTTTGCAATGATTTCTTCCCTGGTCACCACCTTTAGAGCCTCCCACACTGTGCTATTGTGTGCTACACTACCGGTGTTAACCTCTAGGTAGGCATCAATAGAATCACGTAATTCCTCCTGGAAGGCTGGGTCCTTCAGGGTGTCGGTGGGCATTTTCCACATGGGAATGGGGGGGGGGGGGGTGTCTGGCCCTTTGGGATTCCATGTCATCAGGAGTGGGGAGTGATCCGAGATAGTCCTCCCCAGGTATCGTGCTCCCTCCACCCGGGGCAAGTGTTCCCTGTCTGAGTATATAATCTAGTCTCTTGTGTATCTTATGCGGAGATTAGTATGAGTATTCGTGTGCTTCAGGATACTTTTTCCGCCATGTTTAGCCTCCCCAACATGGTGGTCAGTGCTGCCGTAGCAGTCGATAGGCCTCCCAACTGTGGTGTGGACCTGTCCAGAATTGGGTCGTGCACACAGTTAAAATCTCCCCCCCAAATAAAGATTGTTCCTATACTGTGCAACTCTGGGGTACAGTGTGTTCAGGTAGGACGGGATGTTATTATTAGGGAGATAGGAGTTCATGATGCATACTGCTTCCTGTTCAATGAATCCCCAAACCTACCTTCCGGGTCTATCTCTGTTTTGTCCACCCAGAATGGGAGCTATGGGTGGATCCAGGTGTAGACCCCTCTTGCGTATTTAGAGTAGGTAGTGCCAAATCCCTGTCCTCCCCAATGCGTTTGTAGTTTGGTCACAGAGTCCATCGTTTAGTGGGTCTCCTGCAGTAATGCTATCATTACCCCTTTTCTGTGCAGGTAGGTTTTAATCCTGTTTCTTCGGAGATAAGTCCTCAAACCCCTTACATTCCATGTCATTATTTTTATGGTGGTCACGGCCATAGGGGTTCAGTAATGGATCTGTTGTCCCCCCCCTTTCTCCGCGCCCCTACCGCCCCTCGGCTTGGACCTACTATCGAGGGGTCGGTCTGCGTTTGGGTTGGGGCACAAGCCAACTCCTTTCCTCCTTCCCTTCCTCCTCCTCCGTCAGTGTCACTTGGAGACTTATTAACATTAACAATCCTCATTCTAGTGAACGAAGGCAACAAACCTTCCAACTCAGAACTGCCCCCAGCAGTTGCCTCAAACTTGCAGCGCTCGGGGGCACCCAATCCTTCCAGGCCTTTCCGGGCCTCCTGGTGCGGGTGGTGTATCGGCAGTCAGCCTTCACGTGTTTCAGGGCGGTGCGTCGGCTTCGTCGTTGTACGCATGGGTCGGTGCACTCCTGCCCTTCGTAGCATTCGTGGAATTGTAAATCTCAAGCGGTCCGGTGTTCATTCGGCAGTTGTGCGAACCTTTATTCTTTCCTGTTGCTTGGAGCATTCAGTGGCCTATAACTTCACGTGCAGTTGTTTCCTTATCTGCAAGTTGTTGGCCTCAATCCACATATTTGCCGCCGCCGGGGTCTCAAGGAAGATGGCTTTCCCTTTGTATAGTACCTTAAGGCGGGACGGGTACATTAGCATGTACTCAAGGTTTAGTTTGTGTAGCCTAGCTTTCACCGGTACGAATGAGTTCCGTGCTCGCTGTACCGCGGGGGTATAGTCTGGATAAATGACTATTTTGGCGCCATGTTTCTTGATTTCCCCTCCTTCTCTCGAGAATCTCAATATAGTCTCTGTCGCGAATGTTCAAGACTTTTGCAATTATCTGGCACGGTCGGGAGCCGGGGGGGGGGGGGAGGGAGGGAGGGAGGGAGGGAGGGAGGGCGCGTCTTTTCTGTAGTGACCTGTGGGCCTGCTCTATCGAGAAGCCCTGGGTCAGTTTGCCGGGCCCAATTTCTTGCAATAGCATCGTTTCTACAAATTCAGTTGGGTCTGGGCCCTCTATCTTCTGGTACCCCCAGGATTCGAATGTTGCTGTGGTGGGCGCGCCCTTCTGTCTTCTGATCGCGCTTCTAGCCGCGCTAATTGCAGTTCTTGGACCTTAGATTTAAGTTCTGTGGTGTTGTTAACATTGTCTTGCAGCTGTAGTCACCCTTTCAGTAAAGTTACGGGCATCTTGTCTCATGAGCTGCATGTCTGACTTGATTTCATCAATCCTAGTTTCGATGGACGTTCGTAGCGCTGCTATAGCTTGTAGCACTTGCATATTTGTGTTATCGTCCTCCTTGGCCGTCGGGTCGTCTGCTGCTTCTGTTCCCTGTTGTTTAGCCCTGACCGTGGTGAAGGAGTCCATGGTCGCGGTTTTTAATTTACCTTTGGGGGAGGGGGGCGACATCTCTTGCCTTTGGTTTTACTCCACGACCTATTCCCGTTCTGCGGGGGTGTTTATGTAGAGTCGATTGTGAAGGTGACCGCCGCTAATGGGGAGTCGTCAGCTCGTGGATGGCCCAGATTCTGCTCCCGGAGGGAACCGCCCGCCGGCTACTTCCTCAGAGCCTACTGTGTCTCTCGTAGTATCCCGCCAGCCGGCACCGTTTGGGGCCCTTCTTCCTTGCTGCGTGCGAGGGGTCCATGCAGACGGCGCACCCAGCGGCCACGCACGGAGGGTCCTCTCCTCCGTTTCCTCCTATCTGCAGCCGCGGGGCTCCCCACCCCCCCGGCTGCGGCGACTGTGGCTCGCGGTCCCGGAGGCAGAGACCCAGATTGCAGCCAGCAGCGGGGATCGGTCCTCCCCAGGGTGTCGCCAGATTGCTGGGCCAGACGTGGTGGCCCTCAGTCTCTTCCCTCTGGAGGCTATCCGCACTCCAACAGTGCGTCTCAGATAGGAACCGCGGGCACCACCATCTTGTTGAGCGGGGGCCTCCTCTCTGCTCGCCTCGAATAAGTTATCTTGGTCCGATTTTCGTGCAGAAACTTCGTCGAGGGTAGGAAAACGGTTCTTCTGTTGGGAGTTAGTTTAAAACTACACAGGCAGAAGCTAAAATGCCACGCATTCATGGAATTATTCGCAGTTCTATAATGCTACACACAAGACGAGGTGTGTTCTATGGCCAAGGCAACATGAGAGGGGATTAAATTAATCAGCTGGAATGTGGGGGGGTCTGGGAATACCAGTGAAAGCGCGGAAAATAATGGCACAGCTTAACAGAACAAATGCAAAGATTGCTTTTCTACAGGAGACACATTTATTGCATCATCGGGTAGACCGGGTGGCACCTGGATGGGGCAGACATCGCTTCTCCACGACATATTCCTCCAGAGCGAGGTGTTCTTACTTTAATACATAAATCATTGCCCTATACACATTTAGATGCTGACTGTGATCCGGAAGGGAGGTACGTGATAGTACACGGTAGTCTCGCTGGGATTGAGGTTCTCCTAGTTAAAGGGATGGTCTAGTAAAACATTTTATTTAAAAAATAGGCCACATAAAAAATACTAGCATCCTCCGTTTTAAAACTTCCTATGTAAAATTTTGAGCTATTCAAGCTCAAAATTCGAAAAAGCAAGCAAAGGGGCGCCGCCATTTTGTGAAATGGAGGCCCTCCTGTGCTGGCTTTTGCGGCACTAATGAAGGAAAAGCCAGCCAGCTGTAGTAAACAAAGTCTACCGCTGGGTGGCTTTCCCTTCATTAGTGCCGGGACTTGGAGGACGCGGACCGGAGACCAGAGCAGGAAAGCTGCAACTGAATCTCGGTAAGAGCTATTTATTTTTTTTACAAAAAATAAGCACTAGCTGCGGTTTTTTTCTAAGTTTTCCGGGCTGGAGGGACCCGGAAAACTTAGAAATAAAACCGCAGCTTTAAAAACGTTGTATTTATGTTTGCGGTCGCTTTTGAAGCGACCGCAAACATAAATACAACGTTATTGTGTTGGAAAGCGCTGCGGTTTTTCTTTCCAAGTTTCTCAGGCTCCTCCGGCTCGGAGGAGCCTGAGAAACTTGGAAATAAAAACCGCAGCGTTTTCCAACACAACCGCGTGTGTTTCTGCCTGCTGTGGCTATCACTTTGGGTCTCCGGTGCTCCGGAGACCCAAAGTGAAATCCACAGCAGGCAGAAACACACGCGGTTATGTTTACATGCCGTGTAGTGTTTCTACCTGCAGCTGATTTCCCATTTGGGGCTCTCGGGCTCCCCGTGGGGAGCCCGAGAGCCCCAAATGGGAAATGCTACGTTGTCTGCCTGAATCTGCTTTTCCATTTGGGAGCCCGAGAGCCTCAAACGGAAAAGCAGATTAAGGCAGACACAACGCGGTTGTGTTGGAAAACGCTGCGGTTTTAAAACCGCAGCGTTTTCCAACACTAACGTTGTATTTATGTTTGCGGTCGCTTCAAAAGCGACTGCAAACATAAATACAACGTTTTTAAAGCTGCGGTTTTATTTCTAAGTTTTCCGGGCTCCTCCAGCCCGGAAAACTTAGAAAAAAAAACGCAGCTAGTGCTTATTTTTTGTAAAAAAAATAAATAGCACTTACCAAGATTCAGCTGCAGCTTTCCTGCTCTGGTCTCCGGTCCGCGTCCTCCGAGTTCCGGCACTAATGAAGGGAAAGCCACCCAGCGGTAGACTTTGTTTACTACAGCTGGCTGGCTTTTCCTTCATTAGTGCAGCAAAGGCAAAAGCCACCACAGGAGGGCCTCCATTTCACAAAATGGCGGCGCCCCTGTGCTTGCTTTTTCGAATTTTGAGCTTGAATAGCTCCAAATTTTACATAGGAAGTTTTAAAACAGAGGATGCTAGTATTTTTTTTTTTAATGTGGCCTATCTATTTTTTAAATAAAATTTTTTACTAGACCATCCCTTTAACCTATACGGTCCCAATGTGGACGACCCAGATTATTATAAAATCTTCCAGCAATGTGCAAGGTTCCCTAATGCGCATATAATTATGGGGGGGGGGGAGACTTTAATACCATATTAAATGCCCAGCTAGACCGCACTTCCGAAAAACCAGAACACTCTCACAAGCGGCACAAACGAAACTGGCGCACATGACTGAATTTGGGATGAGGGATGTCTGGCGCTCTTTGTATTGTGAAAAACGCGCATACACATTTTATTCCTCGGTGCACGACATGCACTCAAGGATTGACATGTGGTTGGTAACCCAGGACGCTATGGGATGGATATCTGAGGCGGGAAAACTACCTAGAACCCTGACAGATCACTCCCCGGTGGTGCTCACTGTACATATCCCTGACGTGTCCCTGCGCAGACCCCCTTGGAGATTTAAGGCTGATGCTTTAAAGCATCAGGTTTATAGAAGCACCTTAACCAAGCATTTAGATGAATATTTCGTAAAAAATGAGGGGGCAGTGAACGCCCATGCAATACTGTGGCAAGCCTTTAAGGTATACATCAGGGGGATCGCCATGGCCACAGCATTTGGGGTGCTCAAGGTTATCCGTAGAGAGTTAGACTTTGGAACAAGAGATAGCAAGGTTGCAGGCCCAGTATGCGATAGACCCAGACCCGCGGATAAGGCTAGACATTAGAACACGACTTGAGAAATATACAGAAACAGCGGAACGCGAACTTCGATACTTAGACCGGCTGTTGGAAGATAGGAGATAGGGGGAGCAGGAGAGACCCGGCAGGTTACTGGCGAGAATGGTGAGTGGGGAACGCGGTGCCACTAGTATACCTTGTGTCACGTGGTCAGATGGTAGGGTTGTCAATAGTCAGAAGGATATTAGCCAGGTCTTCTATAGTTTTTATGCAGCCTTATATTCTCCACCAAGCACGGCTACAGAGGACGACATTGATAAATATCTAGCACAGATACCTACTACTCTTCTCTCTCTTGAGACAAGAGTTCCTGGAGAGGCCCATTACTTATTAGGAGATCTCTGCAGCTATTGCGTCATTGCCCAATGGTAAAGCACCTGGCTCTGATGGGCCGGGAGTGGAATTTTATAAGGAATTCTCCACTGTCCTAGTGCCTCGACTTATGGAAGTCTGGGCAGAGGCTCTTGAGACCGGGATGCTTCCGGAAACGACTCGCGAGGCAATTATTACGTTGCTCCTAAAACCCGTGAAGAGTCCAGAAGAATGTGGGTCGTATAGACCACTTTATTTAATAAATACGGACGCAAAGATCTTTGCTAAGATCCTTGCCACGCGATTGAAGCCCCTGATGCCCTACATGGTACACCGAGACAAGCCGGTTTTGTACTGGGAAGATCTACGGCGATAAATGTTCACTGGTGCTTCAATGTAATTGCAACAATTCCACAGGATACAAATGTGGTGCTGGCTCTAGATATGCAGAAGGCGTTTGACACTGTTTATTGGCCCTTTTTATTTAGAGTGTTACAAAACTATGTCTTTCGTCCGAATTTCATGAAGTGGGTCCAGATACTATACACTAAACCCTTTGCTAGGATATGCCTTAATGGCAGTCTATCAGAGGTTTTAGAATTAGCAGGTGGCACCCGACGGGGCTGCCCGCTGTCCCCTTTATTGTTCGCGCTGGTGATAGAACCTATAGCTGATCTCATGCGAGCACATGGTAGAACATTGGGCATCCCCTGGATGGGTGGCATAGAGGTCATTACCCTTTTTGCGGATGACATAATGCTTTATATATGAGACCCATCAGTTAGTTTAGGCAAGGCCCTCCAATTGGTCCGTGAGTTTGGGGACTATTTGGGACTCAAACTGAACACTATGCAGTCGGAGATTTTCCCTCTTACTGACACCACTCTCGAGCCTGCTGAACTTTTTGGGCTTGTTTGGATCCTGTCCCGGGTTAAGTATCTAGGGGTAGAGATTGCACGTACTGCATAACATGTGCATTCCCTCAATTATGCGTCAACTGCGGAGGCCCTATGTATTAAACTTGAGTGATGGAAATCTCTCCCCATTTCGCTGATGGGTAGACTGGCTTTGGTTAAAATGATAATTCTGCCTAAGCTAGTTTACTTATTCACCACTATACCGGTCTGGCCAGGCAAGGCATTTTTCAATAGAATTCGGGGGGCTTGCACAGCATTTATATGGGAAGGCCACCCTAGACTTAGTTGGGATAAACTCGGTCGTATTCTCAGGGTGAACTTGCCGCTCCGGACTTTGAGCTCTATTAAATCTCAGCGCAGGCATACTATGCTATATACTGGATGGAAAAGGGTCCACAGGGTCTATATTCGTCCACTGAGACGCACACACCTACATCACAGAAGCTCCTTCATAAGCTTGCTGTGGCCAAAACTAAATATGACAACACTGTTGACCCAACGTTGGCGACATGCAACGCTTGGGCTAGAATGCCAGGACCCCCAACACAAGAGGCTCTATATCATCCAAGCATGCTGTTGTGGGGGAGTGCACTATCGTCCTCCAACATTGGACAAAACGCTTGCTGCACACTGGCAGGGTAAGGGTATACTGTGGTTTGGCGACCTTTTCATAGATAAACACTTTATCATTTGGGAAATAATAGCACCAATTATCAGTAACACCCCCACACAGATTGCAATATTTACGGCTACGCTCGGCCATGGCTGGGTTATGGACCTCCTTCCCCGCAGAACCTCCGATACACCTGGGTCTGGGTTACCTGTTAACAGCGAAGGAGATGAAAACTTCCGCCTCAGCATTATACAAGATAGTGCAGACCCCTAGAAACCCCCCACCTATGGGAGAAGTGGGAAATTGACCTGGGTATAGCCATCACTGAACAACATTGGGCTAAACTATGCTCTCTGACAAAACTCAAGATCTCGCCTAATACATTATAAAGTGTTGCATAGAGCCTACTACACACTAGGATCCAGACGATATACCCTATGTTGGATGGTAAATGCCCCAGATGTGGAAGTGATGAGGTGGGATTGTTCCATATGTTATGGTCATGTGCGCGGCTATCACAATATTGGAATGATGTAGGCATTAGATAAAATGGCAGACAAGCCGATAGTATGGGACCCGCGTGTGAATGCTGGGCACAATTGAGAAGATGAATTGGACATGACGTAAGTTGCTAAATCTGGGGTTGGTGCAGGCTAAAAGGGTGATACTGATGCGCTGGAAGAGGAAGGACCAGCCAACTGTGATGGACTGGGAAAATGATGTGTCTTGGACTAATGACCGCAAGGAGGTTTATGCAGGCCTGTTGTCAATGTACAGCAGACAAAAAGACATTTTGGGAAGGTCTAGACAATACTTATTAGACAAATGTGGAGAAACGAACCATCTACATAGTGATGAAAGAACTGCATGATGTTGGTAAGCATAATGTGGCATTGTCATAGCTAATTGTATATGAAAATGTTTGGTCTGTGTAAATTTAAATAAAGTTTATTAAAAAAAAAAACAAGGATATGTATTCAACGTACTCCCTTGTGCCAAAGACAGACCTTACTGCGCCAAGTACTAGATCTGCACCTCGAGAACGAATGTCAAACCAGAGGTTTTGCATGACCACTATTCAGGAGGTGATTCCGCTCACGAAACGGGGAGACTACATGGCGACATTTGACATGAAAGATGCATATGTTTATATTTCAATGCACCCTGCGCACAGAAAATACCTGCGCTTCCAGATGGAGGGAGTACACTACCAGTTCAAGGTACTCCCATTCGGCATTGCTTCAGCACCAAGAGTGTTCACCAAGGTGCTTGCAGTATTGTCAGGAACCCTTATCTGGACTACAGGCTGTTCACAAGGAATCTCCTCGAATTTGCAGGTTAAATACGCACAAATCTAGACTTTCTTTTCAGTCTGGTTTTCTCAATCAATGAGTCAAGTTTAGTCCCCAGCCAAACAAAACAATTTCTAGGGATATTATAAACTCAAAAAGAGGAGCTGGCATTCCCTTCAAGGTACAAAATATGCTGCTGGAGGTACCTCCATGCAAGGTTGGTCGCCAGATAACAGTACGCAAATGCGCTTGCTGGGGGATTATGGCCTCTTGCGTTTTAGTGCCTCACTGTGTCCAACACAGGAATGGTTGGCGAAACAGTGGTCTCAGGCAAGCAGACAGTGGGATGATCTAGTGGTTGTTTCGCTAACGCTGGTTCAGGCTCTTCGCTGGTCGTCCAACGACAACCTGTTAAAAGGTAGACCTTTTCGTGCTCCACCAGCCCAAGCAATCCTTACTACAGATGTCTCCTCACTCGCCGGTTGGGGGGTGCACTACCTCCACCACACAGCCCACAGACAGTGGACACTCGCTACTGCCCAAAAACTCATCAACTTCCTGGAGCGCATGACAGTCCTCCAAGCTCTTCAGGCCTTTCAGCAGCATCTCCAGGGTCAGACAGACCACGACCATGTTCTAGCTGAAAAAGCAGGGAGGCACACACTCTTAAGTCTGTCCAAAATATCCCAGAAAATATGGAGGTAGGCACTCAAGCGCAACATGTTCCTAACATCCCAACATGTTCCAGGGGAACTCAATTCTCTGGCAGAAATGTTAAGCAGACACCCTCTACCCAGAAGAACACGAGTTGGACTGAATATTCGCACTATGGGGTCACCCCCCACTAGACTTGTTTGCCACAAAGTTAAACGCCCAAATGCCCAGACTTCGCGTCCACATTTCCCCCGCCAAGGTCCAATGGGAACGTCCTGTGGATGAACTGGTCAGGGAAATTTGCTTATGCCTGTTCACTCCCCCCACAACACCCTCCTGGGCAGGCTAGTGCACAAGATGCACCAGGAACAAGTAACCCTGATCCTTGTTGCTCCTATGTTATGTCATTCATATAGTGCTCTATATATCATTGTTATTACCTCTTAAGTGCTGGTAGGTTCAACACCCTCTGGGACTGTGGTCCAGGTCAGCTGAGTGAGGTGGCATAGGGTGCTTGGGTGCACCGGTTGTGTGCAGCTGAAGCGGCTACATGATTGTAGCTGCATCCTAGCATTAGATGTGGTGGTATTTGATATCAGTAGAATTCATGCAGTCAGGGTGATGGTCACCAGGACTGGGATCTGGCTACGTTAGGCCTATTTAGAATGCTTGTGTGTGCTGGTAGGCCGAATTGGTGGGGTATAGCTGCATTCTAATTGTGTTGGTGTAGAAAAGTGATTGCAGCGATATGAGTCGAGTGTATGGGAGGAGGGTTTGGTTTAGTGGGTTTGCGGCTCTGGAATTAAGGTCCATGTTTGCGATTGCTGCGTTCAGAGACTTATTCGTAATATTAGCGGCCTTCAGTGTTATTGCTCAGGATTGACTAAGATCTTTCATCAGGTATTAAGGTTTCAGCTGTCTTAGATAGTCATATTCGCTATTCTGGAAAGACAGGTTTTTAGAACTTTGCGAAAGGCCATGTAGTTGTGGGTGTGTCGAATGTGTGGGGAGAGTGTTCCACAGAGGAAGAGCAAAGGTTGAAAAAGCAGATCCTCCGATCCTGGCAGAGTTGGAGGTTGGAATTGCTAGAAAGAGGGTTGAGCTTAATCATAGGGTGTATGATAGGTAGGGTTTTATTTTTTCATGCAGGCGTGTTGGGCCGGTTTTGTGCACTGCTTGGTGTGTAATGCATAGGGTCTTGAAGGTGGCCCTTCGTCCGAGTGCGAGCCAGTGGAGGGTTGAAGAGCTGTAGGGATGTGGTCTGTGTCCCAGGGCGAGGAGGAGTTTGGTGGCAGCATTTTGGGCTCTTTGTAGTTTGAGTTGGGTTGCCGGTGCTAGCAGGTATAGGGACTTGCCATAGTCCAGTCTCAACATAATAGACCTAACAGCGGCGTGTTTGTTTAGGTAGGAGAGGTAAAGCAAAATGTGTCTTAGAAGTTTGAGGTGATACTGACAGCATATTGAAACATTGATCTGATGGGTTAGGCTTGAGTCCATAGTGCAGCCTAGGTTTTTGACTAGATTGGAGGGAGTGGGAGGTGGGCCGAAGGAGAGTGGCCATGGGAGCGGTTATGGGAGAAGGGCAGTGTTGCTGCACACTATGATTTCGGTTTTATCAGGGTTCAAAAGGAGGGGTTACAAGTCATCCATCGGTCAGTATCACGGAGACCAACCTCCAGGTCAGGGCGTGGATTGGTGTTAATCTTGGATTCTTAGGATAATTTGGGTATCGTCAGCGTAGTTATAACGAGAGGTTGTGAACGCAGATGATTGCTGGTAGAGTGGTGAGATAGAGGTTGACGAGGAGAGCAGAGAGGCATACACCTTGGGGTACTCCAGTGTTGACTGGGCGAGCAGTTGAGATACAAAAGGGAAGGAAGTCTGTTTCCTGTTGCTGAGGAAGGAGGTGATCCATTTGAGTGAGTCACAGATGCTTAGGGAGTGGAGGCCGTCAAGGAGGATCGAATGGTTATCTGTGTCAAAGGCTGCAGAGAGATCGATGAGTATCAGTGCTGCGCATCCCTCAGAATCTGCCGTGACCGTGAGATCATCCCAGATCGAGATCAGAGTGGTTTCTGTTCCATGTTGAGGTCTGAAGCCTGATTGTGCGCGGCCAAGGAGATGGTTTGATTCTACAAAGCAGTTGAGCTGGGAATATGCAGTCCGATCCATGAGTCTCACTAGAAATCTGGTGTTGGAGATCTATATGTAGTTCTTGGGTTCAAGTAGGTCAAGGGATGCCTTTTTTGGAAGTGGCTTGACGTGCGTAGGTTTAAAGGCTTCTGGGACAAGGCCAGAGGTGAGGGAGTTGTTAAGTATAGCTCTTGCATGTTGTCCTGTGCATGTAGAGGAGAATATTTCTTTCAGAACAGAGGCATGGTAAGGGTCCAGGGGTGATCTGTAGAGTATGCTGGCTGTTAGATCAAGGAAGTTGTCTCTGCAGATGGGTTTGAAAGAGACGAAGGTTGGTTGGGGTAATGGGATCAGGAGCGGTCAGTGTAGGGTTTTAGCAAGGACAGTTTGGAGTGAAGAGTTGCCGTCCGCCAAGTGCGATGTTGTAGAGATGTAGAGCAAGGTAATCCGAGTGATTGTGTGGGAGTGGATTGGGCGGATGTGCAAGCAGGTTTCATGAATTCATCGATGGTCTTGTGGAGTTCTTGACTGCTGCCGCCACAGTTCAGAATTTGTTTATTGTAATGGCCTTTTTTGGCCTTGCATATCCAGGGTTTGTAATTACGGTGATGGAGGGTGAACAAGGATCTGGTGGAATTGGTTGTAGAAGTTCACCATTTGCGTTCAAGAGTTATTTTCGTTTTTGAGTGTCCTCTGGAGGGGAGTGAACCATCTGGGGTATGGTCCTTTTTGTGAGGTTGCAGGGCGTGAGCGGAATTAGTAATTCTTCAAGCCAGATTCGATGGTTAAGGGTCTACCACTGGACAGCGTTGCAGGGAGATGGAGTAGCAGTGCTTCAGCTGAGTCGGAGAGTATTTTGACTCTGTTCCAGCATGTGTGGACATGTGTTGGGGCAAGGGTGCCTGCAGGAGGTGGGGCTGGAGTGTATTGAGAAAGGGATGGCAAAGTGGTCTGTCTGTATAAGTGGTTTGGGACTGGATAGAGACCAGGTCGTAGGAGCTGAAGATCGCTTCAAGGGTGTGCCCACCTGAGTGGGTTGGACCAGTTATATGTTGGGAGAGGTTGAGTGAATTTAGACTCGACCAGCGGATGGGCCATGGGGTTGTTGGCCATAACAAACCAGATATTGAAGTCTCCCAGCAGTGTAAGGGAAGGGTGCCTTAACTGAATGGTGGCAATAGTCTCAAAGATTATTGGCGAAATGTCTGTCTTATGCAGGGTGTCTCTAAATGAGTAGGAAGTTGTGGGTGAATGTTGATGGTAGAACGTTTTACTAGAAGGGTTTCACAGGAGGCATTGCATAATATGGGTTTTGACAAGTGGGACGGAGAAATGGGGTTTGTAGACGATTGCCACTCTGCCTCCTCTGGACAGTCTATTGTGGGTGATTAGCAAGTAGCAAGGGGAGGAAGGCCTTGTGCGCCACTGGCGCAAAATCATCGAAGAACCAGGTTTCGGTGATAGAAAATAGGTCTGGATTGTCAGAGAAAAGGTCAAAGATGATGTGTATGTTTTGTGCTAGGCAGCAGGCATTAAAAAGGATGCATCTGACTTCATGAGGGGAGGTGGGTTTCGTGACGCTCAACACAGGCGATATTAGGGAGACATGGGTGCTGGATGAAGGAGGGGCTGTGGGATGGTCATTCTGGGTGGTGGAGACTGGGATAGGGATTTGGAAAGGGGACTGGACGCATGTGCACTTTGGGTGATCTAAGGGGTGCTTACGTGGTGGGGAGGGAAAGAGTAGGCGGGCAGTGGTAGATATGTGAGCGACCGGGAGGGAGACATCAAGGGGGAACATAATGGAGGTGGTTGGAGTACATGAGGTGGGGATGGTTTAGGTGGATTGATTGTGGTTAGTCTGGTGGGTTCAGGGGGTATAGGAGTGCTGGAAGAGAAGTCAAGTGTGAGGGGGAGGAGAAAGGGATAGGGACAGACGGGAGGTAGTGGAGGGAATGGTTGGTAGGTTGGTAGGTTGGTCCGAGGAAGGGGTGAGGTGTGGCGGGTCATGGGAGAGGACCAGTCACACTTTTGGCATTTTGAGTATTTTGATGCCATAGGAGTGTGAGAGAGGGTAAGAGGGTTGATGGGGGATAAAGCAACAGTTCTGGAAAGGGCGAGCTGAGCTACTTTCAGAGAAGGGAGGGATATGAAGTGGGGGTTCTGTTGGTGGGGGTAGAGTAGGGGTAGAGGGAGGCGTTGGAGGTGGGGTGGTGGGTAGGGAGGTACTCGATGGGCACAACAATGGTGTGGTAGTGGGGTGGGGGAATGGGGGGGTTGAATGGGTGGCATGGGAAGGTGAAGGGTTTCTCAATGGGCAGAACAATGGCATAGTAGTGGCGTGGGACTTGTGATGTTTGGAGCGCCAGAAAGCTCCCCCTGGCTTGAGTTTGATATTGTGCATGGTGAATGGGCAGGGAGCGAGGGGTTGTTGGGAATGGATGGGGATAATGGGTGGTGGTGTGTCTGGGTGGGTAGCGAGGCACTTGTGAAGTTTGGAACGCCAGAGCTGCTCTGGCTTGTGAATTTGACATTGCGTGTGGTGTATAGACGAGGGGTCAGTGGGTGTTCTCAATAGGGTATACCGTCATTTCGTCGCCACACTTTTCATCGTGGGTTTTTTTTTCGAAGAAAACATCCCATTTTTTTACATTTTTTGGGGGGGGGCTAACCCCCCTTTCTTTTTTTCTTTTTTTTACATCCCGAACGCCCAAACCCATTTTTTAAAAAAATGAACCCCCCAAAAAGTTTTTTTTTTTTTGAAAAAAATTGCGTCAAAAAACCCTGCGATGAAAAGTGCGGCGATGAAATCACTTAGAACCCTCAATAGATGCTAGAGGCAGGATGAAGTGTTCTGAAGGGCTGAGGAGTGGGGGGCATGAGCGATGGAGGGGATGGCGTATGGCACGCAGGTGTGGTCTTCGGGGGTGGGGAGATGCTGGGCAGGTGAGTTCTGGGTGGAGTTCGGGGGATGGGTTCATGGGTTCATGGGTTGTGGGCTGACTTGTGTAGGGTAAAAAATGACAAGGCGCGCACTCTGGTTCCCAGTCAAGTTTTCCTGCTGTAGCAACAAATTGTCTTCTCTTTTGATTGATGGAGTCATGAAAACGTTTGTTTGTAGGAGAAGTCGATGCAGGAAAACTTGACTGGCAACAGTGCGCCTTGTCACTAATTCTTAACCAATGTTCCAGGAGTCCCGGGCTCAAAAGGCTGCAGCACCAGGGCCACCATGCCTTACAATGGAGAGCCATATGCATGGCTTTCCCCCGCTTCCCCCTATCCAGGGTAAGATTTGTACTGTGGAGGGAGTTGTTTCCAGTTACCTGCAAGAGAAACAAAGTGCGAAAAATACAAGTACCAGAATCCTTAGACATTTTGTCAATTAACCTGCAACACCTGAAAAGGAAATGAATACACGTCTGAAAAGGTAAAGAAATATAGCCTCCATGAAGATTGATGGAGTCATGAAAACATTTGTTTGTTACCAGTCAAGTTTACCTGGATTAAACTTCTCCTCCAGAGTGCGTGCCTTGTCACTAATGCTTGACTTGTGTAGGGGTGGATCATGAAGTTGGGTGCAAGGGCACGGGCCACGCACAAGAGGGGAGATGAATTACAGGAAGAGGGTAGGGTCTTGAGAGGCGGGTAGACGAAGGCGGTTTTGTTGATGTTGGGTCTTCATCTAGGGGATGTCGGGGGCAGCACCTAGAGTCCGAGGTACCTGTGATGGCGAAAGCAACAGCCCTGGGTGTGATACCAGCGTCTAGAATTGGGCTCAAGGCCAGATAAAGAGGGTCAAAGGGGCAACAGAAATTGGGGGAACTCTGGTGCAATAAGAGTGCCTAGATTTGGGATGCCAGGATACAGAGGGAACGAGACAGTGTGGAAAGAACCCTGGAAGTAATTTGTGCCTAAACTAAGAGCACATGGACAACATGCGAAGGCCTAAAACAGGTAAAATAAATCTGGTAGTGAGTGATCTATGATGTCCCAAGCTGAAACCGCAGCCCCTATATTTGAGACACCAGGATGGAGGGATAAAGGCCTAACACAGGGACAACAGAATTTACGAAGGGTGAGTCCATACTATGCTAACAATTTTCAAATGCAATGCTAATAATTTTCTAACTATTTTCAGTGTGTGACGCAGACTAGTAAGATCACAGTACTATCACAGTGGGCACCTTCTATGTTTCAGTCACTGCAATGCTAGCAATTTACTAAGTGCGAGTTAATGCAATGCTAACAAGTTTCTAATTGTGCGACGCAGGCTAATAAATTCACAGTACTAAGACAGAATTTTGTAAGCACTGCGTTGACTTGCACTTTGAAAGTATCCACTATGTGGGCAAGACAGCATTGGTTTCCGCATCTGCTCAAGCTGGCGATGTGCGACCCTATCAAGCTCACATGCCTGAAGAACATGTTGACATGAGTCATCCCTCTACCCACAATCAATGATCTTGGCAGCTTGGCTCCTGAAGTCATAGTTTGGCCACTTAAACCTTCCACAAAGGTGTATGGCTATCCTTGAAGAGGCACGTAAACCCCACACCAGCCACTGCTATTTTAGTAAGTGGAAAAGATTTGTGATATGGTGCACATCACAATCACTAAAACCATTAGATTGTTCTCCAGCTAACATTCTACACTACATGCTTAACCTTAATGGACCCAGGCCTAGTATTGAATTCCTTAAAGGTACATCTGGTGGCCCTATCGGCTTGCACCACTTCACAGAACAAGGTGTCCTGGTGGAAAGTCCCTGTCAATAAGGCATTCATGGAAGGGGTAAAGTGGCTATACCCCCACCCCCAATTTCCAACCCTCCCCCGGGTTGGGATCTCAATGTTGTGCTCTCCATGCTCATGGGGCCACCCTTCGAGCCTATGCCAGCCTAAAGCATCTTACCTATAAAACTGCATTCCTGATAGCTATCTCCTCCATAAGACGAGTTGGTGAGCTATAGGCTTTATCTGTACAAGACCCCATTTCATCATACATAAGGACAAGGTTGTCCTCCAAAACACATCCTAGGTTCTCACCTAAGTTCATTTCAAAGTTCCATGTAAAACAATCCATAGAACCTCCCACATTCTTTCAAAACCAAAGTCTGCACAAAGAAGCCTCTATACACTTGATGTACGGAGGGTGGTCTTGTACTATGTGAACAAGGCCCCTAAGGAAAACAGACTAATGCTTTGTTTCCATAGTGCCTGGTAGAGAAGGTGATCCGATGGATAGTCAAACCCTGTAACACTGTGAAAAGCATTGGTATATGCGTAAGGGTAGTGGAGGTGCAATATCCCCAACCTGGGAGGAGAAACGCTGATAAGAGTAGGTTTAGGGCCCTACCGCTATATCTGGACAGAATTGAGTACCATAAGCAGTGAGTGGCAGACAAGTGGAGGGGGATGCCCCACTCGTGGCCAGAGCAGGGCTCCCACAATAAGGGTATGCTAGAACATATACCCATTTTTCTAACAGCCAAATATAAGGGAAAGCAATTACAAAGACGGAAGGAAATATTAGATCTCTGGAGGATGTTTGAGGACACTGAAGAGTGTAAGGGAGAGGACCTACAGAACGGTAGCAAGGGCGAGTACCCAGTAAGGCAGGTGGGGCAGTGACAGAATGCACAGGGGTAATACCCACTGGCATCTCGCCCCGTGTTAGACTATACAAATCTGACCTGTGTATCGACAGCAGCGACGGCTCCACTGCCCCATATGCGTCCCCACCGGAAGCCCCAGTACATGCTAATGTCAATAAAAGGGATCTATTGGTGGCACTGGCTGCAGCAAGAGCAGAATTAAACAGACTACAAAATGAAGTAAAAGCTGACCGGTAGAACAGGCACCAGATGGATGGAAAGCAGGGGATTTCCCATTCAGGGTAGATAATACACCCATAAAAAACGGTTGTATGTGATCTTACCAACCACAATTGCAGTGGTAAATTTCATTGTGGGCCAAATATCCCCTCCCCAAAGCCCCCTGTTTTTACCCTTCTAACGCCACCCCAAACCCATCCAGACGCATTTTAACCCCTTTACCCCACTACCCTTTAATGTTTGCAGTGTTTTTCAGCATTATGGTTACTGTGAAATTTACCACTCTATAATGTTTTCGATATATTGACTGGATACCTTAAATGTGCATGTTGAAAAGGAGGGAGAAGGAAGTGAGTGGGCTCACTGCCTGGGATATGACACTGCTGACTGGAGAAGTACATTCAACGAATTTGAAGAGGAAGAAGCAGCACAGGCACTCCAACGATCTACTAGGGTGGAAAGTTAATGGGTTGAGAGGTTAAGGAGTACAGATAGCATTGGCAAGGGAAAAGGGATGAAGAGCGAAGGAAACAAGGCATGATTGCAAATGCCTCTCACACACAAGGGAACAGGGAGGCCGCACTATGTGCCATGGGCACAGATGGACAAAAACAATCTTATAACAGTGCTTACGGCGGGCGCAGGGTAAATTGATCTATGCATTTGAAAAACAAGGAGCTGGAGTGCCCCTAGAAGTAGGAGACGTTAAAAGCTTATTGGTAGTTACTATATGGGATCAGGCTGCTGTGTGGGTAAAAGCGTGATACCCGGCAGTAACCCTGGGAAAGTATGCACATGACGGGCCTTCCTTAAGATTTGAGCAAAAATATGGGATGCGCTGTGGAGATCATCTCCTGACACACCCAATTTGCAATCTATCATGCAATGTACTATGGGCGATGACGTAGACGCCGCTCAATTTATTCTTAAGGTTCAAGAGATGTGGAGAGCAGAGAAAGAACTCATGGGACCAATCAATAACTTTCTATTTTATCATTAAAGCGGGCCCACCAAAGGAAGTGCAGGAGGCACTTGACAAAATTGTGGGTGTTGAAGCGAAGGAATGGCTTGAAATACAGAGCATAATAGACCATTGCAGATGAAAATAATTACATGACAGGAGAACGACTCTGAGGTGACAAGCCGAGGAAGTGAAACTAGTACAAAACAAGTTAGCTAAAGTAGCTGTGGAGGCGTCTGTGTTGACGCCTGCCCAGACGGAAGTGGCAGGGTACATCCCTAATTTTGTGAATGCCAGAATAGCTGCAGTGTGGTCAGACGGACGACAAGGACAGTGAGGTGGGTACACACAATACCCCAGCTAGCAGTGGCAAGGACAGCAGCAAGGAAGAGGCGGTTTCCTAGGGCCAAGGGGAGGGTGGTTTGGAGGAATGGGACCCTGGGGAGGAGGAATGGGGCAATGTTGGAACAGTAGGGACACTTCTCAAGAGTGTAGATGCAGACCGGGGATGGGGTACAGTTCTGGTCAACAAAATTATGGTATGCCCCCTTAAGGGGAACCTAGGGGGCCGACTCCCAGGATGACTTCCATTCCCTGGAAAATACACAAGGCATACATGCAGTTGCCCCCGCAAATACAAGGCCCTCCCACACAACACACAATGCAACAAAACGTGCCTCACAACAACTTCCAGCAGATGGGACGCATGAACCCCTTTAACAGAACGCTTAATGGCACAGTAGCCCCATTCCCGGGCGCAACAGTGGTGGGGCGGGGGGGGACCCCTTCTCATTTACAGGGACAAATACTTCAGCCTTGGATCTTTCATGGACTCACATGCTGTGAATATTCCCTGTCGTCAGGCTGGGAAACCCTGGTAACTTTAATGTTGTTGTTTTTCTATGGAAACACTGGACACCTTAAGTGTCACATCAATGTCGTTGTGGGTGCTTTTGGCAGCACCAATGGGATGTTGAGTGTATAGCTCTGCCCCCACAGCTTTCCTCTCCTGAGAGAATTTCTACATTTACTTGAGAAAACATTTTTTTTTCCAGTATATGCCTTTTCCAGTCTTTCGACGCCTAAAAAGCTCAGCTCCATTATGAAATCTTCAGGACTCTTCAGGACTGAAAAAGACCTTGTTCAGGCCATGTGAGACCTGTGGACTGAAGAACATATATGAAGGAGACAGGCACTCGCAGTGCCTCTATTCTCCAGCATGTGGTCTGGCATGGATTCACATGCTCATGAATATTCCCTGGCAGGCTGGGAATCCTCGGTAAAGAAAAAATCAGTTTTATTTCTGAACTGTCTTTCTACTAATAACCAATCACTTGTCTCTGGGTCATACTGCCCCCAGCTAGTGACTGCCCTCTACCTAAGCCCCTCCTCTGGCAGCCATCTTCAGTTTTTTACTGCATGTTCAAGTGTTGGGAATCCTCGTGCTGTAGCTCTTGAGCTTTTACTGCGTTTTGCGTTGTTTCAAAGAGTTTACTCTTATTTTTTCGGTCAATTCAAGCCTCAAGCTCCATCGATTCTTCTTCTGATCAACGGGGACCGGTTTCGGAATTTTCTATGCCCCTCAAAGGCAGATTTTCATCGATTTACACTTCTTGGAGGATTGCGGAAGACCTTTGAGGCCTACCCCGATTCGGACATGTCCCAGGACAAAGGAGATTCAACGCCTACTGGATGCAAACTGTTCAGGAACTGCCCAGGATGTGGACTGCAGAACATCTTTAAGGAGGACGAGCACTCCCCGTGCCTCTACTGCCTACACGCCGACAAGTTGCACGTGGAGGAGGACTGTGCATTCTGCAAGAACATGTCCATGACCATGAAGGACCGTCGTAAACTACTCGCTGACTGGCAGGAGGCGAAGAGCCCAGCATCAGGTGAGAAGTCCGAGCGGTCTTCTAAGACCTTTGAGGGCACTCCGGTGAAGGGGGGCCCAACAAAAGGCAAAGCACTGCGAGTCCACTCGCGCTGGGAGCACTGTTGGTTCGGCCTCCTCTGCTGCCAGGCAGGGCACGATGTCACCTACACCATCATCCATGAGCCAATGCTCTGGCTCGGGGGAAAAGGAAGTCAGAGAATACTTCTGGGAGAAGCCCCGGTCGATCCCGACGGAGAAAGCCAAGGGGGTGAGGAGGTGACCCTCCCCCTAAGGTGAAGGCCTCAGACGCACCCATGGTCGTGAAGGCCCTGATTCACCCAGCGAAGGCCTCGATTGAAGGAGTTGTGGCGGCCCTGGCGAAGCCTGTGGAAGCTACCCCAGTGGAGACTACTTCTGGGCCTAGAGTTTCCTTGCCACCCCGGAGGGAATTTCCTCCATTCGAGAAGACCCCAGTGAAACCCCAGAACGAGAAAGGGGGGGGCACGCTAGCCCTAATGGACACAGATACCACCTTCGAGGATGAGCTGGCTGGTGTCAAAGCTATCCTAGACAAGAAGTTTGAGGCCTACGGGAAGGATCCCGACGAGGCAGATGTAGAGGGCAATGGTGGAGCTGACGAGGAGCCGTGGGCCGTGGAGGAAACAGAGGACCCCGCGCCCCAGCTGGCGCTCCCGTCGCAACCGATGCCTACGCCAGAGGAGAATTCAGGAGCAATCTTGATGGGGTTGCCTTACCCCCAACGGTCTGTCCAGCGGCGCATTGACTGTCAGGGAGCCCACTGAGCAAGCGGAGGCAAATCCATCCTCCCCCTCACTTCCGGCCTTCACCTCTTCCCCCTCCACCGAGGGATGGGACGGAGACGCAACGACGGGGATGGATGACGACAACGGTCGTGACGACGGAACAGATCTCCCATCACCCCCTGCCCGGGCCTCTCTTCCTAACGAAATTGGCTCCTTTCTCGCCAGGATCGCCAGGGCATCGGAGCTCTTCGAGCTTTACCCCGAAGCGCAGAAGAAGGAAGGTTTCCTCTACCAACGATGTGAGGCCAAGAGGAAGACCGTCCTCTCAGTCCCGTTACTGGACGACATCTGGGACGAAGGACTGTTCCTGCTGAAGAACCCGTCCACAGCCCCTGTGAAGAGGGACCGGTACGAGAAGTAGTACCGGGTCCCAGACTCCGCTCATATGTGCCTCAGGGCACAGCCATCCCTGGATTTGGTGGTCTCCGCAGCGGCCAAGAAGAAATCGGCAGGGGCAACGGTATCAACTTCCACTTCCCCACCTGTTACGCTCATCTGGTTCCCACAGGGGCATTGATCGGACCCGGACAGCTGCGGTCTCCACCAACGTGATGCGTAGTGAAGAGATGACAGTCTGGACTGGCCCGCCTAATCTTGTCTGCTGGACTCGTAGAAGTATTCTCCTGCAAGTGGAGAAAGGGATTTAGCCACCCATGGACTTCAGTGATGGCCCCCCAACAGTTCTCGTTCTCCCCACTAATCACCTCTGATATCCCCTTTTGGTAATCTCACCTTATGTTTTTAAATGATGAGCTCTCCATCCTGCATGGCATGCAGGGGTGCGTAGATACCAGTTACTTCACTGGGTTGAAGGTACTGGAGGAGTTCCGGAGGAATATTAACTCCAGTGTCTATAAAGTTCAAAGAGTTCAATATGTCCGATGTTCACTCTTGTTCCATTCCCTCGTTAGGTTGCAGCTGGGTCCAAAAGAATATTGCCTGGAGGCAGCTGATGGTGTTCAGGTAAGAGTCTGTATTACCAAACACTGTCCGGTAAAAGTTGCATGAGTTTAACTTGCTGTTTTCTCTCCCTTTATAGGTGCGGCATAGGAAGATGCGGCAAATTAAAGAATAATACCTCCGGTGGTAAAGCAGTTAAGCCTATGGTGGCAAAGAGATTGTCTTTGTCGGTTTTCTCGGCTCACCTTGTTATTCCTTTTGTTTTCCCCCCAGGTGCTGGATTTCGACGAAGAAAATGATGGAGGCAGCGCCGAGTCGAAAGATGCGGTGGACTGGTGAATATAACGCGGCGCTGCTGCTGGCGTAGCGACGCATGCTGAAATAATGTCCTTTCCAGGCTCGGAGATGTGCTGGGTCCGGAATCAGGTAAGGAATCAAATAATGTCAGTGATCTAACTTGCAGACACGGTGAGCGTCACGCTGCTGGATGCAGAATAACGTGAAGCATGGGCTGCTGTTCGGGCGTGGTTTAAATAGCCTGCAAAGAAGTCCCAGGTAAGAAGTTCCCCAGAACCACACCCGAGTGAAAAATAGTCCCTGTAATAAAATAGTCCCATCCAGGCCTCACGTTGGCTTGGACTAATTTGCAGCATGGTCTGCATAAGGTAAGTAAAGTCTATGAGCCTGGCGCCTGTGGTGGTGCCAGGACTGTTTTCTATGATGAGCCTGGCGCCTAAGGTGCCAGGACTGAATCCAAACAGCCCCCAGCCGGGGCTGTTGGGGGTTTTAATGAGTATCTGGATGCCTGCTCCCGGGGCTGATGGACACGATCCGGATGCCCGAGGGTAGGCATCATGATACCACCGAACGGCGAGGGGAAGAAGCTGGACGCCATGGGACGGCGCGTCATCTCGTCGGCAGCGTGTGATTGTGGCACGCTTTGACAGAGCTGTGGTTCAAAACTGCTCCCCTCCTGGACTTCCTGCCAGATGACAAGAGGGTGGAAGCCCTGGAAATCCTGCAGGAAGGCGAGGTGGCTTCGGACCACGCCATCACAGTGGCCATGGACATCTCTGACACCAGCTTTTGCCAGATGTGCAACAGTGTTTGCCTTCACCGGCACCGTTGGCTCAGGGCCACCAATTTTGGTCAGGACGGGCCCTTCGATGGGCACAACCTGTTCGGCAAGGCAGTGGACGAGTCACTGCAGGCCATCAAAGCGGACACCGAGACAGCCCGCGCCTTCGGTTCTCTCCAACAACAACGGCCGTCCTTTCTGATCTCCGGAGGCAAGTCTCAAGTTTCCTCCAAAGGATTCGGTGGCGGTTCCTCGTTATACCGCCAGGTGGCACGCTCCTCATCGCAGGAAGCCTACAGAGGCCGCAACAAGACCAGAGGACACCGTCGCCGCCGCCGCCGCCAAGGAGACCAAGGTAGCAAGGCCTCAGCGAAACAAGATTGAACAGGCCATGACGTTGGGCCCCCACCCGAGCACACAGGTGGGAGGCCGGCTGGCAAATTTCATCAACGTGTGGGAGTTCATCTCCACCGACCATTGGGTGCTAGATGCCCTGGCCCACGGCACACTAGTTCCAAAGAAAATGTCCCTGTTCACCACTGTGGCCAGTAAGGAAAACCACGTGCCACAGCTGCTTCTGGAGGTACGAGCAATGCTAAAAAAGGACGCGATAGAACTCGCCCCGAAGAGGCTCCGGGGCTCCGGAGTATACTCGCGGTACTTCCTCGTCCAAAAGACAACCGGCAGCTGACGGCCCATCCTAGACCTTCGCCGCCTCAACAAATACATTAAGTCCCAGAAGTTCCAGATGGTCACCCTTCAGCACATGCTGGGACAACTGGAGGAGGGAGAGTTCCTGTCGTCGTTGGACTTGGAGGATGCCTACTTCCACATCCCCATACACAAAGGGCATCGAAAGTTCCTAGGATTCGTGGTCCAAGGACAGCACTACCAGTTCAAGGCCCTGCCCTTCGGGTTGAAGCAGGTGTCAAGGGTCTTCACCAAGTGCCTGGCACAGGTGGCGGTGCAGCTGCGCCTGCAGGGGATCCACGTATACCCCTACTTGGGCGATTGGCACATCCGAGCAAAGTCAAGAGAACTCACCATCGATCACACAGCGAACACCGTCCGACCTGCTTGTTGATCTGGGATTCTCAATCAACTTCGTCGAAGTCCCACTTGGTACCATTGCAGGACACCCTGTTCCTGGGAGCCAGACTCGACACAGTGGCACGGTTGGCTTCACCGTCGGAGGAGAGGACGAAAGCCATCCTGGGCAAGGTACAAGGCATAGAAGTGGCCAGGGTGAGGTCCATCAAGTCCCTGCTCGGCATGATGTCATCGTACATCTACCTCGTGCGTCTGTGCAGGTTGCGGATGCGGCCACTGCAGGGGTTCCTATATGCCCGTTGGATGTAAGCGGTGGGCAGCTTCGAAGACAAGTTCTCCCTCAACGAGACTTTCTGTCAAGCGATCCGGTGGTGGGGCACGCACATGCATCTCGTGGCGGGCATAGACTTCCAGGCCCCAGCGCATCAGGAAACGGTGACGACTGATCTCCAAGCAAGAGGCCTTTGGCTCTGTTAGGGAGAATTCTCATTCAATGGCTAATTTCCCTTACCTAGTGAGTCCCTCAGCAACTTTGCTGGATTTCTGGAGTTTATTTTGTCCACCTGGTAAGAGTGTGAGCTTTCCCCCCACTATTATCTGTGTTTTGCCATGTGTACTTTAACTGTTTTTGTGATTGTGGACTCTGAAGTACACCACTTCAGTAGCCCCACTCCTTTTGTGTGTTACACAGCACCTTCAGTGCAGTAAAACATGGTTGTCTCTTAGGCTTCCCACTGACTCCATTTTCTGGGGCTAACTACTGTCCCCCAGAAAAGGGTAAAGTTGCCATTAACTTTACATAGTCACTTTTAACCACGGAGCCAGTACACCCCATCTTATATGGAGTATTGGAAAGGGTTAATTCTTAGCCCTTTTTTATCTATGCCTCTTGGAGCATTGCTTCGCTCCCTTAACATTAAGACTTGGCTGGTGCCAGTGGTACCTACCATAATTTTTCTACTGCGGTTATATTATATAACGTGGTAACGTTTTAGGCTATTTTGGTAGCCTCGAACTTTAAACCCGCTTGCCCAAATACTTTTTATTTCGTCTCTGGTTGGGTTTAATCACCATTTCTTTTTTGTTAACATCCTTATTGGTTCTTTCTTTGCGCGGCAAACCAGGTTTGCCTCCTTTGTTCACCGTCTTTTGGCAGGCTTCTGAAAAGAAGCCCTGCTTTGGTGTCTGGGTGTCTAGGTGGGCTGAATGTGAGGGAGGGGTGTAGTCGCCAACTGCACAGGGTCTCCTTGGAGACCCAAGTCGCATTTGTGTTGATTGGCTGAGGTGGTTGTCTGGGCTGGACAACCCTCCTGCTGAGTGATTGACAGCCAGGATGTGTAAATGGGGGATTTTGGCATAAAAGGCAGTACTCTTGGGCTACAAGTCTGAGTCTCCACTGGAACTGCAAGGAACAGAACAGAACAGAAGCAGAGAACAAGACTGGTGCTGCAACCCCGGATCGCGTGAGCCCCTCTGCAGTCCTGAGCTATCTGCCCATCAACGACAAGAGAAGATTCGGTACGGAGTCGTCTTCCGTTGAGCATGGTGGGATCAACCAGCTCAGTCTTTCTTCAGTCGGAGCATCCTCTCCTGGGTCGAAATCACTGCTGTGCTGTAGTGGTCCGGATAGCCATCAGAAAAGCCCTCTCCTGATTTAAAGGAGCGCAGCTTTTATTCATCGTTGTCTTTTTCGCTGCTGCTGGCCTCATCCATGGGTAGTGCAGATCACTCCAGACGTCGTCCTTCTTGTCCCCACGACTGAAGCCACAAGAACCGTGAGTCTGCAGGAACTACCAGGAACAACTGCCGTGGCACCAGCTTTTCTCCAACGGAATAAGGTACTGTGCACATTTGGTCGTTCTCTCTGACTGACCATCCGGGATCGGGGTGAATTCTTTTCCTCCACAAAGTTTTATACTTTCTTCCCTCCCTCTTATAACTTTTCCTTCCATCTGACAATAGCTAAGTACTCTTGGCATCTCGAATCTCGAACTGTTCAACGTGTGATCCTCGGCAACTGAGCATCTGCTCCATAGACACTGGCGCAGGCCTATTGAAGTCCTCTGATACCCTTGCATAGACAAAAGTATTGCCTGTGATGTTATCCCCTTTTCCCTTGTTTGAAATTCTAAAGTACAAAGTGTGTTGTAACTTCGTGAGCATTTCTATCCGCGGGTACGCGTTAGTATCGCAACACCGGTCTGTCAAATCCTACTGTACTTACCTTGAATTGCTGGAACAAGTGGAAGTGGTTGTGTGTGGTGTATTTTACGTGTGGTTTTGAATTTATAGAAGTGAAGTGTTTTATGAAAAGATGGTTTTAAATAAATGTACTTCTATTTTTTACCTGAAACCTCGAGTCAGTGTTTGCTTGAGTCACAGTAATTGTGGTCCTTTGTGTAATCTCTACTACTGCTCATTTACTCTTGAGATAGGTCTGGCTGCTCCGCTACTGCTACCACTTTAACAGTGTAGTACAGGCTAGTACCAAAGGTGAACTTTTATTACCACTTGTAGTCTTAATTGTGTGTAGTGGTCCCTAAGGGCACTGCACAGGATTCTGCATAACAGGCTCCCGGAGGAGAGGTCCCTGCACATCAACGTCCTGGAGCTCCGGGCCGTGTTCTGGGCCCTCAGGTCTTTCCTTCCATCCCTCAAGGGCAAAGTGGTAAGTGTCTTCACCGACAACACCACCACGATGTTCTACATCCGGAAGCAGGAGGCACCAGATCCCCAGCCCTATCCAAGGAAGCGCAGGATATGTGGCACCGGGCCGTTGCCCAAGGGATGTTCCTGGTACCCTTCCATCTGGCAGGAATAAAGAACACCATTGCCGACTCACTCAGCAGGGAGCTGCGCTCTTGCCACGAGTGGAAGCTTTGGCAGGATCAGGTGCATCTCCTATTCCGACGATAGGGCAATCCCCAGATCGATCTATTTGCGACGGTGACGAACACCAAGTGCCGGAGGTTAGCCAGCAGGTTTCCCCAGCCGGGGAGCATGGGGGATGCATTTTCATTCCCCTGGAACGGCCTGTTCCTGTATGCGTTCCCACCATTGCCGTTGCTGCTGCAACTCATCAGTCAACTCAGACAGTCCCAGTGCAGGATGATCCTCGTCGCACTGATGTGGCTGAGGCAGATTTGGTTCCTGGACATGTCAGCGTCCCCCCCAGTCAAACTGCCGACAGACGCAAATCTTCTCGCCAGGGAAGGAGGCGCCATCCTACATCATGACTCAGGATAGCTGAACCTGCAGGCCTGGCTCCTGCAGCACTAGAGTTCGGAGGGTACGCTATCCCAGTGGACTGCAAGGAGGTGCTTGCAAAGGCCAGGGCGTCCTCGACTCTTAAGTGCTATGGACATAAATGGAAGAGGTTCTCTGTCTGATGCCGTGTACAGAAGATCAACCCTCTGTGGATTACGGCCCCTCAAGTGTTGCCGTACTTGCTGTTGCTGGCCAAGGTGGGGCTGGCTCATGTCTCCATCAAAATCATCTGGTGGCGATCCCTGCTACACCAGAACTCCGGGGCGGTGGTTGCTGTGGTCTCATCGCCAGGTGAAGGAGTTCATGAAAGGACTGTTCGCTCGTTCCTGCCGGTGAAGGCTCTGGCCCGGCGTGGGAGCTCAACGTGGTGCTGACCAGGCTCATGGGTCCGCCATTCGAGCTGCTGCATTCTGCACCGTTGAAGTTCCTATCGTGGAAGACAGCGTTACTTTTGGCCATCGCCTCTGCACGACAAGTGGGAGAGATCCAGGCCCTCTCCTGTAAACCTCCATAATCTGACTTTCCACGAGACTAGGGTAGTACTGAGGACGCACCCCTCCTACATGCCCAAGGTGCCGTCTGACTTCCATCTCAAAGAGCCCTTGGTGTTACCCGTTTTCTTCCCGTCGCCTTTGTCACAGGCTGAGAGGACTTTGCACTCGCTGGATGTGGGTAGAGCATTGAAGTTCTACCTGGACCGCACAACGAGTTTTCGGAAGACATCACAGCATTGTTTGAACTTTGGCCCTGTGAACCAAGGGAAGGCCCTCTCAAAGGCTTCCATTTGCAGATGGCTCTCCGGCTGCATCGTGCACGGTCAGCGGTTGGCAAACTGACTGTTGCCCGGCCGTCCGAGCCCATTCAACCAGAGCAATCGCTGCTACTACGGCGTTCCTGTCTGGTGTGCCCCTGCTGGACATCTGCAGGGCTGCTACGTGGAGGTCGAAGCACACCTTCACAGGATTCTACTGCATCGACTGGGATTCCAGGGAGGAGTCCAGAGTCGGCCAGGCAGTGCTGCGCAACCTGTTCGCTTGAAGGTGAGCCTGGTGAGGAGGTAAGAGATACTTAATGGTGAGTTGTTGAAATGCTTAATGTTGAGCCTTGCCACCTCCCGTTGTTGTGCATGTGTGCACTGCTATGTATTCTTGTATTCATGAGCATGTGAATCCATGCCAGACCCCATGCTGAAGGAACAAGTTACTTACCTGTAATTGTTGTTCTCCAGCATGGGTCTGGCATGGATTCACAAATGCGAACCCTCCCTCCAACCCCTCTGCGGCTCTTCTATTGGTCCTACTGCCACTTTACGTGCTACCAAATCTGAAGATGGCTGCCAGAGGGGCGTAGGTAGAGGGCAGTCATTGGCTGGGGGCAGTATGACCCAGAGACCAGTGATTGGTTATTAGTAGAAAGACAGTTCAGAAACTAAACTGAATCTGATTTTTTGCTTTACCGAGGATTCCCAGCCTGACGGGGAATATTCATGTAACTTGTTCCTTAGTGGCTGTACCCGAATCATTCGGCCAACGGATGTGATATCTGCCAAGGTTTATCGCAAAAGACCCTTGGAGACAGAAATAGACGCCTAATTTGTTTGCTCAATGAGCGAGCCTACCTGGTGATGGAAGTCGGCTCATCACCGAGTGGCAGGGCAGCCACTCCCTCGGACAAGAAATCGCTGTAACGTCAGAGATCAAAATCTGAGGAACGGGTGATGAAAAAGCAGGGAACAGGTGAGGCTAAATAGTCTTCCCTCCATAAGGCCAAAAATGTATTGCCTCCTAAAAACACTTTCAAGTGGTGAAAAATCCCACATAGTCTCTCAGCACTCTTCTCAGGATACTATGTCAAAGTTGCTCTCGGAGGGACCAAGAGAAAAGGGCTCACACCCGTCTTTGAGATCTGCGGACTCGTCCCGGAAATCTGTCGTCGACAGAAGTATAAATCGAAGCCAACAGCCTCCTCAACCTGTGCGAAAGTCTTCTTCGGCAAACGCCACCAACACCACTTGTTATCTGGATCGCACAGGTCTTCTTCTGGACACAAGTCTTCCTCAAAACACCACATGACGTCCAAATCGTCCAAGCAGTCTACTTCACCATAGATGGGCGTGAACCATGACGATAACGTCGACTACAGTCTTGGCTCCATAGACGTCTCTACTCCTGTCGACTTCCTCCATTCCGACTACCTCTTCGACTATATTGTTGACTACCACCTCGACGATGACCATTCTAAAAGATGACCACCTCGTTGTTGAAGAAAAAAATCCCTGGAGAAAAAAAAAGACACTAACATAGTCTACGGTGCCGGAATGTTCAGAAATGGAGACGGAAGTACTTTCCCCCAGAGGCGTATTGAAAAACCCATCTGGGCCCACGGTACTCAACCAACCTCCTTTGGAAAGGTCTCCAACTGTATTACCTGAAGAGATTCTGCAGCACAAAATCACATCATATTTTGAGGCACCTCCTTATGATTGTCAAGCGGTTTCTGAATCTGATCCTGAGGAAGGAGGTTCACAGGCACCCATTCCAGATCCTTCTGTGTTGGGCCTGCAGCGAAGATCTCAATCACCTTCTTTGCCGTAAACATCAGCAGTCATAGGAGGTATTCCATCACAGTATCCTCTCTTAAACCCTCGTTCCTTGCTATCCATGCAATTCCTGTCCACTCTTCAGTCTCTACTAGGTCAGCTGAATGCCAGACGTCCTCTGCCTCACGCTCCAACAATTCAACCATATGGAGACCCACAGATTACACCTCCACAGACGGACACTTCAGATTATTTTGAAGACCAGGGTGCTCGCCCTATAAGGCAATTCCCTTCCAAGCCTCCACCTCCTAGGACATTTAGTCCATGACGGAGACAACAGGAAGAAAGTGAACATCATATGTGAAAGAGGAGAAAGGCTGTCTTTTCCATTACAATCCTTGATCGTGTGTGGCAGGAAGGCCTGCGCACCATGAAGCATCCCTTTATGGAACCGGAAGTGAAAAGTTGATTGAAAAAGAAATTTAAGGCTCCAGAGTCTACTCCTAAATGCCTTACATCTCAACCAAGGCCAGAGTCTGTTGTATCAGCTGCACCTAGCTGTATAGCACTCTCACAACTTAAGTGTGCCACTCCACCTGACAATGACAATCGCAAGTTGGATTCCTTTGGAAAGAAGCTACTTACCATCGGGGTCACAACTGTGAAAGCAGTGAATTCTTTAGCTATTGTTGCAAGATGTGATTGGGAAATGTGGCATCATTTAGCCCCACTATTAGACCACCTGCTAGAACAGCAAAGAAAGGAGGCTATGCTTTTGCTGGGAAGAGGCATCAAATCACAGCTTAAATAGAGATGTAGACCTGGACGAGACAGTCTTTATACAGATTAACAATGGAGTGGTTCTCAGACACCAATTTTGGCTTCGCTGTACAGATTTCCGCCAAGAGGTGCAGCACAAGGTAGTGGATATGCCGTGCGAGGGCTAAAATCCTTTTGGTGAAAAGATAGACTAAGGTCTGAAGGCCATGAAAGCTGATTCACACACAGCTAGATAATTTACAACTCTGCAAAGCAAAAGAGCCTTTTGTGGAGTCTCAGGAAACAATAGTTTCTCAGGCTTTAGGCACAACAAAAGCTACAATAGAGCCACATATTATTCAGAAGGTTACAAGCGCAAGTTCCAATCTACCCAGCGCACCAGGGAGTAAGGAAGTGTGGATCTTCCTCCTCCCAGAGAGGCCGTCAAACTAAAACACAGCAATGACTGCCACAAGAACAGTCAAATAGGAGGAAATGTGGCGGTTCACCTCAATGAGTGGCGTTCGATAACTACAGACAGATGGGTACTAGATGCTATCCAGTACGCCCACTTGTTGGAGTTCAAACGTCTACAATTTCCCATCCCACCCATAAAGGCATCTCAATCACACCTTCACGTCTTGCGGCGCGAGGTACATATGATAACAAAAAGGGCCATCGAGAAAGTACCTCTCTCGGCAAAGGGAAAGGGCATGTATTCAAGATTCTTCATGGTCAAAAAACCAGATGGAAAATGGCACCCGATGTTAGACCTTTGGGTGCTAAACAAAAACATAAGAAGACAAAAATTCAAGATGATGATAATGTTGCAAGAGGTGATCAGAGCAGTGCAGCCGGAAGGATTCTTGGCATCCCTCGACCTCAAGGATGCATATTTTCATATACCAATTCACCGAAAATACCTTGGGTTTGTAGTGCATGACAGCCATTTCCAATTTCAGGTTCTCCCCTTTGGCTTAAAATCAGCACCCAGGACATTCACCAAATGCATTGCTCCAGTAGCAGCTTTCCTCTGGAGACAAGGCCAGGCTAGTGAATCCGATTGTTTTTCGTTTGATCTACATGGTGGAGAGCGAGGTCTGCAACTCCACTTCACCTTCCTGCTTGTTTTTCCCTCTAGTGCACGTTTGATGCAGAGCTGCTTTCTGGCATCTTGAGGAGGTAGGAGCAACTTTGTGATCCATTCCTGCTCCTAATACGAATTATACTGGCCATTTTCTCGAATTTCTGCAAAAATGACAATTTAAATAATTTTTTGGGTACATTTTTAAATTCGGACTTTTAGCGCTTCATCATACCGCTTTGGGGCAGATTTGGTCTTTGCCCCTGCTCAATTGTTATTTTTAAGCAGTGTTTTTGGTGGTGTTTCAGTGCTTTAACAACTTGCACCATGTGGTGCCTTGAAGATGGCCACCCGGGCCTCCTCACCAACCAAGGCAGTGCTTGTTTCCTGCCTCTGTTACTGCTTGGCCAGTGATTGGTTGGGGTGCTGTCTCTTTTTGTCCAACGAGGAACTGGAAGGCTGTAGCCGGCCCCCTCACCCAAGACCCACTTCTAAGGCCTCTGTCAGCTTCCCGGTCCGCTTACCGGGTCGCCACAGAGCTACTACAACAGCCTGACCCTCCCTGGGGCGGCCATCTCCCTCAGCTATGGTACTGCACTCTCATGACTCTCTTACTTCCCGCTCTAATGGTTAGTTTTCCCTCCTTCAGCCTACCCTTCTGATTTCACTTCATTGACCTTCACTCTACCTTCTTCTTGTTTACAACTAGTCTCCCCATGCTCTTGTCTAAGCACTCACCTTTTAACCCTTTCTCATTTCTTTTAACTATTCATGTTTTAGAAATTGCCTTGAAAGTCAAATTTGGGTGTGTTTGGGAAAGTCAAATTTGGTGCTGGCTGTGTTCCTCACATTACCTGGCCATCAATTGTAATATTGGTTTATTTCTCCTACTGCCTCCTCTCTCTACCTGCCCATGGCGTTATCTATTTCTATCTTTTCCCACTGTTTCTCTATCAACTTTCTTTCCCTTCTCACTAAGTATGGTAAGAAGAAATTCAAAAATGATATCTTGACTTCCACCCCAGGTCTTCCCATCGCTGATACCTATTCCAGCGCCTCTGCCAGACAAAATCTCACTGACATCCTCTTTTTCGTTCCCTCATCAGATCTCTGGACCACTCATATGATCTCTATGCTCTGTTCTGTCTCCTCCTCTCCTGTTAATGGTGGCACCCGTTGGGAAGACTGTATGGATCTCTTTGACTCCTCCAGAGTCTTCATTAATGTCGAACTAAATGGTACTGTCATGGTGCAAGGCCCTCAGGCTAATCTCCCCCTCTTTGATAGGTGGATCCCTCGCCTCATCAACTTCCTCTCATCGCCAGCTGTCCCCTACTCTCTTCCCCTGGCTACCATGCCCTCCTCCACTTCCTCCTATGCCCCATCTCGTGCTCCGTCCAGAACCACCGCAGGGCGTACCTCTGATCTGTACCCCTCCCTGGAAGGTCTTAAAGGCTGGCAACCTTCTCCATCTCACCACTCTCAATTCTTGCTCGGCTGTTAAACACCCCTCTGACACTAGAGGGTGCTAGAGGGCCAACCAAGATGGCAGCTCCTCTGTGAGCTCCCGGGAGGCTCCTTCTTCAATCCTGTTTCATCGCAGCACCCCTGATGTTGAATCAATCCTAACTAGCAGGTGGATGGCAGCTGATCAATAAAATCAACATTGCACCCGAGAATCGGAAGAAAACTGACTTCATGCTCAAGATACCGAGGCGACCCAGCTCAAGCATCCAACCCGAAGCAGGTTGCGCCCCTGAGGCTCGAGCAGGCCCCCAGACTCTCCAGGCTACACCACAGCGAGACTCAGCCCATCCGCGAGCGGAGGCAGCGACCTAGAAATAGCCGCAGGTCCCCCCAACTGGCTAAGGTGGAGAGAAGTACAGAGCGAGGAGACACCATACCGACGTCAGTGCCTCCCGAAGCAAACAGACGGCACTTGATCGTAGCACCAGCGAGGCAGCGGGAAAGGAAGCACTGGATCAACTCAAGTCGCCAGACCCCCTCTGTGCCTGCTCGGATAAGGTAAGCGGTACATCCGCAGTACGCAGGAGGAGGTGAGCCAAACACCAGTGGGCGGGGGGTGCATTATCAGCAATCTAAGAAGACCCTCTGTAGCGAGGGAAGCCCAGAGAGCCTTCCTCGTGACTTCCCCTTCCCCCGAACTCTATCCAGAGCCAGGGAATACCACTAGACGGGGAGATAAGACATGCCACAACACACAGTGAATCATCAGCCACCCGGTCGGAAGGAGGAGTGGCCCTCAGGCGTCCCACGCCATGTGCCGTAGACCAGCCCATTCCCAAAGAAACAACAACACATGCATATGGAAATAAGCTGATCACATAAGAGACAGAAAGCCCCATAGTGAGACATTGCCCCGTGGGAACTCCAGCGGTACCCTCTCCAGGAATCAGACCAACCACAGACAATTTCCTGTGAGCCAGAGAGGTAAAGCAAAACCCAGCCTCCGCTCACACAGCAGCATTCAACCCCACAAGAATCAGGCAACCCAGCACAGATTGCGCTCCAACAGAAACCTCACAACTCACAACAAAGCAGCCCAGAGCACCCCATAAACACGCAGAAAGTTAGATCAACAGAATCAGAGGGGAAGCTCAAAGGCACTACCTATTAAACAATGCATGGTACCGCACTGATCCGCTTCAAACAATTCTACACAAAGACCGTGCTAGCCACGCTCATAACTCCGAGCTCTACAGTTGGTTCAGGACAACACCTCAACCTGGAGTGAACAACTGAGCAACACCACGAGCCCAGCACATCTCTCCACCGACCGGAATCCTAGGCAAGCAGCCAGCCAATACTCCAACTTTTGAACCCACGCTGCCACCAACACTGTTGAACCGCATAGAAAACACCAGACAGCACCTCCTGCTCTGGGCCCCACCATAACAAGACATGCCATACTAGCCACACCAGAACCCACACACCTTGGCCTCCGGAACCAACGCAAACTGAGGGCCTCCCCCACAACGTAGCAAAATGGGTAAATCCGACAAGTCACAACGAAAGCTCAATTTCGAAGCCGGATCCGCGTCCAAAACTCCAAGACCCGAAAGCCACCCGGAATCTCCATAAAGTCATGTGAGCCTAGAGGAAGAACATCCCCAGCCTATGGATATCCGGGAGATCCTACTGGACCTGAAAACTGGGATAGGCAACATCGACAGCAAGATCGACACGTTGTCTTCCAAGGTCGACCTACTCCAGCATCGCCTCGATAAACACAGCGACAAGCTGGACAATGTCGAACAAAGAGTCTCAGACCTCGATGATGGCGCAACATCACTGACATCGAGACTGTCAACACTAGACGGACAATTGAAAATAGTTATAGCCAAGAACAAAGACCTCGAAGGATGCTCCTGACGAAACAATATAAGGGTGGTCGTAGTTACGGAACAACAACTACAAACCAAGATGGAGGATCATGTCGAGAAAATATGTAGAGACCTCTTCGGAGCCACAGCACTATCACAACTATTTATCGTAGAGAGGGCCCCCAGGATTCCATCAACCAGGCCCATCCCCGGCGCACCCCCTCGCCCGATTATAGCCAAGCTACTAAATTATAAAGACCGAGACACAATTCTGAGACTGAGCAGAGACAAAGGCAGCCTTCATTTCGATGGACAAAAAAGAAGGTGGGTGAGGCGCGCACTCCCGGTCCTGGTCAATTGAACCTGTTGTAAAAAATAAGTAGCTGGGTCAAATCCCAAAATGGACAAAAATTCACAGGGTTAGATCCCTTCTGCTGCAAATCAGGTACTTAGTAATAACAGGGTTAGATCCCTTGCTGCAAATCAGGTACTCAGTAATAACAGGGTTAGATCCCTCGGCTGCATTTCTGTGGTCTGTAGTTGTTCTCCTCCTAGCGCGTTCTTATCTCAAATAATCATCAGGGAGGCTGTTGAGCAGGTGTGTCTAATTAGACTCAAAGGATTCTGGTAGCTGTAGTGAAAATGTTTTTTTCTGTTCAGGTGACCAGCAACCGACACCCCTCCAAAGCACAAGTCCTTCCCAAATTTGGGGGAGGGGAGAGAACCATCTTTATGGTTCTCCAAAGTGGGGCACAGTCACCCCGTGGCGCTGCCTCTGGAGCCCGGGACTCCCATAGCATTCAGTACAAAAAAGAAGGTGGGTGAGGCGCGCACTCCCGGTCCTGGTTAATTGAACCTGTTGTAAAAAATAAGTAGCTGGGTCAAATCCCAAAATGGACAAAAATTCACAAGGTTAGATCCCTTCTGCTGCAAATCAGGTACTTAGTAATAACAGGGTTAGATCCCTTGCTGCAAATCAGGTACTCAGTAATAACAGGGTTAGATCCCTCGGCTGCATTTCTGTGGTCTGTAGTTGTTCTCCTCCTAGCGCTTTCTTATCTCAAATAATCATCAGGGAGGCTGTTGAGCAGGTGTGTCTAATTAGACTCAAAGGATTCTGGTAGCTGTAGTGAAAACGTTTTTTTCTGTTCAGGTGACCAGCAACCGACACCCCTCCAAAGCACAAGTCCTTCCCAAATTTGATTTGGGGGAGGGGAGAGAACCATCTTTATGGTTCTCCAAAGTGGGGCACAGTCACCCCGTGGCGCTGCCTCTGGAGCCCGGGACTCCCATAGCATTCAGTACAAAAAAGAAGGTGGGTCAGGCGCGCACTCCCGGTCCTGGTCAATTGAACCTGTTGTAAAAAATAAGTAGCTGGGTCAAATCCCAAAATGGACAAAAATTCACAGGGTTAGATCCCTTCTGCTGCAAATCAGGTACTTAGTAATAACAGGGTTAGATCCCTTGCTGCAAATCAGGTACTCAGTAATAACAGGGTTAGATCCCTCGGCTGCATTTCTGTGGTCTGTAGTTGTTCTCCTCCTAGCGCTTTCTTATCTCAAATAATCATCAGGGAGGCTGTTGAGCAGGTGTGTCTAATTAGACTCAAAGGATTCTGGTAGCTGTAGTGAAAACGTTTTTTTCTGTTCAGGTGACCAACAACCGACACCCCTCCAAAGCACAAGTCCTTCCCAAATTTGGGGGAGGGGAAAGAACCATCTTTATGGTTCTCCAAAGTGGGGCACAGTCACCCCGTGGCGCTGCCTCTGGAGCCCGGGACTCCCATATTTCCCAATTTGGGAAGGACTTGTGCTTTGGAGGGGTGTCGGTTGCTGGTCACCTGAACAGAAAAAAACGTTTTCACTACAGCTACCAGAATCCTTTGAGTCTAATTTGACACACCTGCTCAACAGCCTCCCTGATGATTATTTGAGATCAGAAAGCGCTAGGAGGAGAACAACTACAGACCACAGAACTGCAGCTGAGGGATTTAACCCTGTTATTACTGAGTACCTGATTTGCAGCAAGGGATCTAACCCTGTTATTACTGAGTACCTGATTTGCAGCAGAAGGGATCTAACCCTGTGAATATTTGTCCATTTTGGGATTTGACCCAGCTACTTATTATATTTTTTGCAACAGGTTCAATTGACCAGGACCGGGAGTGCGCGCCTCGCCCACCTTCTTTTTTGTACTGAATGCTATGGGAGTCCCGGGCTCCAGAGGCAGCGCCACGGGGTGACTGTGCCCCACTTTGGAGAATCATAAAGATGGTTCTCTCCCCTCCCGCAAATTTGGGAAGGACTTGTGCTTTGGAGGGGTGTCGGTTGCTGGTCACCTGAACAGAAAAAAACGTTTTCACTACAGCTACCAGAATCCTTTGAGTCTAATTTGACACACCTGCTCAACAGCCTCCCTGATGATTATTTGAGATAAGAAAGCGCTAGGAGGAGAACAACTACAGACCACAGAACTGCAGCTGAGGGATTTAACCCTGTTATTACTGAGTACCTGATTTGCAGCAAGGGATCTAACCCTGTTATTACTGAGTACCTGATTTGCAGCAGAAGGGATCTAACCCTGTGAATATTTGTCCATTTTGGGATTTGACCCAGCTACTTATTATATTTTTTGCAACAGGTTCAATTGACCAGGACCGGGAGTGCGCGCCTCACCCACCTTCGTTTTTGTCCTTCATTTCGATGGAGACAGCATACAAATGTATCCACACCTCTCCCCAACAGTCCAGGCTCAAAGGAGGTCCTTCGCAACTGTCAAACGCCGACTATGAGACAACCAAATAGTATACCCGATGCTCTTCCCCATGAAACTTCGCATCCAACACGATGGGAAAGTTCAGTTCTTTAATTCGCCAGAGGACGCCTATCTATTTCTCGAGACTTTCCCCTAACAACATTGCAGGGCCGCCCCAGAGAGAACGAGCAGGAAGAAATACACTGTGAATTATAAAAAACCCAACCTGCCGGAACTACGCCTCAGCAATATCTAACACC